>NC_138050.1:78777853-79377853 GCF_964194185.1 Rhinolophus hipposideros | reverse complement strand
AGACAGGAAGGATATTCACCAACACATTATAGTGTTTATATATGGGATATAGGGTTACAATTTTGATTTTTTGTTTTTATGACACCTACTTACAAAATAAATACAATTATTTTTAATTATATGTATGGGGGTACATGTTATTTAAAGTTACTATTGGTATTACTATGATGATGATGATGATGATGATGATGATGATGATGATTTAGACCAGAGACATGGCCCAGGAGGACTTGTGATGATTTAAAAAAAAATCTGTACACATATCTGAAAACAGACAGTTACTTACAAAATTGCGTTAGTAACTCATCTGTTTTCCAAAGTAGCTTTACACATGAAATGTGGCATTTACCTTAACATAGTGTCATTTACACTAATTTGGATCTATTTATATATATATATATATATATGTATATGTATATATATATGTATATGTATATGTATATATATACATACATATATATATGTATATATATATATATCAGTGTTCAAATAAACGTCTGATGAAGTTATACAAATATTTTAAAAATTAAAAGCAGCCTGGGAGCAACTATGCTTCTCAAGAAGTAGTTCTCTATCATTTTCAGACGGTCTAGTATACAGAAGTAATATTGCTGCTTACCACGAAATTGATAGACACATTAAGCATTCAGGGTTTTAATATAAACAAAGTCTTTTAGGATGTATTAAAGATAAGAAAATTCAAAGACCTTACAATAGAGAATATATTATGCATTTGCCCAGTGTTCCACAAAATTTAAGATCCACTCCCACAGACAGCAGTGATTTAAGTGACATGTGTATGTAAAACCTCAAAATTGAAGCAAAATGAGCTGTCCCCAAAGTGCCTTATCAGAGTATAATTAAAAAGCATAAATGATGGAATTTTGAAAAATTCCTGACTCACTGAAATATTTATTTCTGAAAACCCTTTAAAATAAAGAGGAAAAACCAAAATGTACTGTTGTTAAAGTAAAAATAAACAAAAGGGTGCTTATATCAGGTTATATGAGAGCCAAAGTTGTGGTTTTATTAAGAGGAACAAAGTAACATCTAATTCAGCAGTTCACACTAACTGAGCAGCTCAGACAGTCTTGGTGGGGAGAGGGTAGTGGGGAAATCAGGCTGCAGATGGGCAAGAATTTAAAATCAAAGATTAAAACACTTATATTTCTGATGTCTGTTTTCCTCACATGCATTAACTTTCTATAGACTCTAAAATATTTTGCATGTCAAGACTTTTTTAACCCATTTGTAAGCAAGCACTATTCCTTGCTAATCACCTTTTGTATGTCTAAATGGCCTAACATGCATGTCTCTTAGATCAACTGTGAAGAAAACAAATGACAAGTTGCGTAACATACCTGGTAACATTACAGTACCATCTTGTTCCAGTGTTTCAGGGCTTATTCTTATGGCTGTCATGCTGTGGTTACTCACATCTCTATACAATAAATAACCCTGGTAACAACAACAAATTTTGCTATGTTACATATTAAAATATTTTTTTCATTACCAACTTAGCAGAAAAAGTAGCCATTCAGGTCTGTATTACAGTTTTTTGAGGTATAATGATACATCAATATTGAGGTCTAAAACAGATTAAAGATTAAAAATATAAGAATATGGGTAAACTTTAATAATTGTACACCACTGGGTATCAATTAATTTATTATATTCTCAGATACATATATTAGGCATTCTACATAGGACAGTACAAACATTTTGCTCAAAATTAATGTGTCACTTGCTAAGTAATGGAAATGACCAGTGTTACTTTAACAATATTTTAAGGAAAAAATAACTGAAATATTTAGGTTAATATTTAAAAATGAATAGAGGAGTGCTTTTAGATGGAGTGATATGCCACTGAACATATTTCTGTAATAATGTATTTTCCATGGCAGTATTTGTCAAATAAAGTACAGCAGTGGCAAATAAAAATTCAATGAGACATTTTAAACCAGATTAAGTGCTAAGAGACAATTACTGAGAAACTGACATTTAAAATTTTAATTTCAGAATCTTCCCAATAGTTGATATAAAAGGATTATTTTTCATGCAATAATAATTTCTTTAATTTTCAAAAGGCTTTCAAGTATCTTTTATTATTTGATGCTGGCAACGAGCTGTAAGCTGGGCAAGGGACATCTTGACTCTATATCCTTCCACAAGGGAACTTGGCTTCACCTCTCAGGCACTTACTTAAACAAGAAGTCCAACAGAAGACATGTTTATTCCCATTTTACAACTAAATCAGAGGATGAAATAAGTTAACTGAGTTGTCCAAAGTGTCACAGCTAGTAAGAAGCAGGGCCAGAACTAAAAGTAAACCTCTTATAAATTCTAAGCCAATGTTCCTTACACTACATTATACCATTGTTAATAGCCATATTATTAAAAATATATTGCATCTATTTACATAGAAATGATACGATTCATTGATTAAACAAGTACGAACCACATGTTTTAAAAGATGAGAAAGAGAAATTTGGTTTATCATGGATATTCTCCTACCTGAGCATACCCTAACCAAGACTTTTTTTCTTTTCTGTTTCTGATGCGAGATGTAGAATTGTATATATGACCCTGCAAAATAACAAAAATTAGTCTATTAACAATTTCATAATTAACAATCAATGAAAAAAATCACACAAATGGATGAATAACATTTAATGCACGTTTCCCTTACGATTTTCAAAGAAATACTATTATATCAAAATTAGGTGGACCTCTAAAAATGGAGCAGGAAACAAATTCGGTGTGGATATAACTTGTGCTAGGATTAAGAATGGTAAGAAATCACATTACCCTCACTGTTCCGCTGTATCCAGAGCCTATTTTGTACAGTCCATCCTTGCATAACAGATAAAGAAAAAATCCATCATTCTGAAGCAGACATTGATCATCTTCATCAACTGATATTTCTTTCAATGGCCACTTATGCATTAATGCTGCTTTCTTAATGCCATTGCTAAACCAGTCCTGAATTTGAATTTTGCCCACCAACACTGCCTGTACACTTCTCTGTAGTGAATTTAGAATCGTTGGCACCTATTCAAAAGAGAAGGGAAAAAAACAAAACGTTATTGTTAAATGTCCCAAACACAAAACAGACAAAATAAATATACTTCAGTCATATATCATCATTTGTAAGAAAATAAGTTGCTATAAATGCATCAAATGTAATGAAATACCTAGGAATAAATTTAACCAAAAAGGTGAAGACCTGTACTCTAAAATTATAAGACATTGATGAAAGAAATTGAAGATGACACAACAAATGCAAAGATACTGTGTTCATGTATTGGAAAAATTAATATTGTTAAAATGTCCATATTATCCCCACAAATCTACAGATTCAATGAAATCCCTATCAAAATACCAATGGCATTTTTCACAGAACTAGAATAGTCTGAAAATTTGTATGGAGCCACAAACAACACCAAATATCCAAAGCAATCTTGACAAAAAAGAACAAAGCTAGAGATATCACATTTCCTGATGTTAAAGTATACAACAAAGCTATAGTAATAAAAACAGTATGATACAGACACATAAATCAACGGAACAGAATATAGAGCCCAGAAATAAACAGTATGATACAGACACATAAATCAACGGAACAGAATATAGAGCCCAGAAATAAACCCACGCATATATGGTCAATTCATTTACGACAAAGGAGCCAAGAATATGCAGTGGGGAAAGAACAGTCTCCTCAATATACGGTGTTGGAAAAACTGGACAGATATATACATGCAAAAGAATGAAACTGGAACCACTTTATTATACCACACACAAAAATAAACTAAAAATGTTAAAGACTTAAAAATAAGATCTGAAATCATAAAAATCCTGGAAAAAAATATAGGCAGGTAACTCTTTGACATCCATCTTAGCAATGTATTTTTGGATCTGTCTCCTCTGGCAATAGCAGCAAAATAAAAAATAAACAAATGGTAAGGCGGGAGAGTGGTGGTAGATAACGGGTAAAAGGGATCCGATATGTGATGATGGAAAGAGAACTGACTCTGGGTGGTGAATACATAATGTGATATATAGATGATGTATTACAGAATTGTACACCTGAAACCTATGTAACTTTACTAACAATTGTCACCCCAATAATCTTAATTAAAAAAATAAAAAATAAAAATAAAACAGGGACTACAATAATCTAAAAAGCTTTTCAACAATGAAGAAAACTATCAACAAAATGAAAAAGCAATGTACTGAATGGTTTGAAATGATATATCCGATATCCAAAATATATCAAGAACCCATACAATTCAATAGCAAACAACAAAGAACCATCTGATCAAAAATGGGCAGAGGACCTGAATAAACAGATACCGTATTTTGCTGTGTATAATGTGCACCCACATTTTTGGCCCACACTTTCGGGGGAAAAATCTTTTGCTTTGATTTTTTAATTCAAATTTTTATTTGTTTATACTTAGATACTCGTTTTTTTGTATTATAAAGAAATTTTAGCATTTATTTTTTAACATTATGGTTTAAGAAATTTTATTTAACAACTAATTACAAAACACAAGAACGATACAAGGCACAAGAAATTTTATGTATCAGTAACAAATTTATAATATTTACGCATCATAGAAGGCCAAGATTTCTTCCTCGTTGCAAGTTCGTCTTAAGTTCAACAAAACTGATTATTATATTCCAGGGTATTATTTTGCATACGAATATCATTACTGATTTCCACAGTTACACTTTTAACTCATAAGTATAAATAAAAGAGTTTAAAACATTTGTGCAGGTAAGAATTAATACTAGCCATGTATAATGCACATCCTTATTTTTCCCTCATAAATTTGGGCAAAAACGTGTGCATTATACATGGCAAAATACAGTATCTTTCCAAAGATATACAAATGATCAACAAACACATGAAAAAGTGCTCAACATCACTAATCATGAAGGAAATGTAAATCAAACCCACAATGAGGTATCACTTCACACCTGTCAGAATGGCTATTATCAAAAAGACAAAACATAACAAGTATTGGCAAAGATATGAAGGAAAGGAATCCCTTGAACACTGTAGGTGAGGACGTAAATTGGTATAGCTACTATGGAAAATAGTATGGAGGTTCCCCAAAAGTTTAAAAAGAGAACCAGCATACAATCCAGCAATACTACTTCTGGAAATTGAACCGAAGAAAATGAAAACACTTATTCGAAGGTATATGCACCCCTATGTTCACTGCAGCATTATTTACAATAGTCAAGATATGGAAGCAATCTAAGTATCTATCGATAGATGAATGGATGAAGATGACATAGCACATATACACAATGGAATATTACTCAGCTATTACAAAAATGAAATCTTGCCTCTTGCAGCAACATGGATAGACCTAGAGCTTATTAGCTAAGTGAAATAAGTCAGAGAAAAAGAAATACTGTATGATTTCACTTACGTATTGAATCCCAAAACAAAACAGAAAAAGATTCATAAACAGAGAGAACAAACTGATGGTTGCCAGAGGATGGATAAAATAAAGGGGATTAAAGAAGTACAAACTTCCAGGTATAAAATAAATAAACTGCAGGGATGTAATGTACAACATAGGGAATACAGTCAATAATACTGTGATAAGTCTGTATGGTTATTGATAATCACTAGACTTACTGTGATGATCATTTTCTAAGTCAAATCACTATGCTGTACACCTGAAACTAATATAATATTGTATGGCAACCATATTTCAATAAATAAATTGTTCAAAATGATCATGTTTGTCATGTCAGCAAAAAGCATAAACTAGAAGTTCATCTATAAGATGCAAATCTCAAGCAGGTCAAAATAAAAATGTCAAATCCAAATAATATTAACTTGTAGTTTCGACCAAAAAAACACTGACATATGCCTCTTTCTCCAAAACACCAAGTAACCAATACTTCCTATTGTTTTAAATTTTGTGGACAAAACATACTAGATTAGTAAAAAGTATAAACATTGGACATAAATGAAATTAGTTTTGTATTAGAGTGCACACAAGCCAAATGGTATCTTTCATATGATACGGATAATCATGAATCTGCTTCACGATAATGAAGTGCAAAATTTGGTATAAGAGAAGCCAAGGCTGCTACTACAAATGAAATAAAATTTCCAGTGTTTTTGTTCAATTTTGCTTCTCCATTATGCCTATTACCCTTTAATATCAACAATTTTCCATGATATAAAAACTTAATTGTGCTAATAGCGTATTCATTCAGAATTCGTTTAACCAATATTTACCCAAGACTTGCAAAGTACCTGGGGTTGTAAAAGAAGTCCTCAATAGTCACCAGCATGGGACCAACACTCTGACACCAGAGAGTTTCTGTTCCTCATCTTTTGCCCCTTTCACCACCCAAAGAGGACTGCCACGTGTGTGATTGCAGGGCACAGCCCAGGGCATGTACTCAGCCATGGTTCTACATGGGCGCTGCCCACTATGGCAGCCACCAGCCATGTGTGACTATGGAGGTCCTGAAATGTGGTTAGCGTGACTTGAGAAACGCTTTCCATGTAAAATGCACACTGGATTTGAAGGCTTTGTATAAACACAAGAATACAGAATATGATTAATAATTTTATATTGATTACGTGTTGAAAATTTTATTTTTGATATATTGAATTGAGTATACAGTCTTACAATTAACTTCACCTGCTTCTTTTCACACTTTAAAGTGGCTAATAAAAATAATTAATTACATGTATGTATTACATTATATTTCTATTGGACAGCACTGTTCTAGAGGGCAGAACTTTCAAAGGGATAAATGACTGACCCACACTAACGTTAGCAGTTTCATTGGAGGACCTCCCTCCTCAGCAATCCCCCCCTATACACACACAGAAATATCTGCATCTGTGGGTCTTTTTCCATTCTTTCTCCAAAGTAGAATCTGCCAGTCTTTATCCTAGAAGGTAAAATAAGCCTCACTGTCAGTGTTCTGGGAACTTAGTGGTGATTAAGAAATTTCATCATCAATATGGAGACTTTCACTTAATGTCCATTTTCAGCCTGGCTCTTCAATTCCACTTTCAAATGTGCCTGGTTTCCCCTGGCCTCTCTGGCTCAATTTCTTTAAACAGCAAACCTATCTCTCAGAGACAGGAGAGAAGGACAGCTTCCCAGTTGGGAAGGGTAGAGGAAGGGCTCTCAGTTTCTCTACCTTTCATTATACAGATATCCAATCAATTTTTAGCACTTCCTTTCATCACTATTTTCTAGTAACTATTATTTCTAGTTCTGATTCCTATCTGGAGTTTTAGGGGAAAACCATCTTACTTGCTATGGGCATTAGCCCAATGAGGAATTTAAGTTTAAGCTTTCCCCAATTTCTATCATCCAAAAATGTGTCCCATTCTTAAAAGTTCATACTTAAAAATAGTTCATACTTATTATAACCATAGTGGAGACAAGGAGAGAGCAGAACTTAACATGCATCTTCAGCATGGCTCTGTTTCTCTCATGCTTTCTAACAGGGTACTAAAGTTTCAAGAAAATCCAGTGCTACAATAAGAAGTCTCAAATATATTCCTTTTCCTCTCTGATTGATTTTCACTCTGCAACACAGTGGCAGGGCCTAGAAAATTTATTCTGATAAACTGGACTTCCCTAACGTGAGAGTTCCATGTCATTCACCAATTCTGGAAAATCAGCCATTATTTCAAGTACTGCCTTTACACAAACCTATTATTGTCTTGCGGAACTCAGATTATACTAACACATTAGACTTGCTCATTCTCTATCCATGTTTCTTATTTTATCTTTCAAATTTTTTCTCTTTGTCTCTCTGTGCTGCATGCTGAATGATTTCTTCACTATTTCTATCTTCAACTATATTATCCACTGGTTAACTCATCATTTAGGTACTTAATTTCAATTATTTGGTTTTTCATTTCCAGGAGTTCAATTTACTTTGTTCCTGATCTGATTGCTTTTTACATTGTTATTCTTTAATAATACTTTTGACACTTTATTACTTTAACCATATTAAATAAATACATAAGCATGTACATACATACACATATATTTATATTCTATATCAAATAATTTCAATATATAAAGGCTTGGCAGGATTGTTTCTGTTACATGCTTTTTGTTTGTTTGTGAGCTTGGATGCACTGGTGTGTTGTCTATGGGAAGCCTTTGAAGTGTGGAGTTCACGCCACCAGAAAGATTTCAGTCTCCTTCAATAATACCCCTCCCAGTACAACACCCTTAGCCTACTTTAAATTCTCAGCTTAAGCTTTTTAAAATACGATAGGTAACAAGCATTTGGATCCCAAAAGAAGTTGAGATATTAGAGTTACACATTCTAAGGGAAGACGCTTCTCCCCTACTCATATCCTGGCCAAGAGAGTTTTGTGAAATAGAGGTGGCATGTGGAATAGAGGGGGCTAAATCATGAACATTGTAAGCCATGTTAAGATAATAGGCTTTAACATAGTGTTTGGGCTGGAGCTGGGAATACAGTGATGAGGCAGGTCTACAGAGAACCACAGCTGTTGGTTCAGGGGATCTAGTGGTTTTCTGCAGCCTAGTGCTTGAACATAACATTTATTCACTCAGACAGATATGCATTTAAGTCCTGTCTCTGGTATTTGACAGCCCTCTAAATTACAAGTCTACTAAACTTCGTTCAGCTTTTAACATTCCACTCTTACTATTATCTCCATGCTTTAGCACATGGATGCCAAGAACATCCTCTCTCTTCACCCCCAACATTAATACCTTCTCCCTCTGCACTGGCTCATTTCAACTCTTCCTTTAGCTTTCCCCTCATAGCCTCTGGGGTAAGTCCACACAAAAATAAATAATGTGGATTTCTAATAAGCTCATGTGTTTGAGGACACTATACTTCTAAAATTTGGTTATGATATCAGAATGTTATTTTGTTGAAATTTAAAAAGTATTTGTATATTTTAAGCATGTATTTAAATAAAAATGTTGTCAAACCATCACAGCACAGCTGTAGAACATAGTTTGAAAAGCATTGCACAGAGGAACTTCAAAATAATTAAGGATCATAAAAAGGGAAAAGAGAATTTCAGACAGGGCAGGAAGAGGGGGAAAAAATAAGAAAAGAAAATTAGAGTAAGGGGACGGCTTATGTTTGACAACGGGAGTTCAATACCTCTGAGTAAGTCATGGAAAATGACCCATAGACTCCTTCTGCTATCTTTCATCTGCTAATAACAGGATTAAGCAGCCCTTCCATCTGTTCTGAAGGTTTTCCAGGGGGCCAAAGCAGAGCATGTAACAGATTTAAAACTGAACTTCTTTTACTCAATTTCCAGAACCGTCCAAAGAACTAAATCAAGTCTACCTATAAGGAGGACGACATTTCCCACCACTAACAATGATGAAGAGTTTATTCCACAAATATTAAAAGCTGAAAATGTTATATATGAAGTTGAAGTAGCTCATGAATAAATCAATTCATAACAATCTATAATCAATCAATCAAAGATATAGTAGAATCACAACATACCCTTTTCTTTCAACACAGAAAAGATGTTTGGAAACTATGAAGGAATTCCATTCTTGAAAATTCAGGGCATGATGGGAAGTGGGGAAAGTCAGAGAGCAAGATGAGGCTGACAGAAAATTAAGCTAATGATTCGCATTTTTGCCAAATTTCATTTTATTATCTTTAATGCTATAGAGTTAAACACACATGTAGCTTAGTTCAAATACTGTAGATTATGTATATATCGACCTTGGACAGATCAAACCACAGTCCTGAGTGAGAAATAGCAGGGAATTCCTACTGACAGAAATTGAGATGAAATTACAATTTGGTACCTTAAAACTTTCTAAGCAGCTAGAAATATGAAATACCTGAATAGTTTGGCAAGCATGGCTGCCATTGTTGGTGAGGATAGCCGAGATGGCCTGAAGTGTCCTTCCTGTTTCTCCCCACGAAGCCACCAGACTAAAGAGGCAAGCACAGGAGAGTGCCGTCAGAGACTGTCCTGTGCTGTCATTCATCCCAGTACTTCGCACAGTGATTTCCAAAAGAAGCTGGAAGAGAGACTCTGCGGATAAAACAGAACTCAATTATATTCATTCAACATACAGAACATTCTATATCTAGATTTATTTATTTTTACCTCGCCTCATAAAAAAAATATTTAAGGTAACTTGAATACTTTTTTGCATTAGTTCCTTTCTAATTACCTTTCCCCCAAAAAGTTATACTATTTATACAAAAAGGACCTACAACATATTTAGTTCAACTCTTTATTTTTGAAAATAAAGAAATGGAATCTATCCAAAGTCATTTAAAAGCAACTTGCCTTGAGGTATTCACATATTCAAGAAATAGCTATCAAGTAATAGAATACTCATTACATTTATTTCACCTTTTAGTCTAGGAAGACTACAGGCTTCTTAAAATGTTAAGTGTCCAGAATATTACGTATTTACTTGCAAACAACAACAGAATACATAAGACATATGCTATAACTTGTTTTAATATAAATTTGGCTTTATGGCTAACATAACCAATGGAGGGCATATGCAATTCATTTGATACCCTAGAAAAATCTCCAAGTCAATACAACAGATATCCTTCTCCTTTAATGCATGATGAAATTGAGACCAGGGAGGTTAAAAGACATTCCCTAAATCATAAAGCCACTTAGTGGCAAAGATGAAAACATAACACATGAATGTTACATGGCCATCAGAAGTCTCCACACAAAATTCCCTCAACAACCCTGCCCAAGACTGAATCAAGACTTCTGGGTATCTCTACTGTAGAGGGAAAGGAGGATTTGAAAATCCTTAAAGAATGAATATTCAGAGACAGAAAAATTGAGAAAAAGTAAGAGAGGAAGAGAGGGAAAGGGGTGGGAAGGAGGAGAGCAAGAGAAAGAGAACTGATGTATTGAATTTCTCTGAAAACTGAAAGGCCACCTGTGGTTATCTTGTTAACTCACAGACCTAGGCTTCCTCTGTCTATTCCTCATCATCCATACTTAATTCTTAAATTCTTCCGCTTTGGCTTTCTAATCAATTCTTCCACTTTCTCTATCTCAACACCAGTTTCCCAATCCATGCTTTCACCATCTTTTTTTTTAAGTTTGTTCCTTTGCAGCGTCTCTTAACTGTACTACTAAAGTGTTCATAAATTAGCTCCTATACAGCCATTCACTTTGGCCCCCATACAGCCAAAGAGAATTTTTAAATCAAAAATCTGGTTTTCTACTTAATATACATTTGCTCCTTTGTTAATTCCTTTTTCCTCTTCCCTTTTCCTAATTCCTGCTCCTCTTCCTTTTTCCATTCTTTTTCCTCTTCCTAATTCCCGCTCCTCTTCCTTTTTCCATTCTCCCACCTTTCTTCACTGTCTCAATATCCTTCAGTCTTCCCTCTTTTCCATCTAACCTTCCCTCCACCTTTCCAACTATCCTCCCTTCCCTTCAACCTTTCTTCTATCCTTTTGTTTGTCCATCCTTCCCTACATCATTATGCCTCTTCATCGTTTATGAATATTCAGCAAATATTTACTGAATTCTTCCTGTATATCACGAACTATTCTAGGATAGGGTCGTACACTGGCAAACACGACAAAGAATGTCTCTGCCATCAAAAAAGTTAAATTCAAGTGGAAGAAACAGTAGAAGTGTTATAAAATAAAGAATTTAAGTGTAAGGAGGTAGAGGGGAACTTTCCATGTTCCTAGAACAATAACCAGCCTCCTTTAACGTGGCCTATAAAGCTCCTTCCTCACCTGTGGCGAAGCCCTCCCTCCCTTCACTCTTCTCATTCTAGCATACAGGCTTTTGTCAGAGCCTTGCTGCATGCCGTCTTTTCTGCCTAGATACTCAGTTAACTCCTTCCTACTCACCCTTCAAATGTTAAATGTTAAATGTTAAATGTTAAATGTCGTATCTTCAGGGAAGCCTGGTATAGACTCTCAGAATTCCCTTACTTTCCCCTATCCTATTTATCCACATTTGCAATCATACATGGGTCCAACTGCCTGATGCTAAGTCCCATAATAACAGTAACTGTCTGGATTGATTAACCCTGAATGATGTCCTCTTAACACAGAATATAAAAGGTGCTATTATACTTGAGAACATATAATCTATCCTTAAGCTGAACATAATAATAGATAGAGGGAATACTTTTCTAAACTAAACAATTTGTAAACCAAATCCAAACTAACCAAATCCAAAGAGAAGAAGCTTGCAAAGAGAAGAAGCTTGGTGTATAATGTCAAGCTACTCCAATAATCAGAGTGATACACATATACATATATTAATAGATAACATGAAAAATAAAGTGGAAAAGAGTATAACTAATGTGATTATGATATTAGATCAAAGGAAAAAAGCTGAGACATATTTCAATAGAAATTTAGTTTTAAAGAACCAAATCACTTACATCTTTGATCTGATTAAACAGCAAAAAAATATGAAGTGATGGTAAATCCCTCAACAGAAAAATAAGTCAAAGCACTGACGTGATCAGAAGTAAGCATTAAAAGAAGAGATAACAAAGACAGTACAGAAACATTTGAAACTGTTAACAAGTGTCCTTCGATAGATGATTGGCTAAAGAAGATGTGGTGTATATACACAGTGGAATACTACTTGGCCATAAAAGATGAAATACAGCCATTTGTGAAAACACGGATGGATCTTGAGATTATTATGCTAAACAAAATCAGTCAGACAGAAAAAGTCAAGAACCATATGACTTCACTCATATGTAGGATATAAAACTGAGAGCAACAAAGGAACAAGACAAACAAATAAGGAAACAAAAACTCATAAACAGAGTTTAGTGGTTACGAGAGGTTAAGGGGGAAGGGGGAATAGTAGAAGAGGGTAAAGGGGATCAAATCTATGGTGACGGAAGGAGAACTGACTCTGGGTGGTGAGCACACAATGTGATATACTAGGGGTGCCAAACAAAATGTATGCACGACTTGTATTCATCTTTTCTTATCACTATATGTGATTATAATTTTAATACAGTCTATTCCTTTCTTAAAATGTGTACTATTTTTTTGGCTCCCTCTGTATAGATGATGTATATAGAACCGTACACTTGAAACCTATGTAATTTTACTAACCATTATCACCCCAATAATTTTAATTTTAAAAAAAGAAAAAAGAAACTAATCAGGTGAAAGTTTTCATAGCTCATTAATCGAAAGCACACATTATAATTACAAACATCAGTATTAACAAAAGATCTATTTTGTAAAGAATAAAAGGGAATATTTATGTATAGATTGAACTGACAAAAGACAAGAGAAAGGTAGACCTAGGAGGAAAGACATGATTAGGTTTTAGTGAATATTTTAAATATTTCAATTATTTGTTGATTGACAAACCAAAGCTAAGAATAACTGGCAAACTATGCTTAAATCAAATTAATTAACTAAAATCTTCAGTAAATGCCATGAAGCCAAGTGTGCATTAGTGCAGCACCATAGTAACACGATCACTGGTGCTAATAACCAACAAGGAGAACAGCTTTTATTTGGTAGTAGCATTTAACAACACGGGGTGCCTTTGGAAGGGTTGAGTGGGTTGTTGGTTTTAAAAATCCTCAGCTTGTTTTCATGGCCAGCACGCCCTTTCCCTACTAAAATAAAACAAAAAAATCAAACACAAAAACTAATCATCATATGTGACCCCAAAAAAGCACAATCTGACATGTAATTAGGTTCTCACATGCGAGTCTAATAAAATCCAAACAGGCAAGGAGAGAAAAAGGACCCAACTCTAGTCCAGACAGCAATGTGGGCTCAGGACCAAAGTATCAGCATCACCCAGAAAGTAACTGCAAATGCAAATTCTTGAGCCCCAGACCAACACTAGGGAGTCAGAAACTCCACAGGTGGAGCCCACGTGATTCACTCTGACACAAGGTAAGGTTTGAAATTTAGAAAAATCTAGACTCTGACAAAGACCCATAGTTAGCATCAGAGAAAAGCAATTAGCCAATTTCACAATTATGCCTTCATCTCTATTTCTATTTTTTCAGACCTCCTATCTTGCTTACAGGATTATGTGTTACACCTAAGTCACACGCATGAGACTGGTATTCACAAAACTCAAATACACTTTACAAAAAGCAAAGATTTTTATTTAATGGAAGTTTCTACTAATTCAGAAGCTTTATCTATAACAAAAATTGATTCTTATTTATGATGAATTCAAAAGAAAGCCCTCTTTGTTTAGAAACTTATTGTGTTGTTTAGGTTGGTAGCATTTATTCCCTTTTTCTTACCTTTTTAACTATACAGAGTAACACATAAAGTTAGAGAAAATCAATGTGAGCTACGTTGGCCAAAGATTTAATGAGAATAATTTAATAGTGACTATAAGGCTTGAAGCTATTTCTGGGTGCCTAGGATTTGTTTTGCATTTTCCCCATCATTACAATAATCAAAACATACCTATGCATGAACTGTAACTCTTGAACCATACCTCCAGTAAGACATAGCAAAATACCTTAAAATTTATACGCCTGCTGTTTCAGTGCCTAATTAAACACAGACTGCATGGTAGGCATCTGTATGTGCTTCGTAAGAGAAGCTGTTTACATAAAAGGCTTCATTCAATGCCCCTGCGCTCTTACCTAGGACCTCAGGTGGTTCTGACTGGAGGCCTTCTGGCTGCTGACCCTGAAGCACGTTCAGCAGGGCTTGGAGACTCCTGAGGCACAGGGATGGGTGAGAGAATCGCGTCTCCTTGATCAACTCAAAAACTTCACAAAGTCCAACTTCAATGATCTATTTAAGATGAAAAACAAAAGTATACCTTATTAGCATGTAAGCTAATAGCACTTCCCAGGCAGTTTAACGGGTGCAGCTTATTTCCACAGCAAATGATTAAGGCTGCAATATCTAAAACTCAAAACACAAAAAGGACACAAATTAAAAAAAAAAAAAAAAAGACCCAGTATGTTTAACTTCAAGATTTAGAAAACCATCCAGTTACACTGAAGATTGAAAAATAGTGCACTGTTTATAAAGTTGTTTTTAGCATAATGAAGCCATAACAAAATATGAAAATTGTTTGTAACAGTGAACTGGATACAGATTTCATTCACTCAGAAAAAATAAACTATTAATTTACAAAGTTCATTTGGTCTTACTCAAGCAAAAATCAGCATTCTTCGGTTAACAGTCATGTCAATTCTTACCTATAGCCAGAAAAAAAAGTCAACATAGCACACACAGTGAAAAGATTAAAGTAGGAGTTTTTCATCTTAGCCTTTCCTATAATGGTACAATCATCATATTATTATTTATAGACTGTGTCCCAGCTTCTTGTGGGATTTATCATGAAAGGAATTTAAAACTGCCTAGCTAAAAGATCACTGCTATTTTTACTTTAACTATCTTATCATTCCTTATCAGGGCCAAGAAAAATTTTATTCGGTATCTAGCAAAAGATAAATAAATCTGTAAAGAGTGAGAAAGAAATGTGAGGAACTGGTATAAGGCAATACCTTCAGAAGATCAATATAACAATAGACAATGAAATTCTATTTCTCAGTCATTGCCAACATTTTGAGAACCAAATGTATAAGATCTTTTCAGGAGGTGTTAAATTACTTGGAGAAATAAGTAACATAAAAAATTAAAATAAGACTAATTAGTAGAAACATATCAAAGCATTAATTCTATTGGACATAACAATGAAAGAATATTCTCTCTGCTCAGAGTTGTGCATTAATTCATATATATTACATAAATATTTCTTAAGCACTTCTTTTGTGCAACTCACTACAATGGGTAAAAAGGTATATTACACTAGACCCTGTCCTCTGAGAGTTTATAATCAAACAGGGTAAATGAACCTTGTGTATAACTCTTACCCAGTCCAGACCTCTGTTATAGCATTTATTATGCTATAGTGTAACTGACTATTTTTGTTTTCATTTTCACAACTAAACTGTGGTTGCCTTATAGACAAGGAGCATGTCTTGTCTTAATTAGTTTAATATTTCCCATTAGTAGAACAGTGCCTGGCACATGATTGACACACAATAAATACTTGTTTAATTACTCTCTCAGTTGTGTGCTAAAAATAAGTGCAACTCAGAAATATATTTTCCAGACAAGAGTCAAATCTTGCAGGCAAGTCTGGTATAGTTCTGATTACCATTTGCCAGGTTTCTGGAAAATATAAATACAACTGAGAAGTCAAAATAACTAGTAGAACTATCTTTAGATATCTAAAATCCTAGCAGATCTGATTATAACTAAGATTACAAAAATGGTTGTGTAGAGTTTCAATTGGTTAAATGAACTAAGCAATGAAAATTTTCCATTTGATATAGTTTCCTTTCCTGGAATAGACTAGAAAATAAAAACATGCTGTCCACCTTTTCCATCTGCTTAGGTACTTACAGGAAACATATCTGAAGTCAAAGATCTCCTAAGTACAAAATGCAGCGCTCTATTCTCAGGCCAGTGGGAGACTATTCCATCCCATCAGTCTGTAAGATTACTTCCTCTACAACCACCAATCCTGACTTCATTATTCAAAGAAGATTCTTCACAGATGATATTTTTGGCTATGATTTGTTTATAAGTTTGTTCAATACAGCAAGTATTGAACTTTTCCAAAAAACAGTAAGGCTACTTACTCAACAGGTTCCTGAGTTGTCTCTCTGATAAGTTTAAGGTGTAATAATAAATATATGACAACAGGCAACTCAAGTATGCTGCCTAGGAACAGAGCATTAGATGATTTTAGTGAGACATATCCACAAAACATTAGTCATGAAGGTCCTGACAAAGAATTACTCACCTGCCCTGGTTAACCACTGTGGAGTCTCGCTAATTATCTATAGTAGCTTAGTTCACTGTAGATTTTTTTTTTAAAGGGGGAAAACTAACTCATTTCCGAGCAGTCATATGTATTCAATATACAACAAAACAAAACTCAACCTCAAGTTTTCCAATCTATTTAGCTTCGAATTATTGAGCAGAGGAACAAAACATGTTGTGAAACAAGGTTTTTTTCTGAGGTTTGGCTGAGAGTGTTTTACCATATGTAGGAACTCTAAAATTACACTTTACACTCTGAAGCCTGTCTTATGGTCACTGAGAAGACATTATACTTTTTCTTCCCTCAATATTAGGAAGAGTATAAGAAAAAAACAATATGCTGTGTCAAATACAGTGTGATTTCACTCGTGCAGAAATAAATACATTTGAATATGTGTATATAAATTACAGTAAATATTTTTTGGTTAATAGGATTTCAGAAATAATTTCTAATTTTTAATTTACGTTTCTTCTTTATGAAAAATATTCTGCATTTTTCAAATTACAATGAATACGTACTGCCTTTATAATTAGCAAAATAAATTAATAAATGTAACTTTTAAATAGAATAGTTCACTATAATAGTCAGATAACACACTAAGCTTTAATACTTTCAATGATAAACCATAACTAACCACTCAACACATAGCCGCCACTTACCTTCAGAAAATAGCTTTTGTAATTTTACTGAATTTCACCTTTACTGTTGCTTTCAAATAATTAAATTCTGAAGGCTCTCTATTATACCTGAAAACACACAAAACCCAACTAACTACCTGATACAGCCAGTCCAATGTTACTGCTAGGAAAAGTGAAATAAAAATGATTGTGGCCAAAGAAAAATGACCTAATGAGTGTTTCAAGGTTTTATTTTGCTCTGCTAGAATAATCCATTTCCATAGGTGACTTTATGATTTTACTAACAAGTGTGAACGTAAGAGTTTAACAACATCACATTTAGATTTAATAATAATAAACTCTTTGCCATTAGAAATTGTATCTGATTCTATTACAAAGTCCTAGAGTCAGTTTTACTACTTCCAAAATACACCTGAAGCTGAAGTTGAATAATACTGAATGTCAACTATAATTAAACACATACATATGGTCACGGGAGGTGGAGTACAGCATAGGGAATATAGTCAATGGAACTGTAACAGCCATATTCAACATCAGAGGGGTAGCAGATTGGGGGGGGGGGTTATCACCTTGTGAGGGATGTAAATGTCTATTACATTGTTTTGTACACCTGAAACTAAAAAATAAAAAAATAAAAACAAAAATACTCAAGAGGACACCAAAAGTAGATTTTTATATATTACTATAGAGTGATGTATAACTGCTTTGTAAAATTTTTTGTATAAAGTAGCTATTTGGTAGGGACAACATTTACAAATAATAATAAAACTCTAGAGGCTGAGAGGAAGGGAGGAGTTGGAGGCAACGGCAGCAGAGGCAGCAGGGGAGGAGGAAGCTAATTTAATTTCAAACAGTGTTCTTCAGCCCACTTTCCCAATCCCATCTTTAGCAGAATTTTGTTTCAACTTCTGCCACCACACTGTGATAACTCCCAAATCTGTATTCCGTGTTAGGACCTTTCTTTTGAACTTCTAACTAGGACCTTTTTTTTGAACTTCAACTCTACAGACACCTCACAGCTACCTCAACTCAGTATGGCGGAACTAAACTTACTCATCTTTATAACAAAGCCCTGTTTCTCTTCCAGTTCTCCCTCTTTCGGGAAATGCATTACCCCCCAGAAACTTTAGAAATATGTTTAGATTCCACCTTCACGTTCAGCCTTTATATCCAACTCATTACCAATTCCTAGTAATTATGCCTCCTTAACGTTTCCTGTATGCCTGACACTTCCACTACCCTAATTCCACCCCTCACTAACACTTCCTAGACAGCTGCAATGTTAACTGCCTAACTGGTCCCCCTCTCTAATTTTAACACGCTCTTAGGTATTAGTCTTACTAGCACCCGAATAACTTTACTAACATACAAGCCTGATCAAACTCTTTTTCTTAAAATCTGCAATAATTCCAGTTCACAAGACAAAACCTAAAAATGGTTGCACGCCACAGAAGGCTCTTCCTGACGGAGCTCCTGCTCTGTCTCTTGCCCTCTTCACCTTCTCAAGCCAAAATAGAGCACAGGTACTTTCCTAATGAAGCTGTTCCCTCTGTCTGCAAATGCAGCTTCAGTCAATGTTGCATCCTTTCTCCCCCGTGTGTTCCACTATACCTAGTATGTCCTATCCATCCTCACGGCACTAGACGTGCCTGCTGTCCCTGCTAGGGAAGGGACTGCGCCTCATCGTTTCGTTCATGATCTAACATAATACTTGCTATAAACTCAAAAAGAATGTGCTGAATTAAGAAGGAAATAAATGAGTTTATATAAGTCTACCTCTTTTAACAAAATATGTGGCATCACTAGCCTCAAACACGACTAGATGGGAGTATAAATCCTAAATATTAGTATTCAAAATTACGTAGCTATAAAATTTGGAACTCTTTAGTGGATCTGGAAATTGGATAATGAAAGACAGTTTGGGCTGTGTAAAAACTGTGTTTTGGGGAAAGAAAATTTCTATAGAAGCATTTACGTGGAGGAAGGAAGTCCTTTTCAAAATGTCAATGATTAATGATCCACAAAAAACAAAAAGCAAAACAATGTGATAAGCATAACGGTCAAATTCAAATTACCTTTTAAAATTCAAAAGGGGGAAAAATTGTGTCAAAATGATACTTCAACAACACATAAAAATGATCTGAATTATGTGAGAGAAAAAATGAGAAGAAAACTCAGGTGAGGAGCAAGAAAGCAACAGCCATACAAGCAGGAGGAGCAAGAGATGAAGAACAAAGAAAAGGAAGGAACTGACATAAAAGAATAGCATCAGGAGCACATGTCAACATTTCCCACCTGCCCTCAAATTCCCATCACCTCAAACCCTAGAGACCTCATCATCTCTTCTTTTGTGTCAATCCTTAGATGGCTGCCAAAAACAATATGCCCTAAGCCCTAGCCCTAACCCATAGCATTCTACGGCTCTGCATAATATCATCACTTCCTCCTCATCTCACTGATTATCCATAAGTTTCACTCCCTTGGATATAAAGTAGTTCTTAATAAATTAAATACTTCATTGATAAATTGAAAAGTAACTCAAATTCATTTGCAACTACACATTTTTTTGTTTGCACCTAAGCTGATACAACTATAGTTATCATTTATTGAGCAGGCATACATTCAACATTTACTAATTCATTGAAACCTCACTACAACCCCATGGGTAAGTATAATCCCCATTTTATAGATGTCAAAACTGAGGCACAGAGAGGTCAAATAATTTTCTCAGTTTCACACAGCTAGTTATTTTTAAGGGTGAGATTTGAACTTAGGCAGTTTGACTCTACTATCCATGTTCTTAATCAGTATATCCTGTTTCCTGACGAGTCAGTACTTGATGAAAAACTTATTACTTGGGCTATCTGGTTTTCTTTTAATTGTCTTTAAAAGATCCATTTTTGACTGCGTATCTTTTGACACTGTTAATAATGCTAAAAAATGCTGTCTTAACAATATCTGATATTTTAACTCTTTAATACGTATTTAATACTCATTAAAACCAGTCTAAGAATCAGTTGTTCTTGACTGTGCAATAAAGTTTAATTTAAACGACAGTTTACTATTCAAAGATGTGTGAAAGATTTCTCTGGGTTCTTATTTTCATTCCCAATACTGACCTTAATCTGGGATCTGGGTGATTAGTATTGTGTGACTCACCCACGTGTACAATGGAATTCTTATCAAAAGTGTACTACATAAGTGTTACAGCCTTATATCCTAACTTAATAATATATTTTCTCTCAACCTCCCTAACTAAGCATAAGAAATCAGAATTAGAGACCATGATCTCCTCCTAGAGGGGCTCTCATGGGAAAGATGAGCCAGTTTGTTTTAGGTTGAAGAAAGACGCTAGTAGAGAAGGTACCATTAAGGACCCTAGAAAGAAAGGGGCAAAGGAAAGGAGAGGGGGTGCCAAGAGGAGGCGATAAAGGACACTAGAACATGGCTGGTTAAGAGGCTGAGGAAAGTCGCAAAACCTCCATTACCCTATGAAATCGGAAGCAAGCCATCTACTGAGAATCCGGTGAGAAGAACCTGACAGTAATGATTAAGGACAGCGTGCACTTAGGAACAGCCATCATGAAATGTGTGAAAGAAATCAGATCAGGAACACGGGTTCTATCTTGGCTGCTATTTCCAAGTAATAAAAAAATATATTTACATGACATCTTGTGTATACACGTGAAGACATTTTCAAGGCATAGTTTTAAGATACTAGTTTAGTAAAAAGGCAATATACATGAATCATTTATGAAAGAAAATCATTTAAAAATGTCTATATTTAGAAAAACACAATATGCATAAACCATTTATGATAAAGGTACCATTTTTAAATGATGTCTATTTGTACCCATTCTTTTGTTAGAAATACTAACTATACCTACTATATAGGAATATATATATATATATATGTATGTGTGTATGTATATATGTATATATATGCATATATATATGTGTGTGTGTGTGTGTGTATATATATATATATAAAACATTACAGTCTTGAAATATACCAATACTTAAATAGACAGGGTACCTTAAGTTTGTTCTACTATACTACATGTTTCTACAACATAATATATATATATACAACACACATATATATATACAATATATATATACACACATATATATACTATATATACTATATATATACAATATATATACATATATATACAATATAATATATATACGATATATATACACACATATATATACACATATATATACAACACACATATATATATTCCTATATAGTAGTATTCCTATACATATATATGTATGTGCGTGTGTGTATACATACACACACATAAAACATTACAGCCTTGAAATATACCAATTCTTAAATAGAAAGAGTACCTGAAGTTTGTTCTACTATACTACATGTTTCTACAACATACATTAACTTATATGCCTCTGGTAAATACGGGAGTGATAGCAGAATAATGTGGATTTTCTGTTGGTTCATATTCTTTTCCAGGGCAAGGGGAACCAGAATAGCAAAAGTACAGAAAAGGCAAAAGCTCTCAGCTCAGCCGCAGCACAGGCAGGAGCCCTTCTAGTTCTATTTCAAGAAAAATAAAAATGTATACCTGTGCCCAGAACTCCCTCCTGGGAAGGGAGCACCCCAGCTTTCTGTGGCTATTGGCTTGTGGTAGCTTGCACTTCCTCTTGGGCCACCTTAACGGCAGTCCATGGGCGCAGAGCTCCTCTTCCATCAGCAACGACTCAATGCCTTCAAGCTATCATTTCCACTCTACTGCTTTTGTACATTTTTTAAATAATTGTTTTATTTTTTAATTACAGTTGATAATACAATAGTATATTAGTTTCAGGTGTATAACAGTGATTATACATTTTAATCGCCCCTGTTACAGACTCCAGCCTACTGATTCCCCTGCCTGAGCTTTCCAAGTGCTCCCCACTGAGTTTCCAATTATTGACTTTGCTAGCACTGCAGTTAAAGTTGCATAGAGCTTTCCTGCTCTGCCCCAAATCTATTTTTACTCATAAGCCATGTTATTTTTAGTGCAGAATTTTATAAAAAGCAAACTATTTTAGTAATGCAATAATATGTACTATAGCCAAAACACCCACAGGTTATGCACCTAAGTGGAACTTAGTGACTTACCTTTGGAAGCTTTATTGGGGGCTCTTTGGATTCCTCCTCTTCATCACTATCTGACTCTCCACTCTGCACTGAGTTCTTAGATGCAGCTGCCAATGACGTTTCCTTTTTCTGCCATTCCAGAACACAGTGGCGTACATTGCAATAAATATTGAATGCAGAAGGATTGCTATGTAATTTGATATCTGGTATGATTACTGTATTCTCCAAGTTTTCGGACTGAAATGCAAAAGATAACATTTCAATTTCATATTCTTTTCTACCATCAATTCTCATGTTAAATAAAAAATGAAAGATTAAAATTAGACATGCTAGATGGCTTGTAGAAGTCACATAATTTTCAGAGCAAAGACAATCTAAATCTGTTGACTCAACTTATAGTGTCCTTTCTACTATACTGCAGTACTTTCTGAGTAACAGCAATAACCCACTTGACAAGGGCTGGAAAGGGGCAGGCAGAGAACTTCACAGGAACATCCTTTTATCCTGTGATAGGAACAGAGCCAGCACAGCTTAACTGCTGCGGTATCCAAAAATATTTGGTACTTTTCTAAGGGACATCAGATGTATTGTAGAGTCTTAATGACCTATTACAAATGTTGGATTACACTCTGATTTCTTTTTTTAAAAAGTAGATATGCTAAAAGTAGATACCCTGTTTCCCCAAAAATAAGGCCTAACCGGAAAGTAAGCCCTACCATGATTTTTCAGGATGACATCCCCTGAACATAAGCCCTAATGCATCTTTTGGAGCAAAAATTAATATAAGACCCAGTCGTATTTTCAGGGAAACACGGTATTAGGACTTAAACAGAAATTAGGACTACAAAGAAAAACCCTTCATTTTAGTCAATTCTTCTAATTTCATTCCATTCAAATAATGGTAATGCTAAGAAAACTGCAGATTACGGACATATGCTTTCCTAATGCTCTGTTTTAGCTATCAGTCTTGATTAATACTAAAAATCACATGCTTGGTAATTCAATTGTTAAAACTAAATAGTCAGTTTCTGTTTTGTCCCAGCATTTCATTCATCAGACCGCAATCACACTTTTGATATCAACATTTATATTAGAAATATACAGAATTGGATTAAGATATTCTACAAATGCAAGTTCCAACAATTGGAGTATGTCCAGGAACTATCCAAGATAAATAAAATGACATCTCAAGTATCAAAAATGCTTTGTCTCAAAATTCTATCCTTCTTAAATAATTGGGGGAAAAACTGGAATACTCCTTGTTAAATAAAAAAAAGTACTAAAGTTAATTTACATATAATGGGAATATATCTTCTAGAGATATTAAAAACAAGCAAATATTAGCAATCCAAATCCAGCAATACATAAAAAGATACATTACGCATGATCAACCCGAAAACAAGACTGGCACAACATTGGAAAAGCAGTATAATTCCCCACACCAACAAAAATAAGAGAAAATAAATAAGATACTATAAAGATGGAAAAAGCATCTAACACAAATAAAATACCCATTCATGATAAAAAGCCTAAGTAAATGAGAATTAACAAAACTTGATAAAGGATATCTATGAAGTACCCACAGCTTACGTAGTAAAAGACAATGCTTGTACCCTAAGATTGCAAACAAGACAAAGATATTCTCAGAAATTCATTTGAACATTGTACTAGATATGCTAGTGCAACAAGCCAAGAAAAAGAACTAAAAGGTATAGTTAGAAAGAAGTTATCTTCCAGAAAACAAATGCCTTTATTTGCAGAAGACATGTGAAAAATCTTAAAAAGTCTGCAAAAAAGCCACTAGAAATAATGTGTGGATTTAGCAAAGTCACAGGATACCAAATCAATATACAAAAATGAGTAATATACCTACATACTAAGAGTGAACAACTGAAAAATGTAATTTTAAAGTAACAGTATAAAGTTAATAGACTGGGAGACAATATTTGTAAACCACATATCTGACAAGGCCTAGCATCCAAAATATATTTTAAAAATTCAAAACTCAACAGTGAAAAACAAATAAGCAATCCAGTTAAAAAACGGCCAAACGACATGAACAGACAAATGTAAATTAAAACAAAGTGAGATATATATACACCCATCAAACTTGCTAGAATAAAAAATAGTGACAACACCAAGTGCTAGTGAGGATATAGAGAAACTGGATCTTTCATACATTGTTCATGGGAATGTAAAATGATACTGCCACTCTGGAAAAAATATGGCAATTTCTTACAAAATTAAACATGTACTTACAGCACAATCCAGCAATTGCACTCCAATTGCACTCCATATATATACTAAAGAAATGAAAACTTATGTTCATACAAAAAACCAACACATGGATATTCATAGAAGATTTATTCAAAATAAATAACCAACAATGGAAACATTTCAGATGTTCTTTAATGGATGAATGGTTAAACAAATGGTGGTATATCGCTATCTTGGAATGCTTACTCAGCAATAAAATGATACAAACTATTGCTATACGCAACAACTTGGATGAATCTCAAGGGAATGATGCTGAGCAGAAAAAGCCACCCAAAACATTACATATTGCATGTTTTCGTTTTTATACCGTTCTTTTTTTTTTAAGTATATGTGTGTGTGTGTATTTTTTTTAATTAAAGTTTATTGGTGTGACAATTGTTAGTCAAGTTACATAGATTTTAGGTGTACAATAATGTAATATATCATCTATATATCACGGTGTTCACCAGCCAAGTCAGTTCTCCTTCCATCACCACATATTTGATCCCCCTTACCCTCATCTACCACCCCCTTCCCCCTTCCTCTCTGGTAACCACTAAACTATCGTCTGTGTTCATGAGTTTTGTTCCTTCATTTGTTTGTCTTGTTCTTTTGTTGTTTTCAGTTTTATATATCACATTATCAGTGAAATCACATGGTTCTCTACTTTTTCTGTCTGACTTAATTCGCTTAGCACTATAATAATCTCAAGATCCATCCATGTTGTCGCAAATGGCACTATTTCATCTTTTCTTATGGCAGAATAGTATTCTTTAATCAAAAGTGGAGCTGCTCAGAAATCATAGTTATGGCTTCTTTTTTCCTCCTGTCTAGGCTTCTTAGCACTTGTTCAAGAGACTCTTTTATAGAAAGTGGAATCTGGTCCTTGAAATTGTTTAAGAAAAAACTAGACTGATTTTATAGTAAAAATTTATTAGGTAGAAAATGAGATCCTTGATTTCTAAGGTCCCACCTAATTCAAATATTCTACATTGCATTTTCTTTTGCACAGCCAGCCACAGTCAATAGAAGCTCAGAACAATACAGATGTACCAAGATTCTCCCTAATTCATATCACATGCATGCTGATGATGAGCCCAAGTCCAAGTCCACACTCACAAGGCAATTTCACTCAGTTTCTAGACAGTCAGAGTGAATAAAAAGATAAATGGGTATGTTCTCCCAAAGGACTGATCAAAGATAATAAGAATAAATGATAAACAATCTTTAATATCCAGATATAACTTCCAGGCTACTGGTCAAGAAATGTCCAAATGAAACTAAACAGTATAACCAAATAATAAGGAGCTTCTAAAAAATTACTTTGGCTCACAGAAACGAAACGGTTTGCTAATTATACTCATACCTTTTTAATCTTGGCATTTTGATTCAAATTACTATATCAAAAAGTCCTTACTCCCTATAAATTGCCAGCAGTTTTACCTTGCTTCTGGTCTTCACTTTTGATTTGCTTTTCTGTTTTCTTTTCAACTTCTTCTTGTTTAAAATTTTCTTATTTCTAAAAATGTAAAAAAAAAAAAAATAGAAGAAAAGAATTATGAAAGTTCATATTAGGGCATACAGTTATTAAAAATAGGTACTTCCAAAGTAGACATTTGAATATTTATCCTACAAACTTCCTATGAAATAATATACTCTAGATGTACATATCAGATACTACCATATAATGTAGCTATTGAGATAACACAATACTGTACTGTAAGAAATCAACATTAAATGATAAAAAAATCAATTGTGCAAATACTTTTATAAAATTAAAAATTTTTAAAGGTATCAAATGAAGGTTTTTAAACTTTATTCAACCGTGGAGATGGTAATAAATACCAACTATGATCTCTTCCCAGAAAAATCTGCTCTTTGTAGTAGTAAGGGCGACAGTGTAACAAAGGTCAGGAGTCCATTTTTACTAAATTGTTATATGAAAACCCCAACTCATATACTTCTCATATCCAGCAGCCAGTTTTTTCATTACTTCACAGCCCTAAGACCAAACCATTATTTAAGCAAAAGGAAGCACCTAAATGACTTTGAGAAAGAGAAAAAACATGTGACAAAAAATGAGAATTATAGTGAAAGAAACAAGAGTCAGGGAAAACACTATTTTATTTTCATTTCATTTAATAATTGTTTAATGTCTGCCATGCTGAGGTGCACACTGCTGGTACTACAGATAACTGGATGAAAACGACAATTCATGCCCTCAAGTAGCTCAGAGACTTGGATATAAAGCATTGTTGAATGAGTTAGCAGGAGGATGCGACCGATATATTAACGACAAAGACAGAAAAAGGTAAAGGGGTGTAAAGAAAGAGAAAGAGGAGAAGGGCGGAGCAAGAGACTAGATGCTCTACAGAGGTCAAGTCCCTAACACTTGGTAACTAACTCAGTGGAAGCTGTGACCAAAAAAAGGCTAGCTCACTTGGAGGTAGAGATGCCATTCTCCAAAACAAGGAAGGGGAATAATTAGTTTGTGAAAGGAAAAAAATGGGTTCAATTTTGAAGATGTTTGAGTTCAAGATAAATAAAATGTCAACAAGATAGATGTGAACAAGCAGATGAAAATTTTATTCTGGACATTTCCTTCAGCTTCACTCCCTAAACCAAAATAATCACAAAATCTTGTCGATTATGTTTCATAAATAGTTCTTGAATCTGTCTACATCATCTCTATTTCTGTGACGCTAATAATCCAAGTTACCACCTTCTGACTGGATCACTGCAAAAGCTTCTTAACTCATTTCTGCACTTTCACATTTGCCTTTCTTCAATCCATTCTTCACATAACACAAGTCTCCTTTTTTTAAAAAACTTTTATTTATTTTAAATGTGCTTTTCCAGGACCCAAGAGCTCCAAGTAGTTGTTTCAATCTAGCTGTGGAGGGCACAGCTCACACTGGTCCATGCGGGGATCGAACCAGCAACCCTGATGTTACGAGCATCACGCTCAAACCAACTGAGCTAACCGGCCACCCCCCAAGCCAACTTTTTAAAATAGGAATCTAAATAGGCAATTCCCCCACTTCAAACTCTTAGTACCTTCTCAATTCTCTTAGGATGAGAGCACTGCCATCATTTAAAAGATCCTCTACCAAGATCTGACCTCTGCCAGTCTTTGCTGCCTCATTTTATACCCGTCTGCAACTTGTTCATCATACTGCAGCCACAAGGACATCCTTTCAAGTGTTTGAACCTGCTAAGCTCTTTAGGAGCTTTCACAAAGGTTCTTCCTCTGCCTGGAATTCTCTCCCTCATCGTCTCCTGCTAACCACTATTCATCTTTGATGTCCCAGTATAAGCGTCACTTATGCAGGAATGTCCCAGACTAGGTTAGTTTCCCTAATATCCACTCTAATTTCATGTATACTTCTGTTTCATGTGTAATCTAAACTGTAATTAGGTATGGGATTACTTGTTTCATGCACCATTCCCTCACCAAGCTGTATGCTCCAAGAATGCAGAGGCCATGCCTTCCTTGTTCACTGTTCTAACGTCTTTGCCCAGAAAAGAGCCTGGAAAAGGTACTCAATACTATTTTGAGAAAAAGAGAAAGTCGGAGGAAGAAGAGACAAAAGGCAGAAAAGAAGGAAGTTCACAGCTATAGCTACAAGTCTTACTCAGAGAAAAACAAGCAGAGGACCAAGGATAGATGAATAGATACACCAATACATTAAAGGATATCTAGCCAAAAATGTCTATTAACGAATTACCCCAGGATTATTTTAGCAGATTTTGGTGCAAAAGTGGTAATGGAAACCATGTATGTGGATGAGATTTCCTCCGAATAGTATGGTCCAGAAGTAAAGAGAAAGAGAGTGGTCAATAGTTACCAAATGCTACACATGAACAGATATACCTGCTTACACAATCTATTCAACTATGAGTAATGTGAGAGCATGAAGAAGAATGTCTATTTCAACTCTGTACTTTCAGCACCTGCGTCAGTGTCTGACGTACCACGGATGTTCAAGAAATATTGGGTAAATAAATTCATGAAAGGCAATGAGTATTTCTCATATATGGCTTAGGAAACTCACCTCCCTTTATACTAAAGTTTACTTGAGTGAAATCAGTTATTTGAGCAACAGGAGTATGTAACTGCTAAAAGGTTTGCCCCTTTATACAACTTAAGAAAAACATCAAGGTTCACTCAAAACCAAACTTCAGAGAAATAGAATACACAAATCCAAATTAAGATGAATTTTCTGAAGGCTAGTTATCATGGACTTAAATTTTCACAAGTATAAACCAATACTTTTGTCTGCTTTGTTTAATATCCTTCTTTAAAGTTCAAATGACTTTATATGCATTCCTAATATTCCTAAAATACTTATTTCTCCATATTTGGCATTTAATTAGTTATAACATTTTAAATGAATCTGAACCCACCATTCCTTGAATACAGATCAGTTAAAGAATCAGCTTTCCCCAAATCACCACAAGTTGATTTTACTGTGTTTTTTGTTGATTTGGCTAGTTTTAGAAGTAGAGGGTTGTCAAATACAGCCGGCAATAAGTTAAAAATTATATGAAGAAACTTTATATTCAACATTAGGAAAAAATGCTATTTGTTAGTAATAGAACATCCCATCATCTGACTTCATTTGAGAACTAAACTTAAATAAACTTTTCATAATATCTGAAGACAGATAAAAGAAAAACTCCAGAAACCAGCCTTATACATCAATAATTCATGTTGGAATTTCTGATGATTTAGGACTTCAAATCCTTTATCAAACAGGAGCTTAACAAAGAATGTCTGGAATTGATCATATAAAATTTTTAGTCTTTTCACAAAAAGAACCCCATACCCATGAGATTTGAAAGAATTATGGGGGGTAATAAAAGGCAAAAGCTATTAATGTGCTTTAAATATTTATTTTAAAATATTTACTTTAAAAATTCCAAACAAGAAATATTCTTAATAGCTACCATTGTTTAAGGAAAACCAAATATTTCTGCAATATGAGAATAAATTTTGCAAGTTGTTAGATGATATAGATCATTAGTTTCTCTATCAGCTTATTACCAAGTCTGTTTTCTAACAAAACAAAATTTAGTCATAATTTTATTTGAAAACCTCTCTCACTCTGAATGTTTCTTCATTTGTAAAGTAACAAGATTAAAGAGATTATCTCGGAGGTTCCTTTTAACTCTAAAATGCTAGAATTTTAGTAAGTCCAAATTCAAAGAACTTCAGGAATAAGAGGATTTCAATCCTTTGTTTAATTTCCCTTAGTAATGAGATAAGTCCTGAATCTATGGTCTAAGGCAAGACTAGGCCATTTTTGTTTTGTTTCTCTGTAAAGGACCAAACACTAAATATTTCACGCTTTGCAGGCCATAGGATCTCTGCTGCAACTACCCAACCGTCACAGCAAACCAGCAGCCACAGACAACACATCAACAGATGAGTGTGGCTGTATTACAATAAAACTTTATTTCTGGACATGGAAATTTGAGTTTCATATGATCTTCACGTGCCACAAAACATTTTTCTTCTTTTTTTTTTTAACTTTTTAGAAATCTAAAAACCTTTTTAAAAATCTAAAAACCATTCTTAGTTTACAGGCCACACGAAAACCAGAATTGTGCCGATGTGGTCTGGGGACCATAGTTTGAGTTTGCTAACTCCTAGTTTAGAGCACGCTCATATCAGAAAGAAAAAAAATATATAACTATTAGTATGCAACACAGATAAAACTACTTAAAACATCACTATGCTTATACAAATAAGCACTCTAAAATTATCTGCCTTTTCTCTTTGCAAAGATAAACTCCTGACCTCTGACTTCCACTTCCCTAAAGTAAGATACTAGAGAGGAGCAAGCCACTGCTCTCCCTTCAAAAACTAGACTAACGTAAGAAAGCTTCGGAAGCAATTAAGTAGTAGATAAACTACAAATGGGGTGGAAGCGCACTTCCAAAGTGAGCCCAGACCACGGGCATTTTCTTCCATGGGGGCCTCTGCAGAGTTCAGGTACAAGTGAAGACTGAGCTTGGCTTAAACAGAGGAACTCTACTAAAGGAAACCGGAAACCACTGATGCTTTTAGATGTCTGCAGGAGTTGGAATGAAAGACTGGAATCTAGAAAAGCCCCAAATATGTGGCCAGTGTTCCCCATGGTGCATCTGTGTAGTGATAGGGCACTGAAGAAGGATAGGGAGGCTAGGCCAACAGGTCAGGGTGGATTTCCCAGTCTCCAGTATTGGTTTAGAAGACAGAATTCCAGTAGAGGGAGAAGTCCTTAATCCCTGATTGGACTGAAATGGTCAACACCTCATCCTACTTGTCTAACAGCAAACAGCAAAGCTCTCTGGAAGAAAGTAACATCATATGGAAAAAATGCTGTCCTTTTACACACCATGTTAGGTACACAATAAACATATTAAGAGACAGCAACAAATTAAGGTGACACATAATCAAGAGAAAACCACACAATTAGGCAAACTCAAGATAACCCAGATATTGAAGTGAGGAGGCAAGAACTTGAAGTAGATACAATGATGAAAAAAAAATAGATGAAATGACATAATTTTCAATAGAATCTATTAGGTTGGTGCAAAATTAATTGCAGTTTAAAAGGTTAAAAATAATTGTAAAAACCACAATTATGTTTGCACCAACCTAATATTTAAAAAAAAGCCAAGTGGATTTTCTGAAAAATAAATACCTGAAATTAATAACTTGTCAGATGATTTTAAGAGGAGAACAGACCAGAGGAAAACAGAATCCATGGTCTTGCTGTTAGGCCAAGAGAAAATTCCTAAACTCCAAGCACAGAGAACAGAATGGGATGAACAAAACAGAGAATATGAGATGTGAGACACAAATGGTCTCATAGTCATGTATTTGTAATCTAAGACAGAGAAAAAAAGAATGGAACAAAAGCAATATGTGAAGAGATAATTAATACAATTTTATAAAAGTGAGGAAAGACAGCTCTGAGATTCAAGAAACTCAGGGAACTCTCAAGTAGTAAAATGCAAAGAAAACCATAATTAGGCAAACCAAAAGCTAGGTATGGTCAAACTGCGGAAACAAAAGATAAAGAGAAAATGTTAAAAGCAGCCAGAGCAAAAAGATACACTCAGAGGAACAACAATAAGATTGATTACTTCCATTCTTTGAATTGAAAAGTGCTGAGGACAAAAAAAAAAAAAAACCACCTAGCAACCCAGAATTATACACCTATCAAAAATATCCTTTAAAAATGAAGACAAAAATAGAGATATTTTTACACCCACAAAAACTGACATAATTCATTGTCAATACACCAATACTACAAGAAATACAAAACGAAAGTCTTCCTTTAATAATTACTATGTCAAAATTTTAAATAAAAGGACATAGACTAAAATGGAAAAGGACTAGAGAAGCTATATCTTGTAGATACTTACTGGCCTCCCCAAAAAAGCTGGTGTGGCCATAGTGATACTTGATAAAGTAATTTTTAAGGCTAGAAGTATTATTAGAGATGAGTAAAGCATTTCATAATGCTAAAAGGGTCAATTCAAAAGAAAATATAACAGTCCTAAATTTGAACGCATCTATTAATAACACAGCTTCAAAATATATGAAGCAAAATTGGGAGTATAAGAGAAAAGACACTCATAAAAAAATCAGATTTTAGCATCTCTTCTAATTGATAAAATAAGGAGAGGACAAAATAGCATGGACATAGTAAAAATTTTAAAGTAATTAATCAACATGACCTAATTGGCATACATAGAAAAACACATCCAACAACTGTGGAATGCACATTCTTTTTTAATGCATATAGAATACTTACCAATACAGACAATATGTTGGACCACAGACAGAGTCTCAACAAATTTCCAAGTACTGTGATTATAGAAAAATTAAACTAGAGATCAACAGAAAGAAAACTAAAAAATTCCCAAATGTCGGGAAATCTATAACAACAGATTTCTAAATAAATTATGGGTCAAAGAGCTATAGAAAGTTACAATGGAAATTAAAAAATATTTTCAATTAAATGAAAATGAAATATGATATATCAAAACTTGTGGAACGCATCCTAAGTAGTGCTTTGGGGAAATATATAGCATTTTGCATATGTATAAATGCATATAATGAAAAAAGAAAGTTTGAAAGTAAATGATATAGGCTTACAACTTAAGAAAAAAATTGCAAATTAAATGTAAAGGATGTAAAAAAATGTAAAGGTTGTAAAAAGAGGAAAATACAAAATAAGAGCAGATATCAATGAAATAGAGAGCAGACATTCAACAGAAAAAAATCAAGGAGCCAAAATTGGTTCTCTGAAAAGATTAATAAATGTAATAAACATCTAACAAGATTGGCCAGGAAAAAAATAAAACTGCAAATTATCCATATGAGAAATAAGAAAGGAGATACCACTACAGATCTACCCATAAATTTCCAACTTAAATAAGATAGACAAATTCCTTCAAAAATGTAACTTGCCAACACCTAACAAGGAAAAAAAATACAATATCTGAATAGACATATCTGTTAAAGAAACTGAATCTTTAATCAAAACCTTCCCACAAAGAAAACTCTAGACCTACTGACTTTGCCAGTGAATTCCTTCAAACATTTAAAAAATTTGCTAGCACATTCTTCCAAACAATACCAATCTTAGACTGACTCATCCAGAGAATATAAAAAGAAGAAACATTTCCCAAATCACTTTATGAGGCTAGCATAACTGATATCAAAATCTGAAAAAGATATTTCAAAGTAAGAAAATTTCAGGCCACTATTTCCCATGAATATAGAAGCAAAAATACTACATAGCCAAAAAGTGGAAACCCAAATGTTCATCAGTCAATGAATGGGTAAACAAAATGTGACACATCCACGTAATGAAATATTACATACTCTGCCATAAAAAGAAATGAGGTAGACACATGCTACAATATGGATGAACCCTGAAAACATTACGTCAAAAAAAAAAGCCACCAAAGTCACAAACTGTATGATTCCTTTTATATGAAATGTTCAAATATTTTACGGTGGCCAAGACAAGGAAACAACCAAAGTGTCCTTCGAAGATGTGGTATATATACACAATGGAATACTACTCTGCTGTAAGAAAAGATGAAATAGTGTCATTTGAGACAACATGGATAGATATTGAGATTATTATGCTAGACGAAATAACTCAGACAGAAAAAGTTGAGAACCACATGATTTCCTGATATGTGGAATATAAAACTGAAAGCAACAAAGAAACAAGACAAACAAATCACTAAACAAAAACTCATAGACATAGACAATAGTTTAGCGGTTACCAGACGGTAAGAGTCCGGGAAAAGGGGCTCTAGAAGAGAGTAAACGGGGTCAAACGATGGGAGGAGAACTGACTGTGGTGAACACACACTGTGAGATATAGATGATGTATCACAGAATTGTACACCTGAAATCTATGTAACTTTACTAACAATTGTCACCTCAATAAACTTTAATTAAAAAAGAAAGAAAATAACAAAATAAGGGAGGAATATGATCATTTCAACAGAAGCAGAAAAAGTATTTTACAAAACTCAACATCTATTTGTGATGATGTATCTCAATAACGTAGGAAAAATTTCTTAATCTGATAGACTATCTACAATAAAATCTATAGCTAACATTATACTTAATTATACTTAAAATGTTAATGATGAAAAATTAAATACTTCCACTAAGTATGGGATAAAACCATTAAGGACTTATACTATCACCACTTCTTTTTTACTGTAGTAAGTCAAGTAAAAGAAATACAAGTCATAATGGTTGAAAAGAAAAAGTAAAACTCTTTTATTTGTAGATAACATAACTATATTTATGGAAAATGCAAAACATCCCACAAATAAGGAATTAATAAATGAATTATCAACTAAATACAACACTAATTTTTAAAAAATCAACTACTTTGTAAAAAACCGTATGTAAACTGAAGCCGGACCATCAGCTCTAATGTGTCTTTTTGGAGCAAAAATTAATATAAGACCTGGTCTTATGGTATATTATTGTATTATATAAGACTGGGTATTATATCATAATATATTATATTATATTATATTCATTATATTATACATTACATTATATTATATTATATTATATTACATTATATTATATTAACTATATTATATTATATTATGTATTAGATTATATTATTAGATTATATAAAACCGGGTCTTATAGTAAAATAAGACCAGGTCTTACATTAATTTTTGCTCCAAAAGATGCACTAGAGCCGACTGTCTGGCTAGGTCTAATTTTCGGAGAAAAATGGTATTGAGAATTCATAAACATCATCAGAATGCTTGTCTAGAGCCAGCTATTGTTCTCTGACAACAAAGGTATATCCACCATGAAAATCGACAACCTCTTCTTAGTCACTGCAATGCCCCCAACCACCCATTTAGCTCATGACAGATAATCTGACCCTCTACTCACATGCTAAAATGGAGACACCATCACGAACATATTCCCTTTAATTTCTTAACGAACTTTGATCTCTACAAGGCCTTACTCCATTAATTAACCCCATTCTCCCTTTTTTGTTCATCATTCCTACTGTTTCCCTCAGTCTGCCAAGTTAAAAAGAGTACAGAATTTACAGGCAAACGGCCTAAGTTCAAATGCACATTCTGTCCTTTATTAGCTCTGTAATCTTGGGAAAGTTACTTAACTTCTCTGTGCCTCAGTTGTTTCATCTGTAAAACAGGATAAAAGAGTACCTCTCCCATTATGAGGTGCTTAAAGTTATGCTAGGTATTTAGTAAGAGCTAAAGAAATTGTATTTTTTATTATTACTGTGTTGAAGTACAAGTGTCTGCCTTGGTTTGGATTTCCCCAGAAGCAGACTTGATTCAAGTCCAATAAGTTGTTTTGAGAGGCGATTCAGGAAAAACATGGATAGGGGGAATCAGAAGTGAGATAGGGAAGGGAAGGCAGGCAAGAAAGAGTGCATTATTAAGCCCGTTATCTTAAGATGGGCAGCTAGAGCACAGCCCTACTGGAGAACTCATGCAGGTGGTATAGAAGATGGCTCAGTCACCCCAACTGAAGGATGAGAAAAATGAGGTATTTATCGACCGTTTCCTCATCTATCACCGGTTGAAGGCCTTTCTGAAGACATTAACTCTCTGGCTTTTCTGATTTGCTCTACACACAGTGTGTCTCTGCGGCCAGTAAGAAGGTTCTCAGGCAGAAAGTCAAAGATGTAAGTAGACAGTGGGGAGATAAATGCCAAAGACATATGGGTAGAACACTAAGAACAGCTACTACAGCGTCTCATCCAAAAGATGAAATCATTCTTTGTTTCCTTCTTTCCCTCTTTTCCTTTAATCGCTAATTTCTAAATACTCCCTTCTTCATCTACCATCAATTCACTTTCCTACTGAAATGTGACTTCTCCTTGCCGTCTGGCAAAAAGGTAGGAGCAAGTGGGTGTTAGTTCATTATGATCCCTTACTGCCAACTTCAAGTTGATGTCTCAGACTCCTGTTCAGCTGACCTACAGAAAAAGGGGCAGTTTGTAAGTGACAGTACATTCATGACGAGCTTGTGAACAGACTGAACATAATCTACTTGAGACAGGATTGAAACTCCCAACAGACTTTGCAAAATACACGTCTAGGGAAAGGTTTTACCTACAAATCACAGACCAGGAAGTCAAAAAAATTTAGGTAACAATTAAATCACAGAACTGACTGAAAGAACGAAGAAAGAATATTTAAAGAAAAGGGTACCCAGAATGGACTCCTGAAAAACTAGTTCTTTCTCCCTTACTATCTAGAGCAGAGGTGTCCAAACTGCGGCCCATGGGCCATCTGCGGCCCAAGATCCATTGTTAACTGGCCCACAGCAAATTCCAAAACTATATTTAGTTTACTTAAATAAAACCAGGTGATGCAATATGTACTTCAGCTCGAGTGAATGGCCCGGCTGTTTGTGTCTTTTACCACATATGGCCCTTGGTGAAAACCGGTGAAAAAAGTTTGGACACCCCTGATCTAGAGGAAAGGCATTATTTCTATACTTGAAATCCAGTTAGCTGCTAGACCTAACATTCTTCCTTCATCCTTCTAACACCAAACGTGTCTCAAATCCATTCTATTTCATGTGTTCCTACTGCCTTTTCTCGGGTTGCATTACCATACGTCAAAACTACTGCAATTGATTCTTTAATGGCAGCCCTGCTTTTTATCCTCTACAACGATACTAGAGATACACTACTGTTCAAATAAAGCAAAAGCTGAAACAGAATAATAACCTGGTCCTAACATAGCTTTCTAGTCTTTTCTCTCACACTCTTATGTTTATTTCCCCAGTTCCCCACACTTTAGTTATTGCCAATACTTGTGTTTTACACTTCCTTTGATTTTACCCCAGAATTCACAATGTATTATAGCTCCAGCAACTACCACTGCCCATCTCAGGAGTCAGCAAACTACATCCTGTAGTCCAAATCTAGCCTGCCACCTATTTCTTTTTTTTTAAATTTAACTTTATTGGGGAATATTGGGGAACAGTGTGTTTCTCCAGGGCCCACCAGCTCTAAGTCTCTGTCCTTCAATCTAGTTGTGGAGGGCGCAGCTTGGTTCCAAGTCTAGTCACCATTTTTTCAATCTTAGTTGCAGGGAGCGCAGCCCACCATCCCATGAGGGAATTGAACCCGCAACCTCATTTATTGAGAGTTCGTGCTCTAACCAACTGAATAATCCGGCCGCCCCTCTGGAAGCTCAGGCCGCCCCTCTGGAAGCTCAGCGGCAGCTCCTTGCCTTCAATGTGGAGGGCGCAGCTTGGTTCCAAGTCTAGTCACCATTTTTTCAATCTTAGTTGCAGGGAGCGCAGCCCACCATCCCATGAGGGAATTGAACCCGCAACCTCGTTATTGAGAGTTCGTGCTCTAACCAACTGAGTAATCCGGCCGCCCCTCTGGAAGCTCAGTGGCAGCTCCTTGCTTTCAATGTGGAGGGCGCAGCTCACTGGCCCATGTGGGAATAGAGCCAGCATCCCTGTTGTTCAGAGCTCGCGCTCTAACCAACTGAGCCATCAGGCCACCCCTAGCCTGCCACCTATTTTTGTAAATACATTACATTGGCACACAGCCATGCTCATCTGTTTACATATTGTCTATGGCCGCTTTTAAGCTGCAACAACAGAGGTGAACAGTTGCAACAGAGACCATACTGCCTGCAAAGCCTAAAGTATTTACTATCTGGCTCTTCACAAAGTAAGTTTGCTGAGGCCTCACCCGTATCAAGCAGTCTCATATGTGTATAACTGGATTCCCAGAAGGAAATAAGAGGCTGGTTTGAGATAATATTAGAGGAAATAAAAGCCAAATGTGCAAATTAAATAAAAATCACACAGATCTAAGAAGTTCAATGAACCCCAAGCATGGGATACACACACACACACACACACACACACACAAAATATATTTAGGCACAGTATAGTCAAATTATCAAAAATCAAAGAGAAAGAGAAAAATCTTAAAAGCAGCCAGAGAAAAAAATTTGGTTATAGTATGATGGCATCAACCCAAGTACAGCCTATGTTTCCCACTGTTTACAATTTAAAAATGTGGACAAAATACAAAAGGAAAGAAAGAGAGGGTAATGAGGGGAGGATGGGAGGGGGGGGAAGGAGGAGAGAAGGAGGAGAAGGGAGGGAGAAAAGAGTGGGAGGAAGAAAGGGAGAGAGGGTAGGAGGGAGGGAGGAAATGACTTGAGGACTCTGGGAAGCAAACAGAAGCAGATTGCGGAGGAGAGTCAAACTTAGAAAAGTGAGCTTCCCAGCGCTTTTTCCCCTCCTTTCCTTAACAGCTTTGTCCCAAGGCCAGGAGGCCATCACTTCATACAGAGCAATAACTCAGAAATTAAAACTCCAAGAGAAACCCTATTTTCTGACCACAGGAATTGGGGAAAGGAGCTCCTGCCTGCTAGAGAATGTGAAAGGAATCCTGGAATGGAGACAGGGATTCTCTAATTGTCTATAAACCGACACAAGTTTTGCACTACTTTGGGGCTGTACAGGTATGGGACAGACCTGTACCAACATAGCAAAGGCTCTGAGAACTGAACTGAAATTTGAACCATCACTCACAGAAGGCAAGAGTAAATTTGCCATCTGAACTTAAATGGGTTGATAGTCTGCTAAAAGAAACAATAAAAATTCACATTCTCCAGAGAATTATAAGCCCCAGAGTTTACAAAACATAACGTTCACAATGTCCAAAATAAAGTTCAAAATTATCACAATGCAAAAAGCAAGAAAAATGTGATCAATTTCAAGGAAAGAAACAATTAACAGGTGGCAACCCTGAGATGATCCAGATATAACTATCCAACAACACTTTTAAAGCAACTACTACAAATATCTATCAAGTAAAGGCAAACACACTTGAGCTGAATGGAAAAAAGTTCTCAGAAGACAAATTATTTAAAAATCGAACTAAATGTAAATTTTGAAACTGAATAATACAATATGTGAAATTAAAAAATTCACTAGATGGCCTCTATAAGAGAATGGTGACGACAGAGAAAAAATTCTATAAACTTGAAAATGGATCAATAAGAATGATCCAATCTGAAGAACAAGACAAAAAAGATTGACAGAAGGAAAAATGAACAATCAGAGACTTATGAGACAATCTCAAAAGTTTTACCGTATTATCAATGGAATCTTGGAAGTAAAAAAGAAAGTAGGACAGAGTATTTTACAAAACAATGGCAGAAAGCATCCCAAATTTGGTGGAAGATAAATTTCCAGGTTCAAGAAGCTCAGCATTCTCCAAAGAAAAATAAAACTCAAAGAAAATAATGACTAGACACATCAAATCAAACTGCTGAAAACCAAAAACAAAGAAAATATTCTTGAAAGCAGATAGAGAAAAATGACATACTACACAGAGGGGAATAAGATTCAAATTACCAAAAGCTTCTCATCAAAAGTCATAATGGTAAAAAGACAGTGAATTATATTCCCCAAACTATTTCACATCCCCGTGACTATATTGTGACTAATAATTTTTACTTTCTAATTCCTTCACCTTCTCCCCCATCCCCACCCCCCTCCCATCTAGCAACCATCAGGATTTTTTCCCTATCTCTCTGAATCTATTTGTTTCATCTGTTCATTTATTCTGTTCTTTAGATTCCACATATAAATGAAATCATATGGTATTTGTCTTTCTCAGTTTGACTTATTTTACTTACAATATTCTATAATCAACAATGTTATAAAGATTATGCAGGGTGCCAGACAGGCACTGGACTTATCAGGGGGATCACGTCATAGACTGTGTAGATGTCTGACCACTATGCTGTGCACCTGCAGCTGAAACTGAATAATACTGAATGTTAACTATAATTAAATATACATATGTGTGTGTGTGTGTATATATATATGTGTGTGTGTATATATATATATATATATGTGTGTGTATATATATATATGTGTGTATATATATATATATATATATATACGTATATATATATATACATCTACATATATATGGTCATGGGATGTGGAGTGCAGCATAGGGAATACAGTCAATGGTATTGTAACAGCTATATACGATGTCAGAGGGTAGTGCATGGAGAGGGGCTATCACTTTATGAGGGGTATAAAAAGCTAACTATTACATTGCTTTGTATACCTGAAACTGATTTGAAAAAAAACAAATGCTGAAAGGAAACAAATGTCTACTCAGAATTCTATGTCCATCTAAAATATCCTTTAGGAATGAAAGCAAAATAAAGACATTCTCAGATGAAGAAAAATAGAGTTTATCCCCAGCAGACTGCTCTATAAGAAATGCTAAAGTAAGTACTTTAGGCTGAAAGGAAATGTATTATTTCAGGAATGAAGAACAGAAATAATAAATATATAGGTAAACATAAAATGCTACTTTTTTCCTTTAAGTTCTTTAAAACATATAGGACTGTTGACAGCACAAACTATAATACTGCATGTCAAGGTTTGCAAAGTATGCAGCCATAACGCATATACTGTGTTTCCCCGAAAATAAGACCTAGCCGGACAATGAGCTCTAATGCGTCTTTTGGAGCAAAAATTAATGTAAGACCTGGTATTATATTATATTATACCCAGTATTACATTATATTATATTATACCTGGTATTCTATTCTATTATACCTGGTCTTGTATTAATTTTTGCTCCAAAAGAAGCATTAGAACTGACTGGCCGGCTAAGTCTTATTTTCAGGGAAACACGGTAACAACTATAATATAAATTTTGTGTGGGGTCTGGGCAGGGGTGCGGGGGGAGTCGCAGAGGGAAAGAAAAGATCTATATGATTGCACGGTTTCTCTATTTTTAAATGAAGCAGTAAACAGTAACTCTAAGTAGATTGTAAAAGATTAGGCGTATATTGTAATCCTTAGCACATTCATTAAAAAACAAAAAGATAAAGCCAAAAAGGCCAACAGATATATTAAGATGGAATACTAAAATATAATCCAAAAGGAGGTAGAAAAATAAGAAGAGACAAATGAAAAACAAAAAGGAAAACAGAAGACAATATAATGGTAGACCTAAAGCCAAAGACATCAATATTTAATTACATTAAATATGAATGGTCTAAACTCTCCAAATAAAGGGCAAAGATTGACTAAGTAAACAAAAAACAACAAACAAACAAACAAGCACCAGCAGAATTCTACACATGCTGTCCAAAGGCGAGAAACTTTAAAAATAAAATTGCAGATAAAGCTAATAAGTAAATGTATGGGAAAAAATTTACCATGCAAACAATAAGCTGAAGAAGGCTGAAGAGGCTATTTTGACATCAAATAAAATAAGTTCAAGACAAAGAGTATTACTGCAGATAAAGAGACATGTGTCATAATTAATTTTTTTAAATTCACAGGAAGTTTTAACAATTTTAAATGTATATGTACCTAACAGCAGAGCCCCAAAGTATATGAAGCAAAACTGACAAAATTAATGGGACAAATGCAAACCCACAGTTAGAATGGAATATTTTTAATACCCTTCTCCCAGCAACTGTTGGGACTATATAAAAAATTATTACATACGTAAAAGATCCAAATAACATTCTCAAAAGATCAAAATAACACTGTTAACTACTGACAATTAAAAAACTCTACATGCAAAAATGGCAGAACACACATTCTTTTCAAGTGCACATGGTACAATCAATCACAAAGGCAGAACACATCCTGGGAGATAAAGCAAATTTCAATAAATTTAAAAAATTAGAAAATCAAACAACATGTGCATTATAAATTACAATAACATATTAGAGAAACCTCAATATCTGAAGTTTAAATAAAATAATTTTAAACAATGCACAGATCAAAGCTGAAATAACAAGGAAAATTAGAAAATAAACTAAATGACAAAGAATACAGAATATCAAAATTTGTGGGATAAAACTAAAGAAATGTTTAGATAAAAATTCATAGCTTTAAATACTTACGTTAGAAGACAAGAAAAATCGACAATCAATGATCTAAGATTCTACTTTAAGAAACTAGGAAAAATAGCAAAGCTAACTAAAAGCAAGCAGAATTAAATTATAATGAGAGAAAGTTAATGAAATAAAAAACAGATCAATAGAGAAAGTTAACAAAGCCAAAAGTTGGTTTTTTGAACTTAAAAATAAAACTGACAAATTTCTAGCCAGGCTGATCAAGGACAAAAGAGAAAACACCATCACAAGGAATGAAAAAGAAATGATCATCACAGATCCCACACACATTTCAAAGAATAAGAAAAAAATGTTATGAACAACGTCATGCCAAAAATTTCAACAATTTAGATGAAATGATGAAATGGGCAAACCTCTCAAAAAAAAAAAAACACAAGTTGCCAAAATTGGCATGAGAAGTAACAAAAAAATCTGACTATCCTTATATCTATTAAAGTAACTGAATTTGTCAAAAGCTTCCCTAAAAGGAAATTCCAGGACCAGATGGTACCCCTGGTGAATTCTATTAAATATTCAAGAAAAAAACAATAAGACCAATCTCATGCAAACCTTTTAAAAATACAGGAGAAGGGATCATGTCCAACTTGTCACATAAAACAAGGATAATTGTAATACCCAAATCTGACAAAGACATTAACAGCAACAACAGAAGGTTACAGACCAGTATCTTTCATGAATATACACCCCAAAATTCTTAACAAAATATTAGCAAATCAAATTTAACAATATACCATATATGAGGAGATTTTTTCCCAGGAATGCAAGGTTGACTTAACATTCAAAAACTAATTAATTTTTTTCTTTTATTCTCTTAATATATGATCATTTCAATAAATGCAGAAAAATCATTTGACAAAAGTCAAAACACACTTGGGATTAAAAAAAAAGTGTCAGCAAAGTAGGAATAGTAAATAACTTCCTCAAACTAGCAAAGGCCATCAAAATACCTATGGCTACTATCATACTTAATACTGAAAGACTGAAAGATTAATTTGTAATTGTTTCCCCCTCAGATTAGGAACAAGGAAGAATGCAAGTTTTACTCCTTCTATTCAGTATTACTATGGAAGTTCTTGTCATTAAAATAAATGTGGGGGGAAAGTAAGGGTAACTGGACATCAGAAAGAATGATAGTATGATTATATAGAACATCCCAGAGAATCTACAAAACACCGATTATAATTAATCCACAGCACCTATTACAATCCACCTATTACACTAGTAAGATCGACTTGCTTCTAATAAAGCTCGTCCATAATTCTGGTTAGTCTCATTTCCTAGAGAAACTTTCCAGAGGAAGTAAAGCAGGACAAACCACAGTCCTCCCCACCCTGACCCAGGCCCCACTAGTTTCAGATAATCTCAAGGCCAAAATTATAGTCACAACCTCTTTTCTGTTAGCCATTCTAGATTCCCTTCATCTTTGCTAGCCTTTTTGCTGGTCCAGGTGACTGATCTTGTGATCAGTCACAAGATCAGGGTGGTCAGTCACAAGATCAGGGTGATCAGTCACGAGAACTGGGTGGTCATCAGGCCTTTCTCATGTTCATTTACCATCAAAACTGGACAAGGAAGTATGAAGAGACACCTAGCAGCTTACCTGTGTGCCAAATTCCCAAGCTCCACTGGAGAGCAGCAGCCCTATCTCCTCCAGATAATTAGGTACATTTGCCCTGTCAAAATGGCGACTCCTTTCCTTGGAAAAGGAGGGCCAAGTCCCAGCAGTAGCTGTGCCTTAACGTGTAACAGGACTTGTACAATGTCTTCTGTTGGAATGATTCCCTTCTAAGAACCAGGACGTTTTAATCCCTGGTGCGCAGAGCTACAGGGACGGGAAGCATAAGTTCCCTAGGGGATCACTGACAGTGATGCTAAGCGGAGCCACTACCATTTGCATGTGTCCTTCCCACTGGGAACACGGACATCCTGGAGGATGGCACCTCATCCTTGCAGGGTATCCTGTCCAAACTCCAGGTTTTCATCATCAGTTGTGCCATCAAAAGACTGTTTTACTGCTCTATCAGATCAAAAGCTTCTGGGTGGGGTGGTACATGATGGGAAAGATGGATCCCATACGTCCTCCTTTGCTATAAAATGGGTCTCTTAGTTTTTGAAAAGATGTTATGTGGGACCTTGTGCTGGGGGATCAAACACTCTTCAAGAATCAGTGTGTGTGTGTGTGTGTGTGTGTGTGTGTGTGCACGCGCGCACATGCACAAGCACATACATGAAGTCCCTTTCCTCCCTTAGCAGGCCCAGCACCTCCCAAAAGGTTTTAACAACCTAACTCTAATTATTGGTTTGGTGATAGCCAGTAGGGCAGAGGAGAATAGACGGGGGTAGTAGGAACAGCTCAAGGGAATTTGAGCTTTCAAGGTTTTTAAATCCATCAACTCAGATGTTCCGTCCTAAGAATCAGTGTCCCCATTCATTTCTAACCAGAGCACTGACACTGGCATAGCAGAGCTGCTGAGAATTCAACCCACCCAGGAGCTCTGCTACAGAATTCTTACCATTACCTGCACAAAAACTGTGCTTTCTCCTGTCTCACCTCTTGCTCTTGTTTTTGCACCAGCTCAGAAAACCATCCCTTTGTCATAATAGACTATGCTTTCTTAGTGATTTCATTTAACACTTTTATCAGTACCTGCTTTTGTACCTTTCATCTCCCGCAACCCGACAATAAACTGAAGTGTACAAACTTTGTCTTATACATCTTTATTGGGCCGATGGTTATGCCAAGGAGTAATCCCTGGGCTTCTGTTAGATTGACTGACTACTTAACCTCTTATGACCAAAATCGCAGGCATCTGAAGGATGTGCTCAAATCCCATTTCTAATGACAAAGAGATAAAGAAGCTGAAGGAACTAAGTGGGTTTAGCTTAGAGAAGGAAAGCAATCCCCCCTTTCACCACAATCTCCTCTATTGTTTCTACGAGCACTGTTCTTCCACCACTTCAACCCAGATACCCTGACCCTCATTATCTCCCAATCTCTCAGTTCCCTTCCCGCATCACTTTCCTTTTTACCATATGGTTAATTGTGTCACCAAAAACCTTCCTTCACTTTCTTTTTCTTTGACCTTCAATCACACTTCAACTTTGAATCAACTCAACCAGCAATTTTTTCCATTTCTCTTTGGAGTGGAAAAACATACAATATCATGCTGATTGGAATTTTAAATTTGTAGCTTTAATAATAAGTGATAGCAACAGCAGCAGCTAACTTTAATGAGCACTTACCATGTACAGGCGCAATATCCTTTCAATAACCCGATAAGGTTATAAGCACAGAAAGAGACAAAGGAATACTAATCAGCTTGCCCAACTTAGGACAGAAAAAGGTAGAACTGAGATTTGAACTAAGGCACTCATTCTGCCTCTAGAGCAGATTTAGCCACTGGGCTCCACTTCTTTCCAAGTGCAACGTTATACTGCCATGCACACACAGAACTGATCAAATATTCCTTTATTCATTTTCTATCAATCCCTTTCCCCGAGTGAATGTTCCAATTGTGATTGGTTCATTCATACAAAAATGTATTTATTCAGTCACTGACTAAATGAAATAGTTATCTCCGCAGTTAAAATAAGAGCAAGACATGATCCTTGCCTTCTCTTTAAGTCCCCAAACTCCATCGCCCCCTCACTCTCAGCAGAAATCAATAACTAATATTTAATAGCACTTAACGTGCCAACACTTTACATATATAGATTCATTCTCCATTCTACATATAAGAAAATTGAGGCATAAACAAAATCAAAATAAATAAGTGGGGCTACAACAAACTAAAAAGCTTCTGCACAGCAAGGAAAACCATCAACAAAATGCAAAGGCAGCCTACAGAATGGGAGAGAATATTTGCAAGTATATCTGATAAGGAGTTAATATCTGAAATATTATATACATAATATTATGCACACACAACACACACATACATACACACACTCATTCAACTCAATAACAAAAAAACAAACAATCCAATTAAAAAATTCCAAAGAAAATATACAAATGGCCAACAGGTATATGAAAAGGTGCACAACATCATTAATCACCAGGGAAATGAAAATGAAAACCACACAGTGAGCTATCACTTCATACCTATTAGAATGGCTATTATCAAAAAACACAAGATAACAAGTGTTAGTGCGGATGTGGAGAAAAGGGAACCCTTGTGCACTGTTGGTGGGAATGTAAATTGGTGCAGCCACTATGAAAAAGAGTATGGAGGATCCCCAAAAAACTGGAATAACACATGATCCAGCAATTCTACTTCTGGGTATTTATCCAAATACCCAAATGAAAACACAACATCTACCCTACTCCCTACCCCATGTTCTCTGCAGCATTATTTATAAAAGCCAAGACATGGAAGCGACCTAAGTGCCAATGGATGGATGAATGGATAAAGAAAATGTGGTGTACATATGTACAATGGGATATTATTTAGCCATAAAAAGAAGGAAATCTTACCATTTGCAACATCATTGATAGATCTTGAGGGAATGAAATAAGTCAGACAGAGATAAAATACCCTACGACCTTACTTAAATGTGAAATCTAAAAAACAAACTCATAGATACAGAGAACAGATGAGCAGAAGAGGAGGTTGGGCAAAACGGATGAAGATGGTCCAAAGGTACAAACCTCCACTTACAAAATAAGGAAGACACAGGGATGCGATGTACAGCATGGTGACTATAGTTAATAATACAGTATTGTATGTCTGAAAGTGCTGAGAGTAAATCTTTAAAGTTTTCATCACAAGAAAAAAAATTGTAATTATTTGTGCTGATGGATGTTAACTAGACTTACTGTAGTGACCATTTCACAACATACACAAAAATAAAATGACCATGTTGTACACCTGAAACTAATGTTATATGCCAATTATATCTCAATTTTAAAAAGTGAGGCACAGAACTTATGTAACACACCCAACATCACACAGCTAAAAAGTAGCAGAGCCTAGATTTAAACCAGTGGAACTTCAGAGTCCAAGCTCTTAACCAATTCACTAGAATGTCATCAAAGTCATGAACTCCATTAGACTTGAATCCCTCAACTTCTCTACTGTACACCTAAAACACAACCCATGCTAATTAATTCATTCAACACTGACTGATAACTAACTCACCTTTTGTTCCTTGAACATAACAAGAGTGTTCCCACCCCTGAGCCTTTACAATTCCCTAAGAGACTCTTCCTCTAGACCTGCCTTCCCATCATTCTGATTCAACTTAAATGTCAATTCCCAAAGAGACCTGTCCTGACCACCCTACCTAAAATAGCCCCCCCACTACAAATCGTCTATCACATGATATTGGTTTTATTTTCTTCATAGTTACTTGTCATTATCTGATATTATCAGTTGTTTATTTCTCCCAACCAGTGTAAGTTCCAAAAGAGTAGAGACCTTGTCTATCGTGTTCTGCACTTAAAACAGTGCGTAGCTTACAGTGGGCACTTGATATTTACCAAATGGATGCCAAATATTGTGCTAGCTATTTCAATTACCAAAATAAATAAGATATGATTCTCATTCTCAATAAATTCCTAGTCTTATATTTATAAATACTTACCTCCTCCCTTTGCATGTTAAAAGAAGACTAGTTCCTAACTTTTCTCAATGGCTAACCTTTACACCTGTCACCTTGAACCTGTCCCTAAAATCTCCCTTTGTCTTCTCCCCATCAATTATCCCCCTCTCACTTCTTTAATTTCTCCTTCTCCACTTACTGAATGTTTCCTACCCACCTCTCTGTACTTGAATATCCTTCCCTCAGCCCTGCTTAACATCTCCCACTGAGTCCTCACCACATCTCTCTACTGTGACCACTTCCTCAAAAGTCATCAGTGACCTGGAAAGTGTTCTCACTTTCTTCAGCATTTAACAACGCTGAGGACTTTCAATCTACTTTCTTAGGACCAGAGGCGCGACTATCCAATCCCATGGTTCTCTTAACATTTTTATCTTTTTTTCAGTTTCCTTCACTGTTTCCTTTTTCTCATACTTTTAAACTTGATGCTCGCTAAAGCTTCATCTTCTAGTCTTGCTCCATTATCTGTCTTTGAAAGATCACATCTGCTCCCCTAACTCAGCTACGGCCCCTGTACAACTAATAATCTTCATTCAGAACCTAAACCCTAGCTCCACTGTCCCATCACATTTAATAAGAAATACGATTGAATTCTTAAGCAAATTTTCAATAAGGAATAGTTGCAGGCTAAGACTTAGAAAAAATAATTTAAATGAGAATTAAAATTCATGTCCTAAAGAAGCAGTAGACAGCAATATTATACAACTTAAGGCCGGTTTCCATAAGTACCTCTTCAAATACTTGAACTAATTCATTAATTTTAATTGGCAGCTTGTAAACATGGGCCAAAAACTAAAAATCAGCCCCAACTTTTATATACGTGGTTAATCTATAATAATTTTGCCTAAAACTGTTAATATAATTCTAGATACACAGAAATAATATTACTACACTAGTAGTAAAAAGTTAAAATGGAAATATACCAGTCACAAATACTGCATAACTCTGGAAACAACATACAAAGTATTAATAAATTCAAATTCTTTGTAAAGATGTACCTACAGTACCATGATTTAGAGACTCACAACTCATAATTATAGCTAATTACCAGAGCAAACTGTCTAATGAGGTTTTGTGCTATTTTTTAAAACATGAGGAAGAAACAGACCTCTGTCATTGTGGCCTTCAGCTTAGATAGCAAAAGGCAGTTATACACATTTATATCCATATGATTAAACTACTCATGTGCCCAATCCTGAATTACAGACATGAGGAGACTGGTTTACCCAGAAAAACTGTGAACAAAGCTCCACCTTCACCACTCTCTCTAAGAGATAAGAGCCACAATACATACTGGTAAAATACCAAATACCTGACTTACAGCCTACCCTCTTTCGCTAATAGAGGAAAATGACAGCTGGTTATTACCTAACAAACTGCATTCAGTAAATACAATAAACGCTGTAACATTTAACAAAATCCTACTATGCTTTCCCCATTTCCCCATGTATTTTAAGAAGCTGTGAGAAAAAAGATGATGCCAATTCCCAATTATCACTGTCAAAGCCAAGCTGGTGAAACAAGTCAGTCACCATCCTTCGAGGTGTGTGGCATGTAAGGGCATGGACACACACACACACACACACACAATAGAAGAGCACTTAGCAAAAAGACACCCATATATTAAGAAAAAGAAAATGAAAGTGATTTATCATCTCCTACATCAAAGAAGCTGAAGGTGTAGTGAGCCTAGGAAGAGATCCAGGAGCTACTCAAATTTTCTAGTTGGTGGCAGTTGAACACTATACTGCTGTCATATTTTGAAGTTCTTCAGTATTCCCCTTTTCCCCACAAAACCCCCTGTCCTCTAGAACCTATAAGCGACAGAGGAAATAGAACACAAGATGAAGGGAAATGGCTGATGGAACATCAGAACACAAGAGCAATTGCAATGGCATTTCTAGAAGACTAAGGGTCCAGTTATCAAAATACAACTCTAAAAATACGTATCAGACACCTTTCACATCCACATAAATTTCCATCTGCCTCCCTTTTTTCTCTTAAATTGAAACCCCATGCCTATCAGACAGCCTGATGGAAAAAAAATATATGTGTGTGTGTGTGTGTGTGTGTGTGTGCGCGCGTATACGTATATACGTATATGAATGACACTATCTTTAACCTACACCATTGCTCCCTTAAGTGAAAGGCAGATTTTTTAAGGGCGGTGGAAAGGGGAGGATGGAATGTCATGGGGGTTCGGGGGGGCGGGGGGGGGTGAAAAATACGTGCAAACACAATTGCGGCAGAGACTGGAAACGCCACTTCCCCGAGCACTCTTGCAAATTCTCTTCTCGCATTACCCTCTCTAACCCACCATCCGTTCCTCCTCCTTCCTCAACAATACACACACGTGTCAGGACGACCAGAACCATAAACCTTTTCTAACATCACACGCTACCCTCCCACCGTCACTAACCGCCCCCCAACACACACACACACACACACACACACACACACACACACATTTAGAGCAGAAACTGCTGCCACCGCACCCTCCTCTCTCAGTACGAGCTTCTACCATTCAGCATCAAGCGCTTGCTGGACGACAGCTCAGTAAGTACGTACACACACACACACACGCACACACACACACACGCACACACGCGCGCACACACGCACGCACACGCGAGCGCGCGCAGACGCGCACGGGCGCACGCACAAGCCCCATGTGGCGCAGGGAAGGGCACCCGGAGACGCACCTGGAGGCCGAGTGTCCAGCGCTGCCGCCCCCCTGGTCCCTGTCACTGAGCGCGGCGGTGTAAATCCTCCGGTAGCGGTCGGCCAGGGCCCGGCCTGACAGCAGCAGCTGGTAGTGACCCCGACAGTCCGCGCTCGGCAGCCCCAGCCCCAGCCCCGCGGCAGCCACGGAGCCCTCGGGAACCGGCATGAACAGCGCCCCCGGCGCCGGGGAGGCAGAGATGGTGGCGGCTGGGAAGAAGCCGTCCCCGCCGGGCCCCGAGGAGGCGGCGGCGGGGGAGGCAGTCGCTGCGCACATCATCATCCTCGCCGCCGCCACGACTGCCTCGTCCCCACGGGCCGGGCAGGCAGACACGCGCGCGCACACACAGCCCTTTTCCAACGACGACGGCTCCGGCGGTGGCCTCTCGCTCCCGCAGCAGGGAGACTACAAAGACAGCGATCTCCTCCTCCTTCTCTTCCTCCTCCCCCCCGCACCGCCCTCGCCGCTACTGGGGCCGCTCATCTAACCCCGCCACCTCCGGAGTGTGAGGAGGAGGCGGTGCCGCCGCTGCCGCCGCCGCCGCCGCCGCTGCCACCGCCGGAGCTGCCCGCAATGGGAAGCTGCCGGCCGCACTGGGCATGCGCCACGCCTCGCACATGCTCAGTCACTCCAGCCCGTTTCCCTCCCTACCCCCTCTCGGCCACCACTCCCTCAGCCCCGGGCTGGAGCCTTACAGACTCTGAAAGAAATCCACTTGTCCGGATTTTACTAGCAGCTTGAGGAAGAGTAAGGAAAGTGTCAACTACAGGCTTTGGGCTTCAGGTAACGGGTTCCCTTCAGGTGGGAGAACTGGGACCTAAAAAAAAAAAAAAAAAAAGAGGGAATGTGCCCACCGACTGAGAATGAGCGTTACATACTCCTGTTCTCCTTCCCCAAAAGCGTGTGCTGCCAACATGACGATTTACCGTGAATAGTGCTGAATTCAGTGCTTAATTCAGAATTAAGGCAGAGAAAGCCAACTGAAATAGAAGTCCCTTAGGTGCTATTATTTCGCAATTTTTGTCAGTAGGATTTAAGTCTGTTTAAAATAGCGTTTAATTACAAAAGACAGGTATAATTTAGTGCATTGTTTTTTTTTTCTGTGAGAGTCGAAGTCACAGATATGAGAGTATCCACAAGCCAGAGTCATTCCTAAGTTATTGTTCTCAACATTTACACCGGAGCCAAAATCTTAATACAGTATTACTTTTCTTAAATATTATTTTGTTGACTCCGCACTCACCATAAAAGTGCAGTCTTGTCTCTTGACAGTGGTCACTTAATGGTTTATCTTTTTCTTCCCAGATTTAAATTACTAAAGATAATTCTATATTATGACCTGAAACTATGATTGTGACTATGTATAACATCTGGAAATGTCGTATGTACCAAAGATCTTATCGTTATCTATAAAAATGTGACATTTGCTGAGTCCCCTTTTCCAAGCTATTTTACTGACCACTACTAAGTAAATGCTCTGGAAATACATGTGCCCCGATTCCTCTTAGTTTTATCCTGTGGACTCTCAATTGGAAGAGTATAAATGTATACTCCTGACAAAAATGATTAAGTCCTGTCATCCCAATACCATATTCTTTATCTATTTACCAACTCTTCTTGTGTCTGTACCTCTTCTTTGAACATCCTTCTCAAAAAATAAAAATAAAAAAGAAAAGAAAAGCAGCCCTATTTAGTATTTTGAGAGGTAAGGAAGTAAATTAATTCTAGTTACCTTCAGGCAATGCTGAAGGACTGCATTTCATCTGAGGCTTTAAATGGTTGATGGATGTCACTTGGATCACAAAATAAAAAAAAGCAAAAGAGAACATGAAAACATAGGGATAAAGGACAGCCATGGGGAATCATAGTAGTTTAGTGCAGTGAGTAACTCTGTTCAACAACTTTTGTACCTGTCTTGTTTCTTCGACTATTTTATAAGCTCCCGCAGAGCTTCCCATTTATCTTTGTGTCTTCCTCAGCCCCTAGTTGGGAACCTTGCACAAAGTAAGTATCCAACAAGTGTGTTAGGCTAAATTCCTGTCCTGATGTTTCAGCACGGTTACAGGCTCGGTGTTGAACAAGAAGCGCCCCTGCCCAAGCCTAATTTCCCAAGTGTCAGAGGCAAGACACAGGCATAGAGGCAGTAAAGGCTGGTGGAGCTAATAGTCTGAACGTGTAGAAGCGGCTGCAAGGGCTGGTTCTCGCTGTAAGAGTCTAGGAGGCAGCCAAAGGCTCTGACAGGCTAGGAGTCGGATCCTGCCCCGCTACGTGTGTATCTTTGGGCAAGTTTTGTCCTCTGAGTAAGGGTCAAACTAATACGCGATTATGGAAGGACTCCAAGTATCTAGGATGCCCTCCTTGGCACGCGGCTTTTCTCAAATGGTAGCGCACAAAAGAAAGCATTCTGGACTTTTTCATAAGGACAGGGCTGGTGTCTGGGTCTGTTTCCCCATTACATCGCCAGCGCCTAGAACAGACTCTAGCTCTAAGCGGGAGGGAAATATCTATTCGTTGAATGAATGAATGATGGCTGCACAGACAGACATTCCCAGTTTAGGCTCAGGAGGTGGCACGAGCAGTCACCGCCCATTTACAGTTCCTGGTGGGGACTGAGCAGAGCGGCTGCACTGCTCTCCGGTTCCCACCTCTTCCTAGATTTCACTCCGGTCTGTACCCTGCCCTTCAGTCCAGACAGGCCCCTTCCTGGGCCTTCTGGGTGCACACAAAACCCGGTAACGGGATCATCTCCTGAGGAATCCGTTGTCACGCGCGGCGCGACTAGGCGTGCGCGGAGTCGCACACATGCTCACTTAGGTACCCGAGGGCGGCGTTTGTTGCGGTTGGCGGCGTTTCCTTCCACGGCAGCGGCAGCGGCCGCTCTCCTCTACATTGATAGCCAGCGCAGCGCTTTCTGTCCCTCCTCCTCCTCTTCCTGCCTCTGCACTGGGCACTCCCCGTCCCTGCAGCTGCTACAGCTCTCGCCCTGGCAGCTGGGGACTTTGGAAGGCTCCCCTGGGGTGGCGGGATGGGGGTGCATCCCAGGAAGGAAAGGACGTTTGGAGTCGCCTTTATTTCCACTGTCAAGGGGACACGAAGGGGAGGGTGGTCCCCAAAGCCAGAACCGAGGGTCACCTGAACCGTCACTGCTGACGGGATATGTGGGTTTCTCCGAACGTGCAAAGCAAGCGTCCCCTCCCGCCAATCTTGAGCGCACAACTACTGAATGCCTTACGCTGCCCTTGTGTGTGTGTGTGGGGGGGGGGGAATCGGAGGGAGGGGCTCTTGTTATTCAAGGAAACGTGGAGAATGAAAGCATAGAGAGGGCTTTGCTTTTGTTTTTCCAGCCCCACTGAGCGCGGCTCCCGTCCTCTCCTCGCTGCCATCTTAGCTTTATCTTCGGCCCGGCTGGGCGTGTGCGCACGTTTGTCGGAGGGGGGAGCGTTAGAGGCGTGCGGAGAGCAAGGGGCACCGCGCGGGCCGGCTGTCAGAACTGGCTAGACAGGCGCTCGGGACACAGTCGCCCTCCACAAGGAACTAAGGCACATCGTGATTTTAACCGCTTCATGAGTGAAACGCGGGAGGTATTTTGTGATCGTTGTGTTTGACAACATTCATTTCTCAAAAAGCATCTCTCTTGTCTATGATCATAAAAGACTATGGCTTCATCGTTCGATGGGTGGTCACCGACCGTGTCACTCTTTACACTGGAAATTGCAAACCTGGGACTATCATTTTCTAAACTCTTTAGAGATTTACATTTTTTTTTGTACCACATTTCTTTAAGGCTACTTTGTTTTGTTTTGTTTTTAAAGAAAGCCATCAACACCAATGTTTGAAAAGCAGGGCAGAAACCATGAGGTGTATGTAAGAGGACAATAATTGATGTCGGATGTTGTTAGTTTCATTTTAAAGGTCAATGTTGTCCTACTATTTCAAGATTACAAACACAGGAAGCATGTATATTACCAGAAACATCAAGGCGGCTGAAAATGCTGTGGTCAAGAGTCTGAGTTTGTTGCCCAGATTTGTACATTAATGTGCTGGAGCATTTAAAAACAAAATTGGCAGTTGAGAGCATTTTAAAAGAAACTTGGTAGCTGAGAACAATTTGAAAGAAAAAATGCTCAAGCTTAAAGAGTGAAGAAATGCTTCACTCTTCGGTAATCTTTGCTGTTCAAGGACCACAGAATTTTGCATCCTTGACAAATACGACCATATCGAGCTTTGAAATATATTTCACATGATATATTTAATACTCCAAATTGAACAGAAAAATTCAACATGGAAATTAAAATTCTTTTATACATAAATTAGATGTTGGATTCCCTAGATATCTTGATCTCTTGCTATAACTCTTTTTAGAGCTTTGGAAGATTCAGTAATTTGTAGGTATGAAGAGTTAATGTTTTTTTTCATTTTTATTCATATTACTTTTAGAAGATACAAATTATATGTAAGTTTTCTTACAAATAAAAAAATATGGATTCTAGGGGATCTGACTTACGTATGGCCTATTTTGTCCCTGAAAAATTATTCTAAAATAATATGTGAGGATATCCTTTGAAGTATGTAAATTCAATAATGCACATTTAACTGCAAATCACATTTTTAAAAACCTTGTTGTGATGTATCTTAGACTAGAGGAAGTTTTCACAACTGATAAAGAAAGTCATATAAAGTATAACTCTTTGAAAGAGAGAAATGTAAGAACCACAGCATTTTAACCTTGACAACTTAGGTATAGTTTCAATGTACTGAGTTTTGGGGATTTTAATTGATGCCTACATTTTGACACATAGTAGTCAAAACAGGTTATATTTTCTTCTCAAGTAGCTTGTGGCTATGATTTCTATGGTTCAAAAATTATTAGTAATCCATGGCTCACATTCTCTGATAATTTACTGTAATTAACATCAAAATCTTAGCCCCACCTAGTTCAACTTCCTGTTTTGATCAATATTTTTACTTTTATATTTGAAAGTAAAAAGGATCCCATTTACTAGTTCTTCATAAGTAATTCTCTTAAAAATAGTTTGTCCCTCCCTTTTTTTATGTAAGGTTTGCCTCCAAACTGGGCCAGGAGCTATTTTAAAAGTTTTTAGAACGTATAATTCATGAAAAATCATTCATACTTTTCCTAAATCAATTTGTGATAAGTGACAGTGTTTTCTCAGTTTAGGCAGAATAATCTTATGATGTCAAATGTTGGGAGCTGGGTTAATTATTTATGTGGTGGAGCAAAGACAACAGTGCTTCCAGAGAAAAACTGTGGCTTCCCTACAGGTCCATCTCTGTGTGGGGGTGGAACGGTGTGACAGTAATTTGCTTGTTTGCTCTGGAGTCTATTCTTCTCCATTTTCCAGCTCTGCTCTATACAGCTGGGGAATGAGCCCTGCGAACCACATTTTCCATGCTCCCTTGCCAGCTAGCTTCAAGTTAGGTGCAACCTGTGGGGTGGGATGGGTGATCGGAAAGTGGGAAGGGAGAGAAGCCATGTCTCCCCCACACCCCCCACCCTCTTTGCCTCTCTTTCACCTTTGGGCAGTTATCTCCTCTCTGGTTCCAGCTTCTGCTGGGCAGCTTCTCCTGCCTTGATCCAACTCCAGCCCTGTATCCTCCACTGTGGAGCCAGTTCTCACTGGGAAGCTCCAGCTCCTGAAATCTGTTAACAGCCATCTTCTTCTTTGGTCTCTCTAGCTCTAAGGATTGTAGCGGCTTCCTGCTGGTACTAATTTTTGTTTGACTTCTCAGCTCCTTTAATACTACTGCAATAGTTCCCTAAATGTAGTCAATTCCCTGTCTTAATGACTTGGCATGCACTTGTCTGCTTTCCTGTGTGGATCCTGAGGGATGCAGATAGTCTACCATCCAAATAATAGATCTGATATGACTTCTCAGCCAAATGCTGGTATTCTGTCACCTTTCGTCTGGTCTTTAAAGTTTATGGGTCTGATCTCAGTTAGCAAAACAGAAAACTGCTCTGAAAACAATATTGATTGACTCACCTGTACCCATTGCAAATCTCCTTCTTCCTTGCCTGCCTCTACTCTAGAGACTGGGAAAACTGAAATATTCTTTCTGTGAGCCTCTCCTGCATCTAGGGTTGGCTCTGGGACGCAATTCAGGCCAGCAAGATGAAGAAAGCTCGGCTGGTACTGCTCTGTCTCTCTTTCTTTCCACCGTAAAGATCAACAGGCTGATGTTTGTAGCCACAAGACAAGAGGTCTGAGATAAAGGCCAACAGCATCACCGACTTGGCCTTGACATTGTAGAGCCAATGAATAAAGTTTCAAATTCATTTTTATGTAAGAAAAGAAACAAACTCCAAGTTGTCTTGGACACTGTTATCGAAGTATTCTGTTACTTTTAGCTAAAAATGTTCTTAGCCGACATACCAACTCCAGCAGCTTGTCACAGCGTACACTGTCTAATTTCTATCAGTGGCCTTTCTGAAAAAAACAAAGGAGAGAGAAATATTTATGGAAAATAATTAAAAGCATAAAAATCCATTCTTTCCTCTGGGGCCTAAATTTTCCTGCTTTATTCAAGTCAAATACCAGAAAGTTCACAAAATTGTGTTCTAGGTCATGCCTTTGGGTTTATTAAAGATTTCTACAGGATATACCTCCCAGACACCCTTCCAGGTCTGAGGCACGTATTCCCCCAGCCGCTGGGACTATTGGCTGCTGGCTGCTCACAGCGAAGCCCCTTCCCGTAAATTGCTCTGGGCCTTAAGGAGCTGTCTCACCCCAAACCCCACCCCTCGCAGCAGGAGCCCACTCCACGTAACTGGTCGATGTGGTGTCCAGAGACCTGGCCCTCTGACCTTAATTCAAGATGACTCAGAAGAATCATCCCAGCTCCAGAACTCCCCATGGAATTAGCTAAGGCCTTTGCTGCAACTGCATTGCAGTTTAATTTCTCTTGACTGATACTGCTTCGCTCACTCATTCACAGGCAGTGTTATTGAAGGCTCTCCACACTGTACTTCCTGCAGGCCAGTCCTCCTCTCGGAGTCTGTTTACCAGGGAATCGACAAATTAGTTAGGAGTGGGCTGGATGATCCACTGCTCAGGTGACAATAAAGACCCCGTCTGTGCTACACAGTTTCTAAGGTGACTCCATGACATCTGTCTCCTAATCTCCCTACCCTTGTATAAACTTCTCCCATTGTATGTAGGTAGGACCTGCAAATATGTCCTAACTAGTAGAATACGGCAAAAGCAGAAGGATGTGCATGACTATATATATGATTAAGTTACCTGATATTATCACTCCCATCTTGCTGGATCTTCTCTTCCTTGCTGCCACGTTGTGGAAGCACCACCTGGAGAGGTACTCATGGCCATCAGCTAATGGCAGCCTCTGGCCAGCAGCCAACAAAGATGGAGTCCCTCAGCCTAGCAGCCTAGGAGGAACTGAATTCTACCATAAACCATATATATATTTGGAAGTGGTTCCTTCCCAGTTGAGTCTCAGATGAGACTGTAACCCCATCTGACACCATGATTACAGCCTTGCAGAGGACAAAGCTAATCCACGCGTAGTCTGCTGATGCCCAGAAACTGTCAAATAACCAATGCGTGTCGTATTCAGCCACTAAGTTTCTGGTAATGTTGTTGTGCAGCAACAGAAGACTAATAGACTACCACTGATGATAGATGGAGCATTGACAGCCCCGACGTGCAGTGGGTGGGACTGTGCAATTGCTGAAATTTCACTGTAAGTAACTAAGGTGAGATGCTTGCAGATGGGAATACACTTGCAGGTGCAATAGGTCAAGCTTTTGAGAGGTTCAAGGCAATCGTTAATGATAAAGACGTTGAGCTGTATTGCTCTTCGCGTGCTGTAGATGCGCTGGAGAAAGACAAATGCTGAAAGTTGGGGTTCTCCTGGTCTAACATGCCAGGTATCTTCCACAAAGTCATCACGTCTCAGACTTCCTACCACAAAGGAGGCTTCTCTGGGTTCTGCAAGCATAACATTTACTTGAGAATACTGCTCTGTCACATTTCCTGAGTGACACAGATGGCTACCAACTTGAAGTGGTGCCCAGAGCAGGAAAGGGCTCCACATTATCTCTTTTAACTGTGGGGCAAGCAGTTCTTCTTGGACCATACAATATGATAGGACCTGTGATAGTAGAGGTATCGGTGGTGGGGAAAGATGCTGTGGAATGAATGGGAAGGAAGTTTCAATGGGAAAATCACAAGGAAAAGTCTAAGAGTTCTGAAGCAAGGCAAAACATTTATAGCAAACACAAATCATACACTATTGAAACATGACTCCTGACAGGCTATTTGGGCCCTGATAGAGACAGAGCACCTCAGCATGAGAAGTCAAGTAGCTAGAACTGCCCATGAGGAGTTGGGTTTTGTCACACCCATGCACTCAGAAGGTCCAGCGGACCAAGCAAAAACCTGTGGTGAGATGGAGATGATACACCCAGGATGGGGCATGAGCAGGGCCGGAGCACAAATAAACCGCATGAATGCGCAGCCAGACTACTACCGTGTTTCCCCGAAAATAAGACCGGGCCTTATATTAAGTTTTGCTTCAAAAGACGCATTAGAGCTTATGTTCAGGGGATGTCACCCTGAAAAATCATGGGGCTTATTTTCCGGTTAGTTCTTATTTTCGGGGAGACACAGTATGTCATCAACCACAGTTGCACTGGTACCTACATCTAAGATCAAATATATGACTGCATGGGATTGGAGGGTCTCTTATGACCAAATGGTGCAGGAGAAAAAAGGCTGAGCTCAGATCAAGCATAGGTTGACTTGGTAAGTAGGTACGAGCTGAAATAAATTGCTGCTGCACTATGATCTGGTAGACAGTGATGAGGAAAATCCTCCCAATGGTTCAAACGTCATGCATTGAACATGGTCATCCGTTTTGCACAGAAAGAGAAGTGGCCTGAAGTAAAGGTATGTAAGATTCCTGGGTAGTGACATATGGCTTGACTGTTTGGTAGGGGCCTGAAAGTATTGGGGATCATGAGATCTGTGGAAGAAGCGTGTGAATGGACCTATGCGAGTGAGCACTAAGTGTAACTATCTTTGACTCACGTGGTGATATCCACCAGTTAACATCCCACCATGGAAGAGACAGTAAATGACCACAGAGAGAGGATGAGTCCGCCAGTTGGTATCAGCTGGCCTCTGCTTTTGTGCACCCAGTGGGGGCACAGAGGGCAAGTGCACAGAGTAACCATGTTGCAGAGATGGAAGTGATACATGGTGGCGAGGGTGGAGGTTATGCATGGAACTTACAGGGAAGGCTCCCCTAACAATGCAGATCTAGCTTCTGCTGCTTTCAAATGCACAGCCTAGCAGCCAGAGAGACCAACACCAACCCCTCAATAAAGCATGGATCCTTCAAGGAGACCAACCAGCCATTTGGCTGGATAGCTGAGTGCATTCCACCCTGGAATGGCCAGTGATTTAACTAGGCTGGAATTGATACATATTCTGTTATGGGTTTGCCTTTTTGCACACATTGGCCAGAACCATTACTGAAGGCTTGCAAAATTCTGTCACAGATATGGGATCCTGAAAAACATTGTCTCAGACTAAGGGGCCCTCTTTATAGTAAAAGATGTATGGCAGCAGGTATATGTCTGTGGTAGACTGAATAATGACCCCCCTCCAGAGTTATCCACATTGCAGTCCTCAGGATTTGTGAATTTATTACCTTACATGGAAAAAGGGGCTTTGCAGAAGTGATTAAGTTAAGGATCTTCAGATGGGAAGATTGTTTTGGATTATCAAGGTGGGTCCAATATCATCACAAGAGTTCTTATGAGAGGGAGGCAGAGGGTCAGAATAGGAAATGTGATTACAGAAGCAGAGAAGAGATTGGAAGGTGCTGTGCTGCTGGCTTTGATGGTGGAGGAGGGACCATGAGCTAGGAAATAGAGGTGGCCTTTAAAAGCTGGAAAAGACATGGAAATGACGTCTCCCATAGAGCCTCCTGTAGAAATATAGCCCCGCAAACATCTTGATTGTAAGACTTCTGACCATCAGAAATGTAAGTTAGTAAATTTGATTTGTTTTAACTCAGTAAATGTGTTAACAGCAGCAAATGTAAACTAATATAATGTCCGTTGGATACCCTCATCCTATAACATATAATACCACTCTGAACCTGCTCTTGATAGAATTGATGGTGTAGTTGGGGCACAAGTTACACTTAACACACTTTACATTAACAGCGAATACATGGTACTGGCTCCCTAATCGATAGAACATCTGAGTTTAAGAACCAGGGTGGAAGCAGAAGTGGCCCTACTTCCAGCGACCCCTTGGAGAATACACGCTTTCTGTCCTTCTCAGGCTCTGGAGCTCTAGAGCTCCTGGTTCTCAAGACACCGTAAGAGGCTTGTTGGACTTTGAATTCTGGTTCTCAGTCACTTCATGCTTTTCAGTCCATCAGACCAACAAAGGAGTCCCTATCCTGGCAGGACTCACCGACTCCTATCATCAGAAGGAGACAGGAGTCTGTTACACGTGGGAGCAGGGAAGAGTGTGCATCGTCCTTAGGTGAGCTATGGGTGTGTCTCTTGGTACTCCTTACACAATTTTGATGTTAAACGAACAAGTACAGTCCTTATAGCCTTGCTCTGATCGCTCAAGAATGAAGATGTGGGTGGCCCTAAAGGTAGACCACCTAGGGTAGCAAAGGTTGTTGCTGAGGTGAAGGCAGTCCAGGACCAGTATGGAGGAAAATCTATATGGCTTTCAGCTGTAGCACTGAGGTCGGCGGTAGCAACAAGGTCTGTGGTTCATCCCACTTGTCTTCCACTCTTAAATTTCTGCAGGAGAAAAATACTACCCAGCATCCTAGATATGGAGTGAACTCTAAAGAAGCGAGTGAATCTGAGCAACGCTAGGGCGAGACTGTAATGGATGCTATGGTGTATTGTCCTGATTGCCCTTTTGGGGTTGAGTCAATCATTTCTCATCCGTCAGGAGTGTTGGCTGCTGACAGGTCACAGCTGAGCACTTCTCTAAGCATTGTTCTTAGTTGAAGGGTGCTGCCCAGACCATGGGAATGTCCGCTTCCTGAGATGCAATTTGCTTCAGTGACAACGTCACAGTGGTCCAAAGGCCTCACCCTGTTGCCTTAATCTGGGGACAAATCTCAGGGCCATCCCAGTTCCAGAGCTCCCTGTGGGTTCAGCTGATGCTTCTCTTTTTCACTGATCCTCAGTTCAACTTCTCCCCAAACCTACCTAAACTTGCTTCCCTTGCTTCTTTACAGATTGTCTCTAAGTGCACTCCCTAGTATACTTCCTGCATGTAAGTTTTTGTGTCAAAGCTGAGTTCTGGGGGAAATTAAACTGAGACAGTTACTGTGATTAAAAGATATAAAATTTGTCACTGCATTTTCTTGAAATGTTGATATTATTCATGACATGTCATGTTCCAAATTTTATCTTATATAGTTAAGTACTCAGAAAAACGTTCCTTTTCCTAAAATCTGTTCTTTCCTTTTTATTTTAAAAATTTTGTAGTAATTGATCATGATTCCATTTATGTTTGGCTACTGAGAAACAGCATACATTTGGTGTTTGCTATAGTTCTTTTTCTCCCAAGTTCTGAAAAAAAAAATGTTAAAAGTTTTGTAGCAAATGGAAACAAAAACTCATCTTTATGATAATAATGGCTGAGAGAACAAAGCTTAACGTGAAGCCAAAGCAGCTCTCTTCTCTGAACCCCAGATAGTAGCAATGTTAGCCATCTTTTCACTGTAATACTGGCAGGCCATCCTCCGTACGCAATCGGGAAGAGATTGTGCACTCACCAAAGGCAAACTAGTAATTCAGCTGGGTGAAAGGAAGAAGCAGCGAGGCTATCAATGCCTGACTTCCGTCTGCTTCCTGACTCAACAATGAGACAAGGCACTGCACCTCTCCCATCTTTCCATCTTCTGTTATCATTGTTCCACCTGATGATAGATTGTTGTTGGTGCCATGAACAGAGGATACCAGGTAGGCAGTTATTGTGTCCAGCATGGCCCCCTGAGGGCTTCACTAAGGCAGTTGGCATAGAGGGGGGAGGCCTATTCAAGGAGTAGGATTCAGCTGAAGGGAGCTAGTGTGGAGGGTGAGAGAAATGGAGGAGTCTAGTGTGACTCCCACATTCTGGCTGGATAATGGTGTCATTCACAGAGATGGGAACGCAGGAAAAGGAGGCTGTTTCAGGCGGTTTTTATCTTCTCTAGCTTATTTCTGAGTCTGAAAATAATTTGAGAGAATGTTTTTAGAGAATGCAATCACTCCCCAATTTACACACATTCCTCTGCCATTGATTTTTTGGCTCACTCTAACCCATTCTCTATACAGCTGTAGTCTTCGAAAACTGTACCATATGCAATGAAATATTCAGCAATAAAAAGGAATACATGTTACAACATGAAGACGTTATGCTAAAATGAAGCCAGACACAGAGACCACATTTTGAAAGATTTCGTTAATGTGAAAAATCCAGAATAGACAAATGCATTGAAACAGAAAGTAGATTGGTGGTTGCCAGTGATTGGGGGAAGAAGGAGGATGGGGAGGGAGTACTTAATAGGCAAGGGGATTTTTTGGGTGGGGATGTAATGAAATTCTAGAATTAGAGAGCGTGGATGATTGCACAACTGTGTAAATATACTGAAAACCACCGAATTGCACTTTAAAAGGATGAACTTTATGGTGTGTACATTATGTTTCAAGAAAACTTATTTTAAAAATCTGCCTAAAATCCTTCAGTGATTTTGTATGAGAGTAATTAAAGCTAGTTGCCACAACAGACACAGAACTGCGTATCTTCTTTACCCCCCAGAACTGCTCTCCTCCCTTCACTGACCACTTTGTGCCCCAGGAGGCTGGCACCTGTGCATGGCATTACCTGGGCTCCCTTGGGGCTGCATTCTGATTGGGCTTGGCCAGTCGGGATACCCACTCAGGAGACTTAAGGACAAGAGGAGAGGCAGGTCAGGGTATTGTTTTTTTCAGCTCTCCCCCTTCCTCTGGCAGCAGTGACATCCCTTTGTGACTAGAGTTCATGCTGGGTGGCTCCTCCTCATTGGCACCAGCTCTCAGGGCTCTGATAACTCCAAATCCTCTCCTTCAGTTCTAGGAGTGGGAACAGCTTCCTGACTCCTCACTTTCTTCCCTTACCCTGTCCACACCTTTGAAAGGATTTCCTTCATTAGCGTCTCTTCGTTTGAACCATATGGGGCGGTTTGTTTCTGGACAGAATTCTGATTGATACCCAACAAATGTCAGTTGCCTCATACAGTAATGTATACTCTTCACATATCTGAGACAAGTCAGATAGCCCTCTTTTATCTTGGAGCTTTGCTACGTGGCCTCCAACACAGGCAGAAAAAAAGTGAATTAGAAGACTGCAGGGTTTTCTATCAAAAGCCCGGCCTGAAACTGGCTTATATGTCTTCCACCCACCTTCATTGCTCAGAACAAGTCACAGGTCCCCAAACCAACTGCAAGGGAGGCTGGGATAGTGGTGCGGTGAACATATGATGTTATCTCTAGCTAGTACTACAAAATCGCCTTCAGATTTAAATGAACTGTTTAGCATAGCATAAAATCCACATCGCCACCAGCCTACCTTGTTACCTTTATGGCTGCTGGTGTCTCATGCTGTGTCTTTCCACAAGCCGTTTCCTCTGTCTGAGTTTCCATTCTCCCTCTTCTGCACCTGGCTCACTTCAGAACTCAGCTCAATGATGAACTCCAGGACACTTGTGCTGACCCTCCCCAAGGCTGAGTTAACTACTGGTTCTCCTCCTACCACAATGCCAGGACCGTCTATCACTCTGTGTTACAGTTTCATTCATTTCTTCATGTTATCAGTTGGACTGTGAGTTTCTTGAAGGCCTGGGTTATGTTTCATTTCTAGCGTTCCCAGTACCTAACCACTTGTCGTCCTCATGCATATGATTATTCTAGTTCGTGGTTCTTAGCAGAGTCAGCACCATCTCTCTAGAGAGCATTTTGGTGATTTGTAGAAGTGTTTTTGGTTGTTATAATAACCAGGAAACATTACCGACATTTAGGGTAAGGACTAGCGATAATAAACATCCTGCATATATAGGACAGTTCCTCACAGTGAGGAACTCTTTTCTATCCAGCAAGACTCTCAAATGTCCCACTAGATTTTCAAATAGATGAAAAAAAAAATCTGTTTACATCTGCCTAAACCTAGAACCTAATTCAATTTTACATACAAATGCTGTTTTGATTGTCTATTGCTATATAATAAAATAACCCAAAATGGAGGGCTTAAAACAACAGACGCTTATAATCTCCTGGGTGCTATGGGATGACTGGCTCAGCTAGGCAGTTTTGTTCCATGTGATGCTGACTGTCGCTGTAGTCAGCTGGGCTCAATTGTTGGCCTTGAACACCCAAGATGGCTCACTCAGACTGCTGGAGTGGAGTTTGGGTGGTAGTTGACCTGGAGCTGTCAGCTAGAGCCGCTCAGACTTGCTTCATGAGGCCTCTCCTTCTGGCTTGGGTGTCTCAGAACATCGTAACTGGGTCCCCAAAAAGGGGCAAGTGGAAGCTGTCAGTCTCCTTCAGGCTTGGTCTCAGAAGTCCCAGAACAGAATTTGGGCTCTTCTCCATTGGTCAAGACCAGTCCAGACTTGAGGTGAGGGCACATAAACGCCACCTATTGATATGAGAGGCAGCTTGCGTATATAGGGAGGGGAAGAATATTGAGAGCCATCTTTGGAGAGTAGATACAGCAGACACTAAATGAGTTTTATCCAGTTTTAAGAATTTTCCAGACATATCACAAAGGTATGAACCAAGGCAACTTTGACCTTTGTTTCGTTTGGAATTTTATGCCTTGTATTTGAGTCACCACTATAACATACGTACGTCAGTCTGTCTTTTTAGAGTTGTCGCATTCATGGTGAGTTAACGTTTAGATCCACATATCTGATTACTTCTTAGGTCTTCTAGTGAAATCTTGCCAAAATTTGATGTGTATGTGTGTGCGTATGTTTATTTCATTTTACTATAGTTTAGGCATCTTTATATATTAAAATAATTATATTTTATAAAATAATATATTTATAATATATTTATACATTTCTATGTAACATGTATTTATTAAATATATATTAAATATATTTCTATATAACACCAAAATATTTATAGGTAGATTTATGGAAGGGTAGATAAGTACAAACTTTCATTTTAATTGTTCTTTATATTAGGGCATTGTATTTTTTTAAATTACATATAAAGATAAGTTATACTTATTAAATTACATCAGGGTAGTAATGAAGTTGTGACCACACCTGCTCCTTATAGTAAATATTGTGTAATATAGTTGAAAAATCATTAGGCTGTGGGAATTGAACTGATACTCTGGCATTCCCTTTGGTTTCTATATTTGTCTTCTTTTTTATCTTAATGTTTTACTTTGATTAATATTTTGTTTACTCACACTATGTACTCTGCACACAAATGAAATCAAATCTCTGAGCAATAACATGGGGGATGTAAATAAATGAATGAATTAATAAGTAAATAATTCTGTTTCTATATTTTTCCCAATTATTAAAGTATATAATGCTTGTCGAAAATAGAGTATTTATCTTTAAAACTGATTTTTATCCCACAGGAAGTTTTTTGTTACTTTCTAATTTGAATCAGATTAATAATGAATGTCCAGACATGTGTCATATAACACTGTTGTATTTTATTGGTGTACCTTAATATGAATAGTTTTTTGATTTATCTACTACATAAGATTTTGGGAATCAAACTCAAATTATACATAACTATTTTAGATTTCTGACATTGCAAAGTGCTTTTCATATTAAGATATTCTCAAGAAGAAAAAATTATTAGACCTTTTAGTGAAGCCAGCCTATGTACAAATGTTCTTATTACATAGCTTCCTTTAAAGTATCAAGTTGAATAAATACTGTACTTAGAATATATTTACCATCTGAGACTAAATTCTGCAGACCTGTAACTACTGATTATCTATTCCTATGCCCTCCTAGTGCTTTTATAAGTACTTCGAGGGTTAGTGTTTTAATGTTTATACTTTCATACCAAAATATACAAACAGGTCTTTGATGATTAAATCATCAACATTTCCCATAGTATAATTTTTTAATCAACTAAACAAATATAAAAACCAAATAACTTAATGTCCTTTGCTCTGAGCTCTGAAAACTTCTACCCCTTGCCTCTGGTTTGGTAGGCAGAGACTATGCTCCCAGTTGTTTGATAGATGCTAACCTTTGGTCCTGCTAGACAGATATACTTGTCTAGTAAACAAGTGCTACTCTCCTGGTCCGATTGGCAGATTCTTTCCTCCTGGTGTCGTTGATACATGCTACTTCCTTGTTTAATAGACACGGAGCTGTTACTTTCCAACATCTAGTAGACAGATGTTGCCTTTCCTTCTGCTCTGATAGAGCAGTACAGAAGCAAAGTCTCAAACTAAAATAGTCCTATAAATCATCACTCAGCTTCTGCTCAGGAAACAGTAAATAATTCTGTTAGTTACCAGTGGTGTAAGGCATGGATGGCCCCTGAGAAGTATATCATGGAAAGGATTACTTAACTACTGTTGCTACAATAGGCTCAGGTAAACACTATCATTTTCCTTCTGAAACTATTTTGAGCAGGGGCAAAAGAAATCCAACTTCACGTCAAGCTTTATCTACGGGCTTTAGAAAACTGAAGACTGGTGTGGGAACCCCATAAATGTTTGACCACAGACAGAAAATCCCCACTCTAAGCCAACCACTGCGTCTATTTCAGTTTTAGTTTGGGGAACTAGGTCAGCCTCAGTTCTATTGTAGCAAGAGAAAATTTAGTCTGGCTCCTTATAAGTGCAAATAGTGACTAATTTAACCGTTATTTTTTTAAAACACTGGCAACATATAGTATTGAAAGCTATTACAAATATTTTTTGATACAGTCATTTCCTTTGTTACCTCCTTTTTCTTCCCACACAAATCATAAAGTCTTTCTTTAGTGGGTTAAAAAGTTAACCTTTGCATCAAGGAAAATATAGCAAGAAGACCAAATAATAGTAAATTTTAGAAGTCAACCCACCGAAACTGTTTATAATATAGGTGTATAGTCTTTTTGAGTTAATATTATATCTCTGACATTCTTTAATTTATTTTTATTTCAAATAGATTCTAAAAGTGAACATTGGCCTGTTCTATGGATGTTTACAGAATGCAAGAGAAAATTCTGTTGACAAACAGAAGCATTGCCTCAAAGTGTGTGCGCATGTGTATGTACAAAATCTTGCCCCACGAATGCATTTTCCAGCCATCATCACAGAACAGAGAGTACCACGCCTACATTGCTTTCCTTGCTCTGATATAAAAAAACAGAATAATACAAAAAAAGAATCAACTTCCTATTCTGTCCAAGGAAAATGCATCCTCCAATTCAAAGTGTAGCACAAGACATCTAAAAATAATAAACACATTAGTCAGTAGTAGTATTACAGTTCCAATATTCAAAATACTGTGTTTCCACGAAAATAAAACCTAGCCGGACAATCAGCTCTAATGCATCTTTTGGAGCAAAAGTTAATATAAGACCCGGTCTTATTTTACTATAGTATATACTTATACTAAATTCTAAGTATATACGTATATATTTATAGTAAAATAAGACCCGGTCTTATATTATGTAAGACCGGGTCTAGTATAATATAATATAATATATTATATTTTCAGGTAAACACGGTATTATGGTTATTTTATGGATTTTTAACTTATTAGAGTTCTTAGTTTTACATAACTGCACATTGGGTAAATTATGTAAAGCTCACCATAATTTGTACTCAGTATAATTAGTGATAGAACTATATTGTTGTAGAATACCACAGTCACGGTTTGTCTCATATGAAATTAATTTATTACCATGTGCAATCATGATGTAGCCCTGTTAATAAATGTAAAAAGCCAAAGTACTTCTGGGGCCATTGTATTGTTTAATTTATTAGGCTACTTTAATACAGCTAACATTCAGAAAGAAAACAGTCCTAGTTCATAAAGTGAAATAATTGGGTTGGAGAGATAAAATGTGAGTGGATAGGGCATAAAGATAACTAGAGGTTTAGCAGAATCTTGTAGAATCAATGAAAACATCCCATTCTTATCCTTCCCATTCAATGTTACACAGAAGTCATTGCTATGGCATCTTAAGCTTTATGAGTATTATAAATTATTTGTCAAAAAGAACCTCAATAAGATGATTCATTGTTACTGTTCTCTTCCCAAGGGAGTGAACTTGGAAGGTAGTTACATTTAAGCTTTGTTACTTATTCCCAGCTCTGGTAATTACATATTATTATTACAGGTAGTAAATTAGATATTTATTACAAATCTTTGATATAGAAGCTTTATGCATGTACGCATACACAAACAAATATCTCATAAAGAATGAAAATATTTGGCTAAAATAAAATTGCAGTTCATTTTTGGCTTTATTTATTACATGCCTCCAAATTTAGGATTTTCTAAACTATACTTCATTGCTATTCTCCTTTTTAAAATACAGGCTCTGTAGCACATAAACCATTACTAATATCTCATATTTGTATAGCATGCTATAGTTTTAAATATAATTTCCAAAATATAATTGCAAATGATAAAGTACTCTTGCTATGTTCTAGATGAGGAAACTAAGTCCAGAAAAGTTAAAAATTGTGCCCAAGGTCACAAAATTAAAATGTAGCTGAATGCTATATTTCATTCTACTATCATTTCCATATATGTACATATGTGTACATATGTATGTACATATATATGTATATATGTATATGTATGGAAACGATAGCAGAATGAAATATACATATATGTATATATGTATATATGTGTATATACATATATGCATATATATATGTATATTTTTTTTTACTTTTTTTTTTTTAAGGTGGGCACAGCTCACAGTGGCCCATGCAGGGATCGAACTGGTAAACTTGGTGCTACCAGCACCGTGCTCTAACCAACTGAGCTAACCAGACACTTTCCCATGATATTTTAAAAATGTCATTTAGAACAGAGTCCTTAGACTTATACGTATACAACCTTTTTAATGAACGTGAGTGAATCCTTTTTAAACAACTGGGGCCCATAATATCTCCATCCCTCAAAGTCCTCATCTCTAAAATGGAAGTAGTAATAGTACCTGACTCACAGGATTGTGAGTTAATTCATGAAAACCCATACAACAGTGCTTGACACATAGAGTGCTCAGTCAATGTTAACCATTGCAATGTGAGACCTCTAGTCCTTTCCTCAGTACATAAAGAATCCTGCCTTTTGAGGGACAGCCTTACTTTCCTGAATTCTAGTTCCGTTTTCTTTCCTTTGGTGGGTCTTCTGTTTCATATATTTGAGGTAGATTTTTTTCAATTTGTCTTCCATACTTTTACTTATGTGTGTGTATTGTATGTGTATCTTTGTTTATTTTTAATTATAGTTGACATACAATAAATTAGTTTCAGGTGTACAATATAGTGACTCAATATTTATATACCTTACGAAGTGATCACCTCAGTAAGTCTAGAACCATCTGTCACAGTACATAGTTATTGCAATATTATTCACTCTACCCACTGTGCTGTACATTACATCTCCACAACTTGTTTCATAACTGGAAGTTTGTACTTCCTAATCCCTTTCCCCTTTCCTGCCCAACCTCCTGCTCCCTTCCCCTTTGGCAACTTATGAGTTTGTTTCTGTTTCACTTTGTATGTTCATTTGTTTTGTTGTTTAGATTCCACATATAAGTGAAGTCATATAGCATTTGACTTTTCCATCTTATTTCACTTAACATAACATTCTCTAGATCCATCCATGTTGTTACAAATGGTAAGATTTCATTATTTTTTATGGCTGAGTAATATTCCATTGTATATATGTACTACATGTTTATCCATTCATCTATTGATGGGCAGAAAGGTTGCTTCTATATCTTGGCTATTGTAAATATGCTGCAATGAGCATAGGGGTGCATATATCTTTTCAAATTGTTGTTTTTGTTTTCTTTGGATAAATACCCAGAAGTAGAATTGCTGGGTTGTACAGTAGTTTTACTTTTAATTTTTTGAGAGATCTCCATACTGTTTTCCATAGTGGTTGCACAAATTGACAGTTCTACCAACAGGGTACAAGGGTTTTCTCCACATCCTTGCCAACGCGTCTTATTTGTTGTCCTTTTGATAGTAGCCATTTTGACAGTTGTGAGGTGATATCTCATTGTGGTTTTGATTTGCATTTCTCTGATAAATAGTGATGTTGAGTGTCTTTTCATGTGTCTGTTGGCCACCTGTATGTATTCTTTGGAGAAATGTCTATTTAACCTCTGTCCATTTTTTAATTGGATTTGTTTTTTCTTTATGTTAAGTTGTATGAGTTCTTTATATACCATGTTTCCCCGAAAGACATAGTCTTATTTTACTATAAGTTTGGGTCTTATATATGGTCTTATATAATATAATATAATACCAGGTCTTATATTAATTTTTGTTCCAAAAGATGCATTAGAGCTGATGGTCTGGCTAGGTCTTACTTTTGGGGAAACATGGTATTGTGGATATAATCTTTTATCAGATATATCATTTGCTAGTATCTTCTCCCATCCAGTATGTTGCCCTTTCATTTTGTCGATGGTTTCCTTCACTGCTTAAAAGCTGTTTAGTTTGATACAGTCCCATTTGTTTATTTTGCTTTTGTTGCCTTTGCCCAAGCAGCCATGTCCCGAAAAATATTGCTAAGACCAATGTCCAAGTGTTTACTGCCTATGTTTTCTTCTTGAAATGGTCTCAGGTCTTAAATTTAAGTCTTTAACCCATTTTGAGTTAATGTTTTATATGGTGTAGGAAAGAGGTCTAGTTTCATTTGTTTGTGTATCTTTATAAACGTACATTAAGTTTCCTTTTTAGTGAATTGCCTGTTTAAATCTTTCACTATTTTTATTGGATTCTTTGTCAGTTTGGGTCTTCTGGGAAGCAGGTGCCAAAATGAACATATACAGAGAATTTATTATTAATTGCTAGTTTTCTCTTGACTGGAGATCTGAGTAATGCATCTCCATAGCAATCACAATCACCCAGTGTTTTCTCACTAATACTAAGGAATCCCTTATATAGTTTAAATATTAATCCTATATTGGTTGCAATAAAGGACTAATGGTTTGCAGTGTTGCAAATATCTGTGACTTGTTTGTTAACTTCGAGATTTTTTTCACAAGAAGGATATTTATCGTTTGCTGAATCCAGTTCTAAGTCTTCTTTGCCTCATAGGTCCCTGTTTGTGTCGTGTTTGCTAATCACCCATTGACCAAAGAACAACCCAGAAATAACGTTGATTAAATAAACAATTTTGGGACAAAGAAATCCCAAGGCAAGTTGAGATGCAAGGAATAAAGAAGTAGTTTCTGTGTCTTCAGTGAAAGAATCTTCAAAGTCATGTTAAAGGGTATGGTTATAGGGAGAGTAAAGAATTGGGAGTAAAGAATTGGGGCTCTGAGCACCCAATTGATCAAATAAGATATTAAGGGGGAAGTAGAAAAGTTTCTTGAAACAAACAAAATACCAGAACTAATGGGATGTAGTAAAGACAGTTCTAAGATGGAAGTTCGTAGCAATAAATGCCTACATTAAGAAGCAAGAAAGATCCCAAATAAACAAGCCAAGTCTATGCCTTAAGGAACTAGAGAAAGAACAAACTGAACCTAAAGTTAGTAGAAGGAAGGGAATAATAAAGATTAGAGCAGAAATAAATGAAACAGAGAACAGAAAGACAAAAGAAAAGATCAAGCAAACTAAGAGTTGGTTCTTTGAAAAGGTAAGGAAAATTGATAAACCCTTAGCTAGACTAATCAAAGAAGAAAGAGGATCCAAATCGACAAAATTAAAAATGAAAAAGGAGACATTACAACTGAAACCACAGAAACACAGAGTATAATGACTCTGTTATGAGCAACTATATGCAAACTAATTGGACAATCTAGAAATGGAAAAATTCTTAGAAATATGCAACCTACCATGAATAAATTAGGGAAAAAAACTGGAAGATCTGAGAAGACCAATTAATTACTAGTAGGGAGATTGAAAATATCCAAAATGTTGTTATGGGCAAATAAATTATAAAAATAAATGAATCTAGGGCAGGGCCGGTGACTCAGGTGGTTGGAACTCTGTGCTCCTAGTTCCGAAGGCTGCCGGTTCGATTCCCACATGGGCCAGTGGGCTGTCAACCACAAGGTTGCCAGTTTGATTTCTCAACTCCTACAAGGGATGGTGGGTAGCGCCCCCTGCAACTAAGATTGAACACGGTATCTTGAACTGAGCCTTGAACCAGATGGCTCAGTTGGTTGGAGCGCGTCCTCTCAACCACAAAGATGTCGGATTGACTCCCACAAGGGATGGTGGGCTGCACCCCCTGCACCTGGCAATGTCAACTGGACCTGGAGCTGAGCTGCGCCCTCCACAACTAACACTGAAAGGACAACAACTTGAAGCTGAACGGCACCCTCCACAACTAAGATTGAAAAGAACAACTATTGACTTGGAAAAAAGTCCTGAAAGTACACACTGTTCCCCAATAAAGTCCTGTTCCCCTTCCCCAATAATAAATAAATAAATAAATAAATAAATAAATAAATAAATAAATCTAAGGATTGAGATTGTATTCTTTCATAGGAAACATTATTACTACTACATTAATTCAAGATGACTAAACCTTGACATTTAAAAATTCATGTTTATAATTTGTATTATAAAATTGACATGTGCTTATTTATAGAAAATTTTGGATATGAAGTATAAAAATTTACCCATAATTACACAACCCACAAATGACATCTTAATATTTTGGTGTATTTTCATTTAATATTTATTCTCTGTATGCATGTATTTCTAAAAATATTTTATAATTATACTGTATGTCCAACATTGGATTTTGCTTTTTTCACTCAAAATTATGCTGTAATCATTTTTAATGTAATTCATGATGGAGAAATTTATTCTAATGACTATATAATAAGCAATATATGAAAGTATCATAATTTATTCAATAATCGCTCTTATGTTCAATTGTTTCCATTCTTTCACCTTTATAAATAATGTTGAGGTGTGCATTTTTCTCCATAAAATTTTACTGTGATCTTCAATTTTTTTTCTGTTAGTCTCGATTCCTAGAACTGGACATGCTAGATGAACAGGTTTTCTTTTTAAAGCTTTTGCATACTGTACATTGCTGTCAAGAAAGATGATATCGGTTTTGACTCCCAAGAACAATTATGGAGCACCTGTGTCATTGTACTCTTGCTAGCATTAAGATAAATTTTCCAAGTTAATAGGCAAAATGGGTGTAGGATTATTTTTGTCATTTTTGTTTACTAGAGCAGTGTTTTAAAAATATATGTATATGTATGTATGTAAACACTTATGTTTAAAGCATACGTATAACTGTGTGAGTGCATACATATACATATGTGTGTGTGTAGCTTTTGTAATTTATTTTCTGGGAACTGTTTATGAGGTATGACAATTAAGTTTGCAAACTCATCCTAGAAAAAGTGCTACACACCTCACTGCTGAATATCAATACGGTCACCTTCAAAGTTCTCTCTTTGGGAAGCCATGCACTGCCGCCAGTACCTAGTCCACCATTCAAAGCAATTTTAGAACTCTTTTTCTGGAATGGCCATCGGAGCTGTCATCATGTTACCTTGATGTCCTGAATGTCATCAAAATGTCTTTCAATATTTCCTTTATCTTCAGGTAAAGAAAGAAGTCATTGGGGGCCAGATCAGGTGAGTAGGGAGGGTGTTCCAATACAGCTATTTGTTTACTGGCTAAAATCTCCCTCACAGACAGTGCCATGTGAGCTGGGGCATTGTCGTGATGCAAGAGCCATGAATTGTTAGCAAAAAGTTCAGGTAGTTTTCGTCTAACTTTCTCACGCAGCCTTTTCAGCACTTCCAAATAGTAAACCTGGTTAACTGTTTGTCCTGTTGGTACAAATTCATAATGAATAATCCCTCTGATATCAAAAAGGTTAGCACCATTGTTGCACAAGTTCGCAAACTTAATTGCCAGACTTCGTATTCTTTCCTTTTCTAACCATCACTAGTAATTTTTAAAAGCTCATTCTATTAAGTTCTATTTTTCATATTTTATTAAATAATAATCAAATTGTCCAATCTTACATTTGTTAACAAGTAAGAAATCCCATGTCTTATGAAGGTAGGCTTAACTTATTAACTCTTATTTAGGCTTTGAGGTAGTTTAGCCTAGCATATAAAAAGTATTAAGTTGGAGCCAGAGAAACCTGAATTCAAAATTTATTTTTACTACTTACTGGTTCCATGATCTGTATCTAAACATAACTTGTCCGTACCTCAATTAACTCAGTTATAAAAGGGAGCAGATGATCTTTGTCTTCTAGAGTTGTTGTGACAATTAGAAGATACATAAGAGAATGCAGACCATAATGCCTGTACAAGATTCATCACCTTTTAAAGTCAAACGATAGGAGAACATTTAGATACACAATGGTAAACTGACTAGTGGAAAAATATAATTGATGCTATAACAGCTTCTTCCAGTAATGTGTTAGTTTCAAAAAAAGAAGAAAAAAATGGTAGCTCTTACATTTCCTGTCAATAGAGGTAAAAATCTCAAGTTAATACATAAAAACCCTGACTCTATAAACCACTTCCTTTTCTAATTTCCTCTTTAACAGTACTCTAAACTTTGGCTCATGTCTTGTCTTTTCTTTTTTTTTTTTTTTAATGCTTCTTGTTCTTAATCATTCAATGTTCTGCTAGGTTCGTTTCATTTACTAACTAGAATTCTTCATCCTTGACTAAGTGCTTGCTATTTAAATTAATTAAACTCCAAGAATATCAGTCTTCTGATTGGCATACTTGCTTACCATTCAACTGGTTCTCAGGGCAGAGAACTAAGTTTCATTTCTGTTTTACAAGCTCGTTTCATAATATCAATGAATTAAGCTGAATGAAATACCAGAATAGATTCTTCAGGTGATGCTAGTTATATATTCTGTATTTCATACGAAAAATCTATTTTTTCTGTATAGAATGAAATATTTTATTCAAAACAATGCTGCTTTTTAGCACTGATCCCAACTGAAATAATGTATATTCTAGAATGTATATTCACCCACAGGAAGTTTAAGAACTCTGCATTATGGATTTCCGCTTCTAATACTATGTTGGTCTAAATATCTCCGAGAGTATCTTCCTTTACAGAGTATTTAGCTTCTGGACAGTATAAACCTTTGAGGCATTATTGATTTTGCAAATGATAGGGGAATTCTCTAAGGATAAAAATAAAAAAAATACAAATATAAATCTGGGATTTGAGCTATTGTATATACTTGAAAATTTCCATAATAAAATTTAAAAATTTAAGAAAGTTGGGGAAAGAGTTCGGGGAGGAATATATATGTAGATTTAATGATATTGTTAGTGTTCTATTATAGATCGTGGGTTGGGTGGTATATTTATGGGTATTTATTATGTTTTATAACTTACATATCTATTACATATATTTACTTAGCATTATTTTTAAATTAAAAATTCTTAATTTAATTTACCAACAACTTTTTATTTTAAAATTTTGCAAATAGAGAAAGGTTGAAAAGATAACACAAAAAAAATTCTTATACTTCCACTAAAATCAACATGTTACCAAATTAAATTTGTTTTCTTGGTGAATTATTTGAAAGTCATTTGCAGACATATGAAACTCCACCCTTAATATTTCATCACATGATCTCTAAGAATAAGAATGTTTTACTTAATCCCAATGCCATTTTACACCCAAGAAAGTGAATAATAATTTCATATTATTTCATATACACTCCATATTCAAATTCTCCTAATTGTCTCCAAATATGTTATACATATATATATACATATATACATATATATCAAATTCAATATATCAAATCCAATACTATTATATATATATATATGTATATATATTTGAATGTATTGGATTTGACATATTGAATTTGACAGTTGTCTCTTTCAATCCAGAACAATTTTTCACCCATTTTTTTCATGACATTGAATTTTTTAAAACTCCAGGCCAGTTGTCCTATATAGTATATTCTATATCCTGATTGTTTTCCATGATGTTACTAAACCTTTTCCTTTATTCCCTATATTTCATGTAGACTGAAATTTTGGTCTAGACTTGATGAAAATCAGATTAAACCTATTTGTCCAGAATTCTTCATTCACAACACAGATAATATTGTGACTTCACATCTAATTAGGAGACGTATAGTGTCAGGTTGTTCCACTACTAGTCGTACTTGTGATTGTTAAATTCAGATAGCAACTGCCAGATCACCACTTTGTAGTGGTGCATTTTACCCTTTGGAATTAATAAGTAATCTGAGAGGCGATACTGTGGGAATATTCTGTTCTCCAAACAGCCTTCCATTCAATGATTTTAGCAGCCATTTACTAGGTATTGTGAAATCTTGATTTTCTAATTCTGTCATACTAAAGGGAAAATTTTTAAATACCTTTATTGTGTTTTAAAAAATTGCATCAGGATGCTAGATCTTTAGCTTATATGAATGAATTAAATTTACCATAATCAATCATTTATTATTCTATAGTTAGATTGACCTAAAAACATTATTCTTTAGTACAATGCTATCCGTGGACTGAATTGTGTTGCCACAAAATTCATATATTGAAGCCCTAACCTCCCAATGTGATGGTATTTGGAGATGAAGCCTTTGAAAGATCATTAAATTTAGATGAGATCATGAGAGTCATCATGGGATTAGTGCTCTCATAGGAAGAGACACCAGAGCGCTCCCCACCGCCACCCTCCTTGTCCTCCCCTGCCACCCCTGTAATGTGAAGACACAGAGAGAAGGTGTCTGTCCACAAGCCAGGAAAAGAACCCTCACCAGAACCAGACCACACAGGCACCTTGATCTTGGATGTGCAGCCTCCACAACTGTGAGAAAGTAAATTTCTTGTTTAAATCACCTACTCTATCGCATTTTGTTGTGGCAGCTTGAGTAGACTAATAATATAGTTTTCTTTGTTCCACTGTATTATAGAACCCCCACACTTACCAAATTTCTCACATGTTGCCAGATATTTTCTTAAGAACTATGACCTTCTGCTCTAAATTTCAGGTACACAACATGTGGATCTGATACAGTTACATATTGCAAAAGGATTTTCACCATAGAGTTAGCTAACACATGTAACACATCATATAGTTATTATACCATTTCTTTTTCTGTGGTGAGAACATTTAAGATCTAGTCTTTTAGCAACTTTCAAGTATGTAATACGGTATTATTTATTATAATTACCATGCTGTACGTTAGAGCCCCAGAATTATTCTTAATATAACTAGAAGTTTAGATTTTCTGACCAATATCTGTCCTTTTCCCGACCCTCCAGCCCCTGGTAACCACCATCTTTGTTTCTGTGAGTTTGGTAGCACTTATAAGTGATATCATACAATATTTGTCTTTCTGTCTGATTTATTTCCTTTAGCATAATGCCCTCAAGATCCATCCATGCTGTTGCAAACAGTAGGATGTCTGTCTTTCGAATGGCTGAATAATATTCCTGTGTGTGTGTGTGTGTGTGTGTGTGTGTGTGTGTGTGTCACATCTTCTTTATCCATTTATTTATTGATGGACACTTAGGTTGTTTCCATATTTTTGCCATTATGAATAATGCTACAATGAACATGAGGGTACAGCTATCTCTTTGAGATCCTGTTTTTATTTCCTTTGGACATATACCCAGAAGTGGGATTGCTGGATGATGTAGTAGTTCTCTTTTTAATTTTTTGAGGATTCTCCACACTATTTTCCATAGCGGCTATACCATTGAGGGAAATTCTTAAAAATAGAAAAACTTGGTCAAAGTTATAAAGTTTCTTAAGGCTTAGGATCTGAATTACAGGTTAGCTTTCCACAAAGATCGTACCAAGTTTCAATGATACCAGCTGCATTTGTGAGTGTTCAAGTAAATATCACACTTCTCAACGCTGGTCATTATAATTTAAAAAAGTATTTTCTGAATATAATAGAAAAATGCTTGATTTTTATTTCTTTGATTACATTTTTTTCATTTTAATTAGAGATTTGTATTTTTTCTGTAAATTGTTTTGGTCATGCTTTGCCAATTTTTCTATAGCAGTTTTAGCATTTGCTTAATGACTGTTGACTAACCATGTATCAGGTTATATTTTAGTGCAAATTATTTTTTACAGTTTGACTTTTGAAGAAGGCTGTTTCCATGATCCTGCCAGCATTAGAGGGACACTGGGAAATGTGGAAGAAAGTATTTCTTTGCATCTTGTTTCCAGATGGCTTATTTCTAGCATATATATATATATATATATATATATATATATATATATATATATATATATATATATATATATATGAGAATCAGGCAGACGCATTGATTTAGAAATCAATGCCATTTCTAAGTGGACATTTGGTTTTAGTAAGTATTTTTTCATCAGTGAATCTGAATGTATGTACTAAGTATCCAAAGCATAACACTGAACATGGAGCGAGTTTTGAAACTCTGCTTCCATTGCCACTCGACTCCTTTGTAGAAGTTTCCTTATGGTATTTTTTAAATGGTCATGCTTTCTATTACCACAGTCACCTCTATGTGGACAAACTGTAGAAATTTTAAGATTATACTTCTAGGCCTATTTTGAAATTGGAATTTTTGCAATGCATGGTTCTTCTTTAAGCACGTTTTTCCTTCTACAAGCTTTGCTCACTTGAAGCCTCACCCTTCCTTATACACTTCCTCAAAGATAAGATGAGAAAACCAATAATGCTCACCCTGTTTACCAAATTGTATTAAATGGTATTTCTGTACAGCATAGTCCAATGGCAGCTTCTTTTTACTTTCTGTAGTAAGTTCATCTTATGGGTATTTAAACAATGCTCGGCTCTGTTTGAGGAGCACACATGGCCCTATGGGCTGAGATATCTGAATCATCGTCTTGTCACCAACAACATAACCTATAAGTTGTCATTATAGTGACATGATCTGCAAAAATATGGGATTTTGGTTTGGGTATGTGTCCGTTATATTTTGCTTTATTTTGTGGTCATTTTTATATTTGGCTAATTCTGCTCACCCTTCTCCCAATATTATAACTCTCAGAGGGCAGATATGAATCTTCCTTATTTCTCTATCCCTGCAAAGAGTCTCAGTGTGAGTTTTTGTTTTAGGAAATTGAGTTGAGTCATCCTGTTTTTAGCTTATACTAAAATTATTTGATGATAACTATCCTCTCTATCCTGTTTCTTGTTTTTAAAAAACTATTTAGTGTTGTCACTTTTCTTAGAGGGAACCAACATCTTTCCCTCAGGTATGAGTTATTCAAGTTATACCAAGGACACAACGTTGTAATTATTTATTAGGAATGACCATTTTTTAAATTAAAATTGATATATTTAAAAAACTCTGTAATCCTGTGGCAATGTATACCCACATTTCATAATCCTTAAGAGTTCTTCTACTGTCTAGTTTAAATTCTCCATGCTGTAATTTCTGTCTGCCACATAGTCCTAAGAATAAATGTTTTCTATCATTTATATAGGAACCCTTTTCATCCTCAAAAACGAGTCAGTTTCTCTTATTTTTTTTTAACTTCAGGTCATTTAAATGCAACTCCCTTACTCACACTCCTAACTCCCCAATTTTAAATTATATCTGTTCCTTTGTAATGTACTTTCTCAAAGTTGCCGTGCAGAACTTTACAAAAATTCTGACTAATGCATTGTTGTTTGCACGGTGTTAAGTCATCTGTATACTTTTAGGATCAAGAGGTCCATGGAATTATAAAAACAAGAGCAAATTTAGGACATGAAAGAAATTAGGAAAGGCCTCAGAACCACCCCCTCAGCCTTCTGGGGTAAAAATAATCAGGCAGCAGAGGGTTTGTTTAATATGGTTTCTCTTTTGTTAGTCATCCCATGAACTTAGTTGAAAGAAATGTTTCAGTTCCCCTAGTATACTGGTATATGTAGCAAGGAAGTAAGTGCCAATTCAAATTTCATGAAATAAATGAAATTTTCTGCCAGATTAGGTTTGAGGGACAAACGCAATCAATGGACTCTTGTTAATGTATGTAAAGCGCTGAAACTGATGCATTGAACCACGTGTTACACTTAGAGAGTGATCTTAGCATGATGTTAGCACATTGACTCCGGTATTCTCTTCTCCTCAGACCACAACATGACCACTTGCCACCTTTGTGCCCTAACCAGTGGTGTGTGACCAAACAACTCAGAACAGCTGACTTACCTTTTTGGCCTTCGGAATAGTGAACCTGGCCTTAGTAGTTTCAAGCTCTACTAAACTACCCCAAAGTAACTGACTGAAGATAAAATCTTCTATTTGACCGTCCAGTATTTTTTCTCTTACATGGCAAAAGTGCATACAAATTTATTTTGAGCCTGCCAATTGTGCCGTTTGACTTGACTTTGCCGCAGCAGCACCCTATTTCCTCTTAGAAGGGAGCAGTCACTGCAGACAAGTTCACCCAAGGGCTGTGAAGAGCCAGATGACAGCCTGCAGGTCCAGGTGCTGCTGCTGCTGCTGGCGCTCACACCCAGGGGCCCCGGATACTAGATGCCACTGCAGTGTGGCTCCTTGTGGCTCATTGCCCTGCTCCCACACCGTCAGATGAATCTGCCACCTGACTCTCCTCATGGCTCTTTATGTCACGAGCTCTAGATTCAAAAATCCCAATGAGTTTGATGCTGGTGCTTGGCTGAGCCTTGCTCAGGTACCCAGGAACTAACTGCCCCTTCCTGGGAAAGCAAGCATCTACTCAGAGGTAGACTCTGCCACCTACGGAGGTCCAAGAGGAGGGGCAGTGCCTCAGACATGAAACGGGGGAGGTGTTCAGATAATGTATCACTTTGGAAATGTTATGTATGTTCTGGGCTTGAAAAGCATGGATAAAAACTGGGGAGAACACTCTGGAAGTTGGACTCAGAACAAGGTGAAACTTGGAAATTAAATTAAGCCTTTATTTGGGAGGCAGAAATTTCTGCACAGAGTGGGCTTTAAGAGTATTAAAGCCTGGAAATTTCTGCACAGAGTGGGCTTTAGGAGTATTAATCTGCAGCAGTTTGTGTAGGAGAGCATTTGGAGAGAGAGGGGTTTGGAGGCAGAGAAACCAACGAGCAGTCCAGGGAGTTAGCTAAATGTGAAGTGAGAGGTGCCTGAACTTGGACAGTGTCTGTAGCAAAGGAGGTGAAAGAATAGTTGAGAGTATTGTACACATTAAATTCTAGAGCTTCCTTAAAGAACCCACTTCTCACCAAAGCCTTCTCCTGTCAGCCTTCTAGGTAGGATCAACACCAGCGTCTCCTTCAGAAGTATTCTATTCCATGGTGAACTTAGTGAGGGCAGCAGTGCTTGGCCTGTGAACAGCCGGGGTCCCTAAGACCCTTGCAGCAAATTCTGCAAGCATAAAATTGTTTTGATAGGAATGCTAAGATGTTTTTTGCCCCTTTCCACCATGGTGACATGTATACCAATGATGCAAAAGCAATAGTGGCTAGAATTGCTCCTTAGCCCAAATCGAGGAAATGGCACTAAACCATAGTACCTAAAATTGTAGTACATCATAATCATTGTGTTTTTCACCCACACGCTTGTAGGGGGTGAAAAAAAAGCTGTTTCACTTAAGAATATCTTTGATGATGCAGTAAAAAGTATTAATTTTATTAAATCTTGAGTTTTAAGTACACAGCTTTTTAATAAGTATGATGAAGTGGAAAGTACAAGTTAAACACTTCTCCTGCACATCAGAATGTGAGTTCTCTCAAGGAAAACACTTGCATGATTGTTTGAATTGCCAGCCGAACTATCCTTTTTGCCCCCAATAAGACATCATTTTTCCTTGAAAGAACAACTGACAGACAAACTATGGTTTTTTGAGCTGTAGCTAATTGTCTGGTATTTTCTTGAAAGTGAGTGAAATAAGTCTGTCACGTTAGGAAAATAATAGTTTTTTATGTCAATGATAAAATTACAATTTTGAAGAACTTGTATCTACCCCCATGAATTTGACACTTAAAGAATCCTAACACTTAAAGAATTTTCTAATGAGATTGTTGGTGAAATTAATGGGTGTGATTTTTGAAAAATATATTTAATGAATTGTGCCAACATTTTGAAGATACAGATACCTCAATGAGCCCATATTTGCCAAATGACCAAAGCAGGATGTTACAAAGTTATGGAGTCTTGGTTGTTTTCTGTTTGTTGGTTGGTTTTTTGCTTTGTTTTGTTTTTTTGAGTGAAGAAAATGTTCTTGAATTACTGATGATGGTTGTACAACCTTGTTATTATACTGAAAATCACTGAATCTCTTTCAAATGGTTCATTTTATGGAATGTGAAGTGTATCTCATCAACAAAAAAATTATATGCCAGGAAAGAAAACTGTAATGTTTGTGGTTATTAACTAATAATAAAGTTATTGCCATTGCAAAAATGTTTTGGGTAATAGGGTTTGAAGGGTTGAATGTTCGATGTAAATTATACAAAGATAAAAATGTTGGTGATTTTAGAGAATTCAACTTTTCCATTTTTGCGTTTGCCCTTGCTAGCTTTAGTATCTTTGCCTCATTTACATGCTAAGGATCATTAACATAAAACAAAATCCCTACATTTTTCACTTTTAGCAAAGTTGGGTGAGTTCAGTGACAATGATAAAAGCCATCTGATGTCGTGAGACCTGCTGACATCTCAAGGTACAGACCTTTAGGAAGAGAAGAAAGCCAGATGGAGGTGGTTGGAAGTTGAGGTAAGGGTAGGGGGAGTGGTACTGTTATAAGCATAGCAGCAGGAATATCTCAAACCATCTGGCTAGAAATGGCATCATGAATTGCGAAGGTATATTCAATGTGGGGCGGAACGCAGCTAGCACGTCCATTTGGCAAGAATATTAGAACCCCAGTCCTAGCAGGGCGGGGTTCAAGACCCCCATTCCATGGCAGGAGACAGGAATTGGGCCATAAGACCAGCCACAGAGATTAGAAGATATGGTTGAGCATGAGGATAATGCTCCAGTTTAAGGGGTCACGGACTTCGAAAGTTTATCTTAAGTGTCAAACATAGGTTACAAACTGATTCTAGATCCAATCAGCCAGGATTTAAAAAAAAAAAAAAAAAGGAAAAAAATTCTAGCCTTAACATTTGGCTTGCGAGGAGTTTCTGAAAGTGTTAAATGCTTATTCATCTTGCATGTGAACTTTTGTTTGCTTTTTGTATAAGTTTTTTTTTAATTTCTGTTTTGACTTTGACCCACTACTTGTGTCTTCCGCCATTGCATCAGCACATTTTCTTGTATAAGTTTTAGCCAGTGATGGGAATTTACTATTACTGAAAGACAAAATTACCGAATTACTGAATGACAAAAAATACAAAACAAATTGTGGGAACATTGTATACTGACAACATAGAAAATGAGGTCATGAAAAGTGTTAATTATAGAAAAACAGACTGCAATTTTATTGTTTCATTGTATACTTTAAAATTGGTTTAATTTCCATTTTTAAAGATAACTTTTCTTTTTTGCTGAAAACAAGCTCCAATTGACAGAAACACAACAGCGATTTGCATTACAATCACTTCTTCAGTCTTAGAAAAGCTTGGCATTTGGTTTCCTTTTAATGAAAGGTTTGGTCTCTGTAGGACACATACATTTTGTTTTCTTAATATTTTGTAATCTTTCCTATATTTTCTGACATCTCAATTCAAGTACATAATATCCCATCACACTCCTCATCAGCATGGCTAAAAATGCCTCTTAAATCTTTAGGATTTGACCCAACCTCACTTTCCATTTGCACCACCTGCCACTTCCTCCTGTGTTCTAGCCACAGAGATTATAGTCTTTTCCATATTCCCCAAATAAGCCATGGTCTTTAATGTTTGTTAAAAGTGGGTGCTACTTTTCTTTCTTTCCCCTGCCCAATGTCTGTTCAGGTTCTCTGTGAAGACAGACCTGGCTCCACTAGCTCTGTGTTCCCACCACACTCTTCCCCACCAGGCCTGGTGTCTGCCAGTAGTTTGTCACACTGCATACACGCTCAAGTCTGTATGCAGAGGTCCTTCAAGATTCTCCTCATGTTCTTTAAGATTCATCTCTCATTGGGTAGAGAAAAGAGAATGTACTCTAGAGTCAGACAGATCTTAGTTTGAATTTAAATCCCATTACTCATTAGCAGGTGATTAACCGCTAATAAACTTGGTGATTCCTTGAATCTCCAATCTTAGTCTCGCATTTGTAAACCTAGTACCTAACTCATAGGGTCATTGTGAAGATTAAATAGGATTCTGTACACAATGTCGCTGCCCCATTAATGTATGCTAACTCCGTGTTTACCCTTGCAGCTTAAAATGTGTAATTTTAACATGTTTATGTTATATCTCCCACTAGATGATACATTTAAGGAGAGAGATGTCGCGTAGTGTCTGGCCCAGACCAGGCACTGGTAAGTCTTTGAGAATTGAATGAATAGCTCTAAATTCTTTCCAAATTTCTTTGACAGTTGTGGCTTTTTACCTGCCTTAAGTTAACAGTTCTGTATTCAAAACAGACATACACCTGATTCAAATGGAAAATTGGAGGCAGTTGCAACCATTTCAACATCTCCTTCATCCCCAACTTGTTTTGAAATCCAAATAGGCATGCTTTCTAGAATCTTACATGGAAATTTGATATAAAAATATTGTTTCTTCATATTCATATGCATTTTATTTAGCTTTTCATTCCATTGAGATTATTTTGCTCTATGTAGTTCCAGGACACACTCTCCTCGGTTTCATCATGGTTGCTTTTCAAATAAAAAGGTAATTACTGAGAATCTATAAGTACATCTATTTCCTCTCTTAAAACTAACCAGGATCAAAGATGGCTTAAGTTATGAAGTCATTAAATCCTGTAGGTGTGCTTACAGAACAAAAAAATGATAACCTTATTTCTATGAAAAATCTACTAAAAGATAAATGAATGGTGGTTGGGTAATAGCTTTTTATTTGACAAAGGATGAGATATTTAAAGGGAGAAGAGAATTTTTCTTTCAATGCTGTATTAAATTTTTCATATGTTCTAATTTACAGTTATTGTCTTAGAAGTTACAATGGTTATTGCAAGTTCTTATTTTTCTCTCTTAGAAAATTTTATTAACCATGAAAGATCTCTCTGGGCAATGCTTTCATCCTGAACAAAGCAAGTCACATATATCTTCTATGAAATTTTTATACTGGGATGAAGTAGTAAAAGAAAATGCCAGGTAGCTTCTTCAAATGTAATTATATGAACCAGGCTATCATTGAAAAGTAACTCTTTTTAATCATTTTAGAAGTTGAATTTCAGAGGAGGGTCTGACTTTGCCTGAATTATGGATATTCAGAAAAAGCTACATAAGAGTTCATGGTTGAGTAGAATCTTGAATGAATAGGAATTTTCATAATGAAGAAGTAAGGAAAGCACTTTAGATAGAGGAAATAGCTATCCTTCACCAGTTGATGTTGGATTTAGCTTTTATGTGATAGTCCTACAGATGTCAAAAACAGGTATTATGGTGATTCTCAGTCTTTGCTGTTTAGGGAAATGTGCATGTTAATATGACGAAAAGAATAGGCCATTTCTCCTTTAGCCTTCTTTTCTTTCCTGGAATAGGTTACCCTACAAGACAGGCTGGGCAAAGTTCCAGGTTGCTGCTAGAGTGTTTCTAAGGATGTTAGGGTACTGTCACTTCCAAAGAACATTTTGATCTACAACTTTCTTTTCCTGCATTATACATAAAAATTGTAAAAACTGCAATTTACACACACAACCGTCTAAACACTGTCTTAGAGGACACCCTTGCTTTTGCCTGAAGCCAAATCTTCAATTGTTTCATGATCTATAACTTGTAACATGTGTATATATATATGTGTATGTGCTAATATGTATATGTGTGTGCAACATATGAGTATATACGTAAATATGTATGTATATGTGGGTGTGTATATAAACACATATATACCGTATTTTGCAATGTATAACACACTCCTGTCTATAATGTGCACCATGTTTTTGGCCCAAACTTTCAGGGGAAAAAATCTTTCATTTAATTTTTCAATTCAAATTTTTATTTGTTTACATTTAGATACTTGGTTTTTTGTATTATAAAGGTATTTTAGCATTTATTTTTTAACATTATGATACAAGAAATTTAATGTATCAAATAATTACAAAACATCAGAACAGATACAAGGTACAAGAAATTTTATGTACTGGTAACAAATTTACTATAGTTACGTATCATAGAAGGCCAAGAACTCTTTGTCATTGTAAGTTCGTGGTAAGTTCAACAAAACCAACTATCGTATCCAGGGTATTATTTTACATACAGATATCGTTATTGATTTCTAGAGTTACACTTTTAACTTATAAGCATAAATAAAAGAATTAAAAACATTTATATAGATATGGAATTAGTACTACCCATGTATAATGTGCGTTCTTCTTTTCCCTTCACAAATGTGGGCAAAAAAGTGCAAAATACAGGGCAAAATACAGAATATCTGTCTGTCTGTCTGTCTGTGTAGACTCCCAGATATCTATCTATCTGTCTGTCTGTCTGTCTAGACAGACAGACAGATAGATAGATATCTGGGAGTGCCAAAAAATGTACACACGTTTTAAAAAAGAAAAACTGTATTAAAATTTTAACACTTAATATATACCAATACCAAAGATGACTGCAAGTCACCTTTGACTGCTGCAATTACAAAAGTTGCCCAAAGTGGTTACCATCAGCAATTCAGACACTTCTGATTACAGTGAAATTCTGTTTGAGCAACATTGACCAAAGTGTCCACTTGTGTACATTTTTTGGAACCCCCCTCCATATATAAAAATCTTGCTCATATTTATTCCACAGTCTTTATCTTGGAGGCAGAATCTATGTGTTATACTTCTTTATGTTTTTCTATATGAGTTTAGTATAGTGCTAGAATCTAGATAGAGCTTCCTAAATACCTATTAGATTGCTTCTTGATTCGACCATCATGAGAATGTGAGAAACTATTGAAAACTATGTAAGTCTGGTCAAACCAGATTTATAATGTTGGAAGGGAATATGTGCTGGAAATTTTTCATTGCCCTTCCAGACTCATTTTCTACTCTACTCTGACCTTTATGGACTGTACCAATTTGATCCCTTGTCCTTTGTCTTCCACTTGGTTTCAGCCAATAGGAGGCATTGGAAGGAAATCAGTCGGGCAGAAGGAGTGAGGTTAGAGTATTTATTCACCCAGTGCCCTCTCTGCATGGGCTCATATCTGCTTTCCTCTACCTGCATCCACAACTTCTTCTGAGTATCCTTTTCCTACACACATAGCGACAACCCTCTTCAGGTTCCAGTCTCTGCTCTGGCACCTTCAGATCTAGGTATAGTAAACACTCCCAATTATTTTAGCCTTGAAGTGCCTTATTATCACTTGTTAATTTTCTTAACCCTGCTTACCCCTTCTAAATATTCTCCATTAAACTCTCTCCATACTCATGTCTTGCTGGGATTCTTACTGACATATGCGATGGCCATAACTTTCTGAGTAACTCTGGAGATCACAATTTGCATTTTATTTTTATTGTTGTAGAGCAGTGTTTTCTAATTTAACGTGAATAGTTACTTCTCAGAAAAACAAAACAAAACAGACATACAACCTTCTGAGATGGATACTTGAGGAGACTACATATAATTTTAAATTATGACCTTCATAAAAAGGACAAAGGACAAGGGAGCAAATTGATTTGTCTTTTACTTCTGGAGCAACCCAAATTTCTTACTCAACACTGTACTTTTATAAACTTCTTTATATAACAAAGATGGTTCCTGTCCAATGACTCAATGATCCATTATTAACCAGCCTTATTCATTCTAACACATTGTTTTTGAAACTTAGTTGATTGAGCCCTTTCATACAAGATAAAACTCGCTCAGGAACCCCTTTGACTATGAGTAGTTATGTAGACGAGTGTGTAAATTAACTGTTTGTGTGAATAACAAATGACAATCACACTGACTCCATTTTTTTTTTTTTGCAATAGTAAGTAGTAAGTCATAGGAAAGATTACTACTAGAAATGACAGAACTATATAATCTTTAGGAAATTTTTGGTTTATGGAAGAATAAGTTAACCTAAAATATAACATCTGTTATGTGTTTTTCTTTTTTTTAAGGAACGTTAAAGGCATTCCTTCATCAGATATTTTACTGGTATTTATGATGTATGATTTTTACATTCATGCTACTGCAACTAAGAGAAATGTCTAAATGACAACAATGTTACTTTGGTAATAATCTTTAAGTACTCTTTTAAGGTTGTTTTCCAATTAGTACTAGGAATGTATACTTTTTGAGGCATATTGAGAAAAATATTTCTCTAGAATGTTCTTTCTTCATTTTTCTCTTGGAGCCAATATATGCTTGAGTTAATGAAAAAAATCTCTCAACATCGCTGGAAGCTATCATAGTTGGAGCTCTAAACACATAAGGAAACTGAATGAATGAAACTGTTCTATATATCTTTAGAAAGAGCTTAATAAAACGTCTGAACAGCAATGTAAAATGAATGCACTCATCTGTTCTATCACAATACATTTGAGTGCCTTCTGTTTTAGGCACCACACTAGGCACTAAAGATCGATACCTTTCAGTAAAAGCCAATGTCATGGTACTGTTACTTGTGATCGGGGTGACGGTCAAATATTTAACAACTCATCACAGTCCCATGCAAGCAGAAGCAAAGCCAGCAGTGAACAGATTCAGCTGGACCAGTGCATCCCAGCTGAGAATCTGACTTTTCTTGGTTTTATCACGTGTAGCCTCTGAGATACTCACTGGGGAGTTTCACTTGTCCCTCAGTTGAGACCAGGACAGCTGGGTCTCCCTCCCTTATCTCTGTGTCCTCTGTTCCTGTACTTCTGGAGTAGTCCAGGGTCTTTGACCTCCCACTGCTCCTCCAAGTTCTTTAGTCCCAGGTGCTGATCTGAATTTTGAGTCTTCCACTTCTTCAGCGTCTAGTGATCCCCTTCATTTTTATTTTCTTTTTGTCACGTACTTATTTTGGGGCTCCTGATCATATTGTAATGTACTAGTTCATCAGTCTTCATGACCGTCTCCCTCTTCGGACCATCCTATAGCAAGCTCTCATCTCTACTTTTCTTAGGGCATTTATTTCTCTTGGTTATTTAAGTAAAAGTCTTATAATTCTTTCTCGGTTGTAAACTCTTTGATAGCAGACTGCAAGCCTTATCGAACTGGATCTATACCAATAGCACCGAACATGAAATAATTATTACTTAGTTTAGACTGATAATGATATTATGGTTATGGTTATAGAATTCTTCACCTAATAGAGATATATACTAAAATATTTACAAGATGAAATATGAGGTCTGGCATTTATTTAAAAATACACTAGGAAACACATTTTGGGTTACAGAAAAGATAAAATGAGGACAATGAAATATTGGTAATTGTTAAAACTGGGTAATGAGCAACTCGGGGGCGTGGCAACTTTTTCTCTACTTTCATGTGTTTGAAAAGTTCCATAATCAAAGTTACATTATAAATATAGATAATATAGGCATAAATCATATATAACTATAAATAATAGATATAAATAGATGTGTAAAAAATATGCATAAACAATAGATGTATTCAAATACTTGTTCATTAACAGAGTTCACCCCTGAAATTGCCGCTTCTCTTGCTCTAGCATGGTTGCTAGACAATATAAACATCTCTCCTCTCCTTTCCTAAAGGGAATGTCATTAGAAGCAGCCACATGGATCTCAGTAGTTTCTCTTTTCTGGGAATGGATCAAAACACCGGGGTGGCCATGCTTATACTATGTGACACTGTCACTTCAACCAAAGTTGATTGTTCCAAGTGTATGCAGACAATTGACACAAGCTGGGCCATTCAGACTCTTTCTTCTGACAATTTGAAACTTGTAAGAGAGAAGCATACAGACTGGTCAGATGGGAAGCTTGTTACATTAATGTCAGTGCCTAGAAATAAGGCCTGAACCCTTGCTCTGAGGTTTCCTAGTTGTCCTTGCGCCTGCCTTCCTAGGGATTGGCCGTCCACTTCTTGCCCCGATCCTGTGTTCAATCAGTAAATCCCCATCCCCACTTTTTTGTTTGTTTGTGTAAGTTATTCAGAATTTACTTCTGTTACTTAGAATAAAAAAAGTTTATCTAATGTGCCATATGAATAAAATATACTCATTCTCATTACAAGGAACAGACTGTCTGAATGTCACACGATTCTGTGTGTGAAACATTTCCATGTATTATTGTGCAGAGGGTTTTCTTTTTCTGGCTCACTGTCCTGTCTTCAACAAATAACTATTGAGTACCTACTATGTGCCTACATGGTGAGAAGTGCTGACTAGTCAATGATAAGAAAAACAGAGAGGGTCCCTGCCCTCCTGGAACTTACAATTTTACAGTGGAGATATTATCAAATAAGGATGCTGGCCATTGTATTAGTATAAAGATGAGTAGCCATAAGGAAAAGAATATATCCCTAACAAGGTGGAAACCTGATTAAGAGTAGATGATTGAAGTGGGGAGTTTAAGCTGAGGGCTAAAAAACAGTTTGTAGGATGGTAGGGAAGCTGGTGGAATGGAGATGGGAGTGGCAAGTGATTCTTGAAAGGATGCCTTCCAGGATTTTGTCCAATCAATAAAATGGATGGAAACAGAACCCCTACAGTCTGTCACTCTTTGATTAATAATTAAGACCAAACAGGAATCAATGTAATGTTCACCATTGGGGCACTGGTTAAACAAACTAGTACATTCACTTTATTATAAGAGCAAAAGCTCCCTCAGGTTTCGTTGGCCAGAAATGTGACATGTCCCTTTTTCCTAAGCCTGGTAACAGTGGTGGTATGGCAAATGGCTTAGAGACTAATCACGATGCCTGACCCTTGAGCTAGAGAAAGGCCCAAGTCTCCTAAAGCATTTGGCTGTTTTATGAGCAAGGAAGTTGGTAGAAAGAAATGGCTGTTGCCTGGACAACCAACAATGTGTAAAACAGATAGGTCAGCTAACCTAGACATGAGCAGTTCTACGGAAGGAGTGGGAGTGGAAATGTACTTGGAGAGGGTTCAAAAGAGAATGAAAAACAGAGCAATTAAAACAGCAAGTGTAGACAACCATTTTGATAAGTTTTGCCATAAAAGCTAGATTAGAAATGAGGTGGTAACGAGAGAGGGATGTATGTATAGAAGTATTTAGGTATGTATTTAAGATGGGATAAATTACTGCATATTTAATGCTGATGGGGAAGAACCTACAGAAGGCAAAAATCAAGAAGCAGAAGAGAGAAAAAAAAGAATAGTTGGAGTGATGTTGTTAAGAGAGAAGTGGTAGGCATGAACGCACAGGTGGAGGGGTTGGTGTCAGGAGAAAGGTATTTCAGCCACAGTCACAGGAGGCAAGAAAGAATCCATGGGCCCAGTCACAGTTAGGTGTGTAGATGGAGTGGGGGGCTTATGTTAAGTTCTCTTCTGATTGCTTATGTAGAACCCTGATATGTAAGCCAGATTAAAGGAATGAGTAAGTTTCTGAGGAAGATTAAATTCTTGTTTGGCAGAGAATTTTCATTGTTTATGTCCCCATGAATGATTTCTATGATGTTTTGATTCTTGATGTTTAACTAGGCTGATTGTTAGTACAGTAAGGATATTGTTCAGAAGCTGTATTCGTAAGTAGATCAGTGGAATCAGTGCCAGCTTAGAAGGACATGGTATTGCATTTTGAATAAAATTCACACTCCTTACTAGAGACTACATGTCCCTACATAATCTGATCTTTGTTTACTTATCTAAACTCACAGTGTATTATTCTTCCCCTTGCTTGCTCTGTCTCAGCTACATTGTCTTGCTTTTCCTCCAACATGTCAAGCTCCTTCAGTTTTAGGATCTTTGCACTTCCTGTTTCCCTCTTGGCACATTCTTCCATCAGGTAAGCATAGGACAGTCTCACTTCATTTAGGGCTCAGGAAAGCCTCCCTTCTCCCTTATTTAAAGTTGCCTGTACCCTATCCAGTCATTAGTTTATTGCTGTATTTTACTTCTTCACTAACCAAAGTTTTATTACTTCTTTCTGCATTATCTGCATTCCAGAAATTAATATAGAGCCTAATACATATCAGGTGCTCACAGTTTTTCAATTGAATGAATACAAATTGTTCTGTTCTTATTCGTATTGCATTCAACCTTTTTATCAGTGACTTAGTAAAAGACGTAGAAAGACATGCTTATCACATTTGTAGATGACATAAGCTTTGCCAACTTAAATTGAATATATATCTTAGTATGTTGAAATGAAGTGCTGAAATAAAGCTATTTTAACAGAGATAAAGATAAAATGTAAAATTTAGCTTTAAAAATCTGCTATAGAACCATAGCTGAGCAACATTTCATGAATAAAATTTTATGACCTAAGAATTTTAATTATAGGCTGCATGGCAGCTAATATAACCAGAATTAATAGCGCATAATAGCTAGATAATGGTGCCACAGTATTCTGCTGGGTTAAACTCACATCTGGAATAGCGTGCTTGTTTAGATTATTTGATTGTCTGAGTATTTATTTCCACACACTTCCAACTCATTATTTTTCAATGAGCAGTGTTAACTGCTATGTTAACTGGCTAGCCACTTCTGTTCTTGCAGGCAGCCTAAATGGAAAATGAAATTGTAATCAGCCTGCTGATTATTGAGCGAGGGTATTACTTTGATGACATTGGAATCAGAGGGTCTGAGCTGTCATCTCTACGGCAGGGATGTGTCTGTAGAGGGAATGATCCTTTTCCAAGTCTCTTCCTGTCACTAGGCTCAAATCTAGGGGTGAAAATGGTACCCTTCTCTTGCTGGCTCCTGGGGAACATGTCCTGTTGGGTCCCTGCACTCTTCCCTCATCCTTGTAAAGAGTCCATTCATTACATTCTACTCAAAATCTCTGTTTTCTTTAGGACACTGGTTGATAGCAACCTTTGGGATTTTTCAGGTTGTAAAATATTAGGAGCGAATTTTGTGTTTACTAATCATTATACACATACCTCTATTGAAGTATTTGTAATGAATTTTGAGTTCTTCTGCATGCCCCATATTTTGCATACCTTATCCCTAATTCTTACAACTGTAGGACAAGGTAGGTATATTTACATTTTACAAATGAGGAACTCGAAGCTCCAAGAAGTTAGGTAATGTGGCCAAGGGAATAGGCTATAAATGACAGAGACTTAATTTGGGTTTGAGTCCTAGGCCAATGCTGCTATTTCCACTGCACTTATCACCTCTCTTATCTCCACTAAGCACATTGATTTCTCTTTTGCTGGTCTGATGACTCAGCTGGAATCTGGTTAGTTTTTTTAAGATAGAGACTATATTGTATTCTTTTATCTCCGCTGGCAGTGTCCGGTACACGGCAGACATGGAACATGTTTTCTAAGTGAATGAATGTACGGAAAATGTCAATTACCCATTAGCGTATCCTTTAGGAATACCTGTAGCAGGTCTTTAGTTTCATGTTTACTCCCCCCATAGAATTCCCTCATGTTCCTTTTTCCTTTTAATCATGGGCCTTCACTTATACTTCACTTGTACTTCACTTGCACTCGTTTTCTCCTATATGCATTCCTTGCTGAAAATACAGCTACATCATGCATCAGAGACCAAGATGTATCTGGCAACTTGAAATGGCGAGAAAATAAAAATGTAAATAATGATAATATCTATTTGGTTAGTTAGGGGAAGACGTTGTTAAAAGCCACCTAAATCTATCCTAAATCGAAATAACATTGTTTTATTTGGATATATTACAGTTGGTGTCAATCCTGTCAATCCTGCCACTAATAAAATGAAGAGGTTTCACACAGTATATTTTAGCCAAAATATACACCAAAGACATTGAGCTTGTTAATTGTTATAGGTTATTAGAATCATTAAAACATATATACTTGCCTTCAAGAGTGGCTTAAGAAGTGCCAAATGAGTGACAGCAAATAGCGTATCTGGACATTGTAATTCTCCTTATCTACTTAGCCACAGACTGAATGTGCTGACGTGTTTTATAGAGCATTTAACAAAAATGCTGGTCAAATGCAAGAGGCACGGGGCATTCACTTGTGGCCAGACAGTCTGTGGTAGGGCAAATGCACTCCAAGTTTTTGCTTTTATTCCTGTGGTGATGATTTGGCTCCTGCCTTGAGAGTTCTCATATGGAAACAACCAAATGTTACAACTAAGCAAAGAAAGTATTAAATTATGGAAGAAATAGGATTCCGAATATTTTTTTCTGATTTATTCATATTAAACTTTCCTCCAACCTACTTTGAAAAATTTCAACTCAACAGAAAGATCAAAAGAATAGTAAAATGAGTGTCAATATGCTCTTCTCTTAGGTTAACTAGCCGTTAACATTTTGTCATGTATGATTTATCCCCCTTTATAACTAATAGCATTTTAAAAAGAGTTTAGAGCAGATAACTAATAAATATGTCAGACCCATTTTATTGTCTTGATCTGCAACTAGATTTATGCGCTCTACGAGAGCAGAAACTAAGCCTGTCTCGCTCACTGCTGCATCCCCAGCACCTAACAGGATGTCTGGCATGTAGTAGGAGCTCACAAATATTCACTGACTGATGCACTGAGTAGTTCTTTATAGACTTGGTCCTTACTTGCTGCACAAATGAATAAAAGCTTTAAAGAAATTAAGTTGATTTGATCTTAAAGCAAAATATTCCAAAGAGTACACAAGTTTTAAGGGGACTATGTCTAAATCTTCTTTCTATTTTTCTCCAAACTTATTACAATGCCTTGTTTCAGGTAGGTGCTCATTAAATACTCTTTGAATGACAGAACAAAGAAAACTTGGTTAGAGCATCCAAGACAGTCTTGACTATGATCAAACTCTGGAAAATAAACCTCAATGATAAAAGCTTGGAGAGTGAGTTTGCTCAGACTGGGACAATCCATAAATGGATCTGGTGTTTCAGCTGGTCTCTGTTCTAGAGCAGGAATTCAGAGAAGAGGAAGTACAATGAATACAGAGCAGATAAAAATAAATAAATAAATAAATAAATAAATAAATAAATAAATAAATAAATAAAATAAAATTTAGACTACTACATGGGAATTCTTAGGTATAAAGATTTTCTTAAGCTTGAAGGCTGTTAAACTTTGAAATTGGGTGTTTACAGAGGTTATTCTCTTCTGTAGATCTCTCCTCTGGAGGAATCTATTACATAATAGAAACTTTATTGGATCTTTCAGTATGCTTCTGACTAAAATGACTGCACCTAAACATGCCAAATAGATAAAAAGAAGTTCAACAAGATATTTCCCCATTGCCTACATAATAAAGTCCAAATATCTTAGCATAATTCAAGGTCCTTTGCAAACTAACACCCAACTAGATGACCACAACACATCTAGCCTAGGTTGTGGTCCAGAGTTTTTCTGTGTTCTATGGAACTCTAGTATCCCCTGACATAAAGCACCTAGTATTCTTAAATACAAAACAGCTGATTTTGAAAATTTTACATGGTGAAACATGTTCAGGAAATGTTTCATACCATATTTGTAATCTACTAATTGGAAGTTCAATGTCAAATGAACTTCATTAGCTCAATTTAAACTACATTAGCTCAACTAGAGGCTAGGAAAAATTCTACAGTGAAAAATCACTTTAATGTATAGATTACCAAACTTAGTTGGCCATTGAATTGTGGGGGATGGTAGAATATTTATTAATATCATAAAGGACACTTGTGTTCCCTAGAATACAGTGTGCAAAATGCTGTTTAGTTATCGTAATATTTGGAATTCCTTGAGTGTTGCTCATTCTACTTTTGATTGGAATAACTTAATTTGTCTAGAAAAGGCCCCATCCTAAAAAAGACCTTCCAAGGAACATATAATAAGGAAGCCATAGAAGATGAGGAGGGTTTGTGAACTAATTTTGTTATCGCCCTCTAAAGCCTGTGAGCAACTTTCTACTATGAAGTTGGAAGCACAATCTTTCTGTACTAGTTTCCTGTATTCTTCCTTTATTTTGACTAATGTCAACCTCGAAATTCTGTGGCATTTGCATTTTTAGTCTTTGGGATAAAGACTTTTAGAAAAGAGATGTACAATCATTTATGTGTAGAATGACAAAATGCCATTGGAAACAAATTGTTTCCACAAAATAGATAGTATTTGGTAACTTAAAAAGTGTCACTTTTTAAGTTTTTCAGGATTTATCAAATGAGTGCATTTATCAAATTGAAAGAGCAATATACATTTAAATTAATGAAATAAAATGAGAATTTTCCTGGGTGAACAGAATTGACCTTTATTAAGTGTTATTTAGAGGAGTAGAAAATGGATAAATTCTTTGTATTGAATACTCATTACTTTGTTTCTCTAAGGTGTCCGTCCATAAATTATGACATTCATTCATTTATTCACTGATTTTTTTCAACTTACTATTAAGAGGCAATTTCCCATGGGATTCTCATGTTTCTTTACCTCTTGTAAGCAGAAGTACTGATGGCCTTTTTTTCTGGATGATCTTTTCAAATATGTTTGCTAGTGAACAGAAGATAGAGACAATATCTCCTTCTGGAGCAGGGGGCCAGTTCTTTTGCTGTCTAGTATAATAAAAATAATGTCTCCCTCTGGAGCAACTTTAGACAGGTTTTCTTGCAGTCTGATCTTTTATAGTAAAAGATTGGGGTTTCCAAAGCTCAGAGTTTCTCAGCTGTGATGCAAACTTATCATTGTGTGAACAGCATCTACCTAGGCTGCTCTGTGTAACCCTCACGAGCCTTGAGGGGTAAGGGGAGCCAACAGAAGCATAAAGCTCAAGGTCCTGACGGTGCCGTGAATAATAAGCTTCTTTGTCTCTGACCTATAAGTCTTGTGTCTTCTGCCAGTATCCATGAAGCTATGGTAGACTACTTGTCAGCTTGCACAGCACGGTAAAATCTCAGTTGTAACAGTTCTTGACACTTGCAAAGAGGCATCCTCTTCAGGGATATTGGTTTGGAAGGATTTTTCCTGGACGTCATCTGGGCTTGCCCTGGGTCAGAACTCCTGATACGGATCATTGATGGACGATCAGTGATCAGTGATCAGTGATCAGTCGGGTGGCATTGAATCTGGCAGGAAAACCAATAGTAGCCTGAGGTGAAATGAAGTGAATAAGGTTCATCTGATTATCTAAGAAAAGTTACCTTTGCTGGGTTCAGAGTAGCCCTGAATGAATGGTCAGACGAGGAAATGGGTAGCCTTCTGAGGTCAGGATGGCTCAGGTAAGCACATATCCCAGACACAAGTGGTAAGGAACAGGTTGGCAGAAAGTAACCACTTGATTCCTTTCTATTCTAGAGCATGACTTTTCATACAGATTGTTTTTTTTCCCCCTCCTCCAAAAGTGACCCGTAGGTAAGACTTTGAGTTCTTCAAGTTGCTAAGCTAAGCCGTTGGTCTGTTCCAGCTCCAGACATTGCAGATCCTAGTCATTTTCATTATTCATGTTTAAGAAAGTGGCAATTCTTTGCCTGATGGGGAATGTTGGCTGAGCCAACATTTTTAGAGTGTGTTGATTCCTGGTGTCCAGAGGTCCACTCTCTTCTTCGGGAGAGTCTTATGCTCCTTGGATCAGTCCTTGAGTGTCAGGGTGAAAGCATGGTTGTAGGCCTTAAGAGACCACTCTGGGGGAAAAATAAGTCGCTAGAGACTTAAATAGTAACAAATTTCCAAATGATGTGTCACTCAGTTTTCTCAGTATAAACAGTTACGGTTCCCTCAGGAATTTGGAACTGTTTGCTGTGCTCTTTCTAAAGGGGAATGTGGTTAAAATAGCAGCAGTCAGTCCAAGCTGGCAAGCCAAAGCAGTGGTGGCCAAACCTCTGTGTACTCTACTCATAAACAGACTTATAAAAGTGGATATGCCATGAAACGCAATGGCCACAGTGTGAACACCTGAAAGTTTATGGAGAAAACTCCCCAGCTCTTTCAGACTCTTACTTTTGGTCCAATTTATAGTGCCCTTTTCAATGGTTGGTCGGCTATCTATCAATGTTATTGGCGGGATCTACAAAAAATTAAAATGTATATATATAATTTTAAGGGGATCATTTAGGAGTAGTTTAAGTATCATGGAAGTGTATAATGTCACATGTCACCCTTCAGTTTGATTATTCTTATTTTCAGTGGGAACATGCTTCTGGAAGTTGAACTTGTAATACAAAAGACAAACACGAGTGGGAAATAAAAAACCCAGGCGGAGTACGGGTCCTGGTGCCAGAGCAGAACTTGCTGTCATAAATCAAATTCAAAAGGAGGTGTGGAAACCGAAGGGCAGAGTTGGAGGGCAATCCAAGAGGACAGGTAGGATGAGATGGCTTCAGCAATTTTGGGCACACGTGATTTGAAACATAGCTTGTTAAGAAGGAAGACCATTTGATTTTAAGTGCAGGAAAATAGAAGAAAAGTTTTGCTTGATGGCAGAGATTGGGAAAAGCAAATATGAGCAGAGGGATTATTTGGGCATATTGGCAGCAAAGGGTAGATAGAATAACTATAGCAAAACAAAGCACCAGACGATGAGTGTCTGATCAGACTTGTTTAACAAAGCTCACTGGGTGGAGAGGGAGCTAGTACAAATAACGTACTAAACTATAATCCAGTTTGTTCTAGGTTTAGGTGGAACTGTGCCTGCTGATAGCCATGATGTTAGAAGCAAGTTTAGCAAGAATAGGGCTGTTTATATCTTCCTCCTTTGGCTGGAAAACAGTGTTTCCCTGATTAGGGGTGTCCCATCACTTGTGTTGGTCAAGAGCCTCTCGACCAAACCTTGGGTGAGTAATAAGCAGGAGTAATGCAAAAGGACGGCCAAACTGAGAGGCTAAAAGGTATCAGAAGTGCCAGATAGTGCTATTCCTTCTTTCCTTCATCTATTTAGTGCATCATATGTGCTTGGCTCTACGCTAGGTTTCGGGGATACAAAGATGATAAGACATAGCCTCTGACCTCCAATAATTTACAGCCTTGTAGGTAAAGGAAACAAACGGATTACAATCAAGTGTGGTTTAAGAACAATGCCAAGGATAAGCACAGGCCCCTCCAGGAGCAGACAAGATGGTGGTGAGGAATGCAGATTGTGAAAGGTGGCTTCCTGGAGGACACAATGATTGAGACATGTCAAAAAGGATGAGTAGAAGGTCAGCAGGTAAAGGTGAAGATTGTTCTAAACTGAGGTTTGTGCAACAACAAGAAAAACAAGCAAATAAAAAAATCCAAAATACAAGAAAACCCCAAACCACCAAACCTGAGGTTTCTGCATATCCTGTGACTTGAGAGAGAGCAGGATGCATTCAGGAACCTTGAAAATTTCAGGGTAGCAGAGGCTGGAGAGCCATCAGAAGCATCATGTGTGTCATTTTGGTAGAGAAACTCAACCATTCATTTCCAGGCCTCTCAAATCAGCTCTGATCATGGGTGATAGTGGCTGTCTTCATTCCCTTTGGGCTCTTCTCTAGGCGAGCTTACCCTTTCTGGGGTTTCTTTCCCACCACGAAGTAAATTCTAAGCTCTCGCTTTAAAGGCTGGGGTGGGGATAGAGAGAGAGAGTAGAAATAATGGCTTCATTGCACATATGATGTTTGACAATTGCATTCGCGAACTTGTTGCAACGATGTTACTAACCTTTTCTGGCATCAGAGGGATTATTCATTATGAATTTGTACCAACTGGACAAAAAATTAATCATGTTTACTATTTGGAAGTGCTGAAAAGGCTGCATGAAAAAGTTAGACAACCCGAACTTTTCACCAACGATTCATGGCTCTTGCATCACGACAATGCACCAGCTCACACGGCACTGTCTGTGAGGGAGTTTTTAGCCAGTAAGCAAATAACTGTATTGGAACACCCTCCCTGCTCACCTGATTTGGCCCCGAATGGCTTCTTTCTTTACCTGAAGATAAAGGAAATATTGAAAGGAAGACATTTTGATGACATTCAGGACGTCAAGGGTAATACAATGACAGCTCTGATGGCCATTCCAGAAAAAGAGTTCCACAATTGCTTTGAAGGGTGGACTATGCACTGTCATCAGTGCATAGCTTCCCCAGGGGAGTACTTCAAAGGTGACCGTAGTGATATTCAGCAATGAGACACGTAGCACTTTTTCTAGGATGAGTTCGGGAACTTAATTGTTCGACCTCATAGACCCACATACGCTGAGGTTCTAGAACTCCTCCCTCTCGAGTCTTTGGAATGAAGTCCCAAACCAGCAAACCTGGTACCCCAGGATGACTTTTTCCACAAGCCCTCTCCTTAGCAGAAAGCTATGGGCGCATACCTTTCCAAAAAAATAGCAGACTCTGGGGTACGTGCTTATGTCCATCTTTGGGTCTTTTCCCCGGGAAGGACAAACAAGTGATATCCTCCAGGTTCTATAGTCCTTGGACTGACTTCATATTTAGCATCTTCCCAACTGGTTTAAAGATATTACAGAAAATGAAAATGTCCTGTTTGTTTAGTATTGCTTAGATATTATCTGTAGTGATGGATAGTTGCTATTAATATTTGAGCTGCTGTGGATGCTTCAAAGGCAGAGTATGTGTTGAAGTGGAAGTACTAGAACACTGCATTAGCCACAAGATCCGGATGGTTCTAGTGGTAGAATGCAAGTAAGGAGGCTGGCCTTGCCCATCTCATGTGATTATTTGAAAGGTTAAATTACAGAGACATGTGAAAATGACATGTCACCAAGAGGCTATACAACATAAGATGTTATCAGTTGACTTGCCTCCTGTCTAGCTTTCTAAGAAAAAACACACACATTTTTTTTCTTCTGAAATATATCTCTTAACTAGGAATGAGTTACCATGGTATTAGAGACACTTTAATGAAACATTGACAAATAAGTGGAAAAAAAACTCTTAAAATGTCATTTTAAATAGTCATTTAGAACTGTTTTTCAGTAGTATCTCAATACTTTGAATAGCATTCAGGGTTCTTTTCTCTATCTGTATTTAGGGCTCTACTTGCAAATTGACAGATGTTTGATTCCATAATTCAACACATTTTGATGCAAGAACACTGAAATAGGTAGTGATTTTTTGAAAGATAATTGCTTTTCTTAGCTTCGACTAAGAAAAAAGGCATTGGTAATTTCCACGGGTGCATTCAAACATGGGCGCAGAATTCAGACAAGGAACAGTTCAGATCAGAATTAGTGGAAGCCGTAGGAGTAAGGAGAACACCTGTAGGAAACTATTACGTTTAAATGTGCAAGGCAGGTGAGCAGTGAGGAGGTGGAGAATGATTTGCAAGATGCTCATTATCTTTCAGCAAAGGGTGGTGCTCCATGCACAAGTATTGCAAAATGGGCACAGACCTTCTCTTTGGCAACTATCAATGTCTGGGGTAAAATATCTGCCCGAAGCTCCTCCTACCCAGTCACCCTTCCTGCTTGCCAGGCAGTCTGGAACCTGCAAAGAGAATTCTGTGTGTGCATGTTTTGTGGGAAGGAGGAGAATCTTCCTCTCGCAGTCACTCACATGACAGTGGACGTTGACTTGGGCCTTGTAAACCTCCCAAGAAGAAATGGCTAGACCAGAGACTTCCTCCCCACCCCTGGTTTTCCCGTCCTTACTAGAGAAGAAGTCTTGTTGATGGCGGCAGAAGTGAACTGCTCCCACAGGAACCTAAGTGCAGGGCAGGGTGAGGTTTTTTCACCCCTCTGTGCTTAAGGAAATACATTCCTTCCACTCAATGAGGAGCTCTGACCTCAGTTTTATCACAAGAATTATTTCTAATCATAATTTCTATAAGTAGGAGACTATTCAAAATAAAGTTAGTAACTTCAACAAAGAAGCAATTTCCTATATTTTACTTAACCAAACTCTATAAATAGAACAATGTCACACTCGTGTTTGCAAAAGAAAGCAAGAACATTTTAAAGTTCTTGAGTATTTAGCATGGCTGGGAATTATATCGTATTGATAGTATGTTAATCTGATTTTTTTCATATGTCTTTCTAATTAGCACTCATAGGTCACCTAATTTTATTCATGGGGGTATCAATTTGAATACCTTTACAATATACACACACCCACATCCCAAATACTGTTTCAAATGAAAATGCTCTTTTAGTACATTAATTACTAAGTTCTGGAACTAAAATACCCATTCATTGTTTTCTCAAAACAATAGTTTCATGAATAAGTTATAGTAGTAGTGTCAATCGCAGTAGATTATAGTCATGAAATGTCGGCTGCTAAGCAATTTGAAACATGCAATTAATGCATTTTAATTTTGTATTATATTTTGTTATGTAAAGAGGTCAGAAACTTTTAAAGATACTACCTATGTAACATAATAGGGTAATCTCGTTTTGAGGCTAGTGTGGTAACACATATGCTGAATTTCTTGCTGAATGGGTGTGGTGAGATGTAATGCTGCAGAGTAACTGGTTTTTTCTGTAAGCCGGGGAGGCTTGTGTCTGCCTGTTTCTGGGAGGATGAGTCTGAACCATGGAGGGTTTGGGTATGTTTTTCTGTTGCAGAATGGTTCTAAAGAGGATAACCTGACCTTAGGTCATTATAAAAGTGCAAAAAAAAAAAAAAAGCCCAATACACCAAAAAAAAACCCAAACCCTAGGAGAGTTGGGTATGCATAGGCTTTTAAACACATGTAAAAGATCTAGAGCTCAGGGCTTCATCAAGCCCATTCACACACTGTGAGATCTTTAATCTTGTAGTACCAGAGACTGGACATTGAGGAGTCTCTTTTTCTTGAACTTTTAAAAATCCAAGTAGAACGTACACACTGAAAAGTGCACATATTAAAAATGCATGTCCTTTTATTTTGATGGATACTTAGATCATTGAATGGTAGCCCTTCCTTTCCCTAATATCAGCATTCAAGTCTCTATTAAATGCTCCTCACACATTTTGCACCTCACATATTTTGATATGTCATATATTCTGTTATAATTCAGTTCACAATTTTTACTGTGAGTGATTCTTTGACCAGTGGGTTGTTTAGAACTGTACTGCTTTTTATCCAAATATTTGGGCCTTTTCTAGTTACTTTTTTATTATTGATTTGCATCCCTATTTCATAAGATTAATAATTAAAATGCTTTGAAGTTTGTTGAGACTTGATTTATGGTCCAACATTTGTTTAGTTTTGGCAAATGGTTTATGTGCACTTGAAAAAAAATGTGTGATGTTATACTGTAGATAGCAATTAAATGAGGCTCATTAATCATGTTGAGAAAATCTTTAAATCCTATGATTTATTTTTGCTTGTTCTTTGCTTTACTGAGAGATGAATTCAATTCTTCAAATCTAATTGTGATGTACCCATTTTTCCTTTGATTCTGTCAATTTTTACTTCTTCTGATGGTACGTTATTAGAAACACATACATTTATACTCATTGAGTCAATTTAGTGGGTTGACTCTTTTATCTTTATAAAATATTTGTTATCTCTAGTAATGTTTCTTTTCTTCCTGATATTAGTATAGCTATAGCAACTTTTTTTCATTTTTGCATTGTATACATTTTTCTAATATTTTCTTTTTAACACCACTGTATCCTTATGTTTAAGGTGTGTCTCTTATAAGGAACATATAGTTGAGTTTTATTTTTTAATACGATCTGATGGTTGCTTTAATTAGAAAAATTATTCGAATTGTTGAGCTTTTTAGTTTTAAATTTGTCATCTTATTATTTATTTCCCATCTGTCCCTCTGTTTTTTTCTTTCCTTTCAGTTCTTGTCTCTTTTGAATTGATGAAATGTTTTTATAAATCTATTTTCTCCTGCATGAATTGTTATTTTTATAATATTTTATAGTGGCTATCACTGACATAACAACATGCATTCTTGATTTACTAGAGTGTTGTAGTAATATAAAAATTGGTACTTTTACTGTTTCCTAACAATGTCAGGACACTAGAACACTTTGACTCTATATACTACACTCCTGATTTTTTCCCTTATATTTTCATATATATATCATATATATATGAATATATATATCATATATATTCATACTATAGTATGATATACATACTATAACATATACACATACTATATATACTATATATGTTATGTATATATATACATATATATGTATTATTATTCTACTATTCTACCATAGAGTATTATTATTTTCTACCATTACAATTACTATAGTTCCTTTCTATTACCTATCACTATGTCTTACATTTCTGTGTTTCTATTGGGATTATTATTTTGTCTGAAAAACTACCTTTAATATTCCTTTTAATGCTCATCTGCTAATGATGAATTTTCTTGTTTTAAAATGTCTGTTTCTTCTTCACTTTTCAAGAAAAAACAAAAACAGCTTTACTGAGGTACAGTTTACATACCATAAAAATTACTTTCTTCTTCACTTCATTTTTAACTCTCTTCTTCACTTAAAAAAATTGCAGTAAATTGCACAATTTAAAAATTTACCATCTTAATCACTTTTAAGTATATAGTTCAGTAGTGTTAAGTATATTTATACTGTCATGTAACCAATATTTAGAACTTTTTCATCTTTCAAAACTTCTTTGCTTTTTCTGATTTGGGGGGGTATAGAAATATAGCTTGACAATTATTTTCTTTCAATATTTATGATAGTCAGCTGTCAATATTATTGTTGCTCATTTGAAGGAAATGTTTCTGTTTCTTTGCCATCAATGATAACTTCATTATTTGATTATCTGTGGATCTATTTCTGTTGTCCATTTTGTTGTTGCTGTGCTGCTGCTGTTGTTTTGGCTGTTGTTTGGTAATTTTGTCTTGTCTCCTGGAATGACTAGTAATTTTTTATTGAATGCTGGATATTAGGAATATCAAATTGTGGACATTTGGTTGATTTTATACTCCTTTCAGAGAGGATTTACTTTTCTGTGGGTAGGCAGTGTGTAAAGGTAAATCTCTTTGATTTAATCAACGCTTAAGATGATTTGTGTTGGAATTTCAGTCCACGTCTGGCATATTTTGGTTTGTTCCAAATGCTGGGACATAGCATTTTGGGGTCTAGTGCAAAGCCAAGGTGTTTACCGTGGTGGTTCTTGAGCATCAACTTTTATCTTTTTATTTCTGTGAACAGGCTGAATGCTCTGGACTTGAAAGTTGAAAGCTCTGCTTGGCCACTAAGCCATGCGCTGCTTAAGTATTAGCACGTCTTTTTAAGGGACAGAGTGGAGGAGAATGTTGAGCTCACCTCAGTGTGCTTTTCTTGTCTCTGTGATGTTGGCCCGGTAACTTTGGCTGCCTACATTGCTCTCTAGTGCCTTCAAACAGTTTATTTCTTTTATAATATTTTGTCCAGCTTAATGGTGAGAGTGTTCATCTGATGCGTACCTGGAGGGAGATGTCCTCTGGACTTGTTTTAGGTCAGGCTGAAGTTAAAGTATGCAGATTCTCCTACCTGGATACTCCAATCTGATCAGAACTGGTACGGAGCTCTTCATCTTTCCGGAATATTCCATCACTAAGCTTTATCTCAGCAGGAAAATGGGCAAAAGAAACTAACTAATACTTCAGAGAAATAATATAAAAGGGTCAGGAAACCTATAAACAAATGTTCAACTTCGATAAATATTAAGAAAATGGAAATTGAAGCAAGGAGAATTTTCTCCCATCAGATTAAAAAAGTGATTTTCTTACAAAGGAGGGAATGTAAATCAACCCAATCCACATGAACGATAATGATAATTGACATTTATTGAGCACTTTCTGTGGTGTCCTGTTTTCTAGGAAGGAAAAGTCTCTCTACACCAACTAAAGGAACATTCTGTTTTGTTCCTACTTACTACACTCACACAGAATACTTTTTTAACCAGTTGTGGAATATTTCTCCCAACACCAACCAATTCTCTGACACCAGCTCTGTGTCTTACAATTCATTTCAGTTCTGAGACTATCTACCTGGAGTTAGCATCGGATCCCACAAGTAAAAGGCTCAATCCCACAAGACTGTCCCAACTTCAGACACCAATAACAAGTCCCAGGTTGTCACCTCTGCTTCCGATTAGCTATAAATTAGAGGTTCCCAGGACCCACACCTCGGGTTCAGTAATTTTCTAGAAGGCTCATGAAACTCAGGGAAATACTTACATATATTTACCAGTTTATTATAAAGGATGTAATAAAGAATACAGATGAACAGCCAGATGAAAAGATACATAGGGTGAGGTCTGGGAAGGTCTCAAGTACAGAAGCTTCTGTCCCCATGGAATTGGGGTGTGCCACCCTCCCTGCCTGTGACGTGTTCACCAATCCAGAAGCTCTCCAAACCCTGTACTTTAGGGATTTTTATGGAGGCTTCATCACAGCAAAGTTGATTATTAACTCAATTTAACCTCCTCTCCTCTCTCCAGAGAATGGGAGGTGGGACTGAAAGTTCCAAGCTCCTAATGATGGCTTAGTCTTTCTAATGCCAGCCTTCATCCAGGAATCCACCAAGAGTCACCTCATTAGAACAAAAGATGTTTCCATTACCCAGGAAATTCCCAAGGATTTAGGAATTCTCTGTCAGAGCCTCCTATCACTCAGGAAATTACAAAGATTTTAGGAACGCAGTGTCAGGAAATGAGGTCAAAGGTCAAATACTAGCAGGAAATGGAGACAGAAACCAACATATATATTGTTATTTCACAGTTATTCTAAACACTTTACATGTACTATTCTCACAATAGTGTTATTAAGTGAATATGAGTATTACTAATCCCATTTTCAGGAGAAAAACTGACATTCAGAGAGTTGAGCAATGTGCCCAAGATCACTTGGACCATGGGTCACAGCACTGAGGTCAGGACCCAGGGAACCTGACTGGAGTGTCCACACCCTGGCCTCCTAATTTAGACGGCCTCTCGTTTCTGTGTCTAGAACTTCTCCCTACAGACACAGTCATACAAATGTGCAAAGAGCCATGTACGAAAAGCTTCTGGGTAACATTGCTTGTAATAGTTAAAAACTGGGAAGAGACTATTCTTTCATTTGGGATTGTAAAAATAAAATCATCCATGTTAAATATCTAAACAATGGAATACTTTGCATCATTTAAGAGTAATGTAGATCTAAATGTACTGACATGGAAAATATCCAAGATACAGTTTTAATAAAGAAAAGGTTAAAAAGCCTTTTGATAAAAAAATATAAAATATGTGTATGTAGGTATAGATGTAGATAGAAATGTCCATATTGGTGTACACAGCAAAGCGTTAATAGTGGTTTCCTCCTGTGAGTAAGATTTGGGCGATGGTGAGAAAAGACCTTTGCATTTTAACTTATATACTTACATTATACCTTACCTATATATACTTACCTATACCTTACATTATTTGTACTTTTACATACTGCATATGTATTATTTTTGTATTATTTAAAACATTTTATTGTGAAATTTTTAAATATATTTAAAATAGAAAATAGAATAATGAATCCCCATAAATGTATCATCTAGTACAGCCAACAATGATCAGTGTTTTACTATATTTCCTTCATATGTTCTCCACTCCTTCTTTTCCTCTTTGGTAAATGTCTTACAGCTAATCTCAAACAGCATACCATTTCACTCCTAACTCATTATGTGTCAATAAGAATTATAGAAAATTTATTATACAATCACAGTGCCGTTATGGTAGCTCACAAATTGACAATAACTCCCTGGTATCATGTAACACCCAGTCTGTAATCAAATTGCCCCAATTTGACAAATTGCCAAATGTCTCAAAAATATCTTTTTTTTTATAGTTGGTTTGTTTATAACAGGATTCAAACTCAGTTTTCACATTATATTTAGTTTTTAGATCTTTTTTTCTCTTTTAACCTAGAACAATCTCCCTCACTTTGTTTTTTCGTGCCATTGACTTTTTGTAATTTAGTAGTTATTTAAAGAACTCAAACATGGATTGCCATAGCTATTAAATTATATGGCAACCTTTGTCACACATTAAATCCTATGGAAATAAGCATTTTAATCATAGTTGTACTTCTTTCCCTGATTTTTCGTCAATACTATACTCATCGATTAATCCAGTATTTATTGAATGTCTAAGATTGTTTGAGTGAAAGACATTGTGAGAGAATAACAGTAGAAGAAAAGAGGAATACGAAAATGAAAAAGATAAAGTCATCAAATTTTTAAGCTCGTTAAATGTAAGAACTGGATTAATTTTAAAGTTCTAATATTTTTACTTTAAATTAGAAATTGGGTTAATTTCATAGTTTAAATGGTCATTTTATGTTAATGATATTTTGTGCTAAATTCTGCATATAATGTTCTTTGATAAATCACACCTTTTTCTTTTATTTCCCTCTTTCTCTTTCTCTCTCTCTCCTTCCTCCTTTCTCCTCCCTCCCTTATCTGTCTATCTGTCTGTCTGTCTGTCTCTCTGTCTATTTACCGGTCTATCTATTTATCTGTCATCTATCTATCTTCTTCTCTAGCAACAATCAGAAGTCATTGTTGTGGATGCTGACAATTTTTTCCTAATATAGCAAATTTTAAATACCTTAGCTTTGAAAAGATCAGAAAGCTTAAGAACTTGCAAGGAAGGGCAAGTCAACATAATTACAATCTCGGACAGAATTATTAAGGACAACTGAAAAATATTCAATGAATAATAAATAAAGATGTGCATCATCGTCTACAGCATTTGAGAGAAGAAGTCAAGATTGAGCAGTATTATCTCCCTGATCCCAAGGGATCTAATTAGCATTAATGGGGGAAAATAGCAAATGAGAGCAGGAGCTCAATATCATGTTAGAGAAAATATCCTAATGGATAGATTGATCAGTTAATCAAAAATTCCCAAGAGAAGTAATGTTAATGCAATTGAAATATGTTTTGAAGAGGGTGGAGAACACTGAGAAATAAATGTGCTGTTTGTAATTCTCTGTGTAATACTGCACAGATCAGTTCCTGTTTAGAATATTTTATTTTTTATTTTGGAAATAGATTGAAAACTACCATTGCTGTATTCTGAAGGGATATCTAGAAAGAGAACAGAATCATTCAAATGAGATTTTGTTTTAATTTTTCTTGCTGATGTTTTAGTGTGCACTCTAGAAATTCCCAAAGGTGGCTCATATTTCAGTTATTCTCATTCACTCACTTCAATATAATAAAATTTCCTTAATTACAATATTATATGATATTACAAAAATTCAAATAGTGTCAACATGTGTTTCGTTTATTAGCATTGAAAATAATATGCCATTGTATTCAGTGTATTAGCAAGTTGAAAACAGAAAACTGAAGTCAAGTTGATATCTGTTTATTCTAAGAATGTACTCCAATAAGCAAAATCAGTGATTATTGATTTAACTTTAGCTCTGGATGATAGAAATAAGTTTTCGCAGCACCACTGTGCTTGCTATGATTGACACTGACTAAAAAGAACGAGAGAAGTGAAACAATCTCATTAAGAGTATTCTCCGTATGAACCCGGTAATCTAGTTGTTAGCCCAACTAATCATAGTCTCAAAATAATAAGTTATTTTGTACTACTGAACTCAGAATATAATTTTTCTATTGTACTTTCTTTTCATATTACTTGGTAGAATATTTGAAATTACAGAATAAGCTGAGATACCTCAAGAGCTTTATTTGACCAAGTTCTTCGAATTAAGCTTGAGCATGTTAAGCAGAGGTACAATACACAATTATTTCTAGTCTGTATTAGTTGAGTCAATTTTTTTTTCTTTTAGTGAAAGAGACACATTTAGGTCTGAATAGTGATTTAGCTTTCAAATATCAACAATATACCCGAATGTGAATCATTTATTTACTGGATCCAGCTAAACTTCCTTGGATCTTCATTTTGCTGTTTGCTGTGTAGATATGGCCAGAGCATTTAGAATTTAAATCAAGTTTCAGAAGCAGAGTTAAGTAAAAAAAAAAAAAAAAGGGATTATTAATAAGTGTGAGGATTACTGCGGAAGGTTACAAACTAATGATAGGAAAGTGCTTACCTAATCATACTCATTATACCTGTGCTACACCCATTAGATGCACTTGTTTATTTAAATTTGCTGACCATAATCTAGGGCACATCTATGCGAATGATGCAAAAATACTTTCTTATTGAGAAGCAGTTAATTTCTATCTTAGAATTTGAAAAAAAAAATTGCCTGGAAATAGAATTTGAAGTCTACCACCAAGGTAATGAATCAACTTGAAAACATTCTACAGATGTCAAAAGAAAGTCTATATGGAAACAGCAATTTTCATATTTGGCAACACTAAATTCAAATTAAAGTTAATTTAGACCTAGTGAACAGATAATTTACTGCACAGTGTTATAGTTTCCATCTTTCTTTGTATTATCCTTGCAGTGTGCTTGATGTCTTTTGTATTAAAATGCCTGATTGGCAGCGTGTTCACAAATCAAAACCATAATCTAGCAATCTTTATTCTTCCATGGACGTAAAACCATATAAATTCGAAGCAATTATTTCTGCATTTACAGAGTTGCATTGTATTCTTTAGCAGTGTTTGCTAATGATGTTCACTACACGATCGCATTGCTTATAGATATAAAGATAATACAAAACTATGAGTCCCATAAGGCAGGGAGACCTTATTAATCACTCTTGTATACTTGGTATACATTATAGGTATATATTATAGGCCTGGAACAAAGTAGAATGAATGATCTACTGTGTTTCCCCAAAAATAAGACCTACCCTGAAAATAAGCTCCAGTTAAGGTCATCAGCCAGACCGACACATTTAGTACGTTATGACGATGTTCCAGAAGAAGATGACATGACTGTATTTGAATACATGTAGATTGCTGTACATGAAAAAATAAGACATCCCCTGAAAATACGCCCTAATGCGTCTTTTAGAGCAAAAATTAATGTAAGACCCAGTCTTATTTTCAGGGAAACACAGTATAAAATAGATGAGAGAAAAGTGTTATCATCCTATTGGTAAATCAATGGATTTCTTTACTCACTTCATGGCTAGATTGCTAGGTACCTAGTGGGTGGTTAAAACCTTCAGAGTTTGAGTTACTGGCACAGCCCACTGGAGTACATTTTGTCCTACACATTTAAACTAAACCTTCAAGGAGACCCCTACTCCAGAATTTCTATGCATTGTCATGAAATCGATTCAACGTTTTCAAGTTAAAAGGTAGTAATTTAACACTTCACTCCTTAAAAAAGACTAATAATTTTAACATTTTATCATTTCACTATTGTGAAAGGAAACTATTAGTGACTCAAAGTATTATACTTTCAAATATCCTTTTATGTCAGGCTTTGCAGAATGTTTAGAAGTTAGGAAGGTGATATGAATGTTAGTAATTCTTAATATTAATGCCAAGTTTGAAACTTCAAGTGGTATTTGTCATTTAATAGTCTGGGGAAAGTATGTTGTGTGTGTGTGTGTGTGTTTTATTTTTAACAGCAGTAAGTATTGAGGTATAATTGGCATATAATAAACTCATGTATTTAAAATATAAAATTTGATAATGCTTATTTATATTCCTATGATACTCATGATGGTGAACACATCTATTACATCCAAAAGTTTTTTTCTGCCTCTTGATAACCTCTCTTCTCTCCCTTTCCTTCCCACCCCATATCTCTAAAAAATTATGATCTGTTTTCTGTCACTATAGATTAGTTTGCATGTGTTAGAATTTAACATAAAAGAAATTGCGCAGTACGTTCTTTTTTTGTCTACCTTCTTTTATTTGGTATAATTACTTTGGAATCACCTATGTTGGTGTGTGTATCAATAATTCATTCATTTTTATATTGAGCAATATTCCATTATATGTATATACAACAATGTGTTTGTCCCTTTATGTGTTGATGGATTTGGGTTGTTTCCAGTTTGGGCCATTACAATAAAACCACAATGAACATTCTTGTATAATCTTTGTATGCACATGTACTTTCATTTCTCTAGGTGAATATTTAAGAACAGATTGTTAGGCTATGTGGTAGGTCTATGTTTAACTTCTCAAAAACTGCCAACCTGTTTTCCAAAGCAGTTTACATTTTACATTCCTACTAGCAGGGGGGAATAGTTGCAGGTGCTCCATGTCCTTATGGACAATTAGTATGGTCAGTCATTTAATTTTAGCCATTCTAATAGTTCTGCAGTGGCATCTCATTATGGTTTTAAATTGTGTTTCCCTGTTGACTAAAGATGATGAGCATTTTTTTTGTATGATTATTTGCCATCCACATATCTTCTTTGGTGAAGTATCTGTGCAAATATTCTGACCAATTTAAAATAATTACATTGTTTGCTTTTTCTGGTATTCAATTTTGAGAGTTTTAAAAAATACATTCTTCATATTTTCTCCAAGTATGTGGCTTTTCTTCTATTTTTCTCTTAGTTTATCTTTACATCAGTATCACTACCATGATAATTGTAGCTTTATCAAAAATATTGAAATCAGATAGCATTAGTCCTTCAACTTTGTTATTTTGCAAAGTTGTTTTGGCTATTCTAAATCCTTTGTATGTCCATAATAATTTTAGAACCTTGTCAATTTCTACACAAAACCTCCTCTTTTTTTTTTTTATTGGAATAGTGTTGAATGTATAGATTAATCTGGGAAAAACAGATATCTCAACAATATTGAGTCTTTCGACCTATAAACATGGTATATCTCTCAATTTTTAGGTCTTCATTTCTCTGAACTCTGTTCTGTAGTTTTCAATGTATGAATCTTGCACATCTTTTGTCAGATTTACCCCTGCATATTGTATATATTTATGCTATTATGAAAGATATTGTCTTTTCAATTTTAATTTCTTATTATTTGTTGCTGACATACAGAAATAAAATTGATTTTTTCTCTGTCAATCCTATATCCCACTACCTTGCCAAACTCACTTATTAGTTTTAGTAGCTTTTGTTTTGTAGATTCTATAGAATTTTCTGTATGACCAATATTTCATCTTTGAATAAAGACAGTTTTCCTATTCCAAGATGGAGTGCTTTATTTCTTTTTCTTGTCCATTTGACTGGCTAGAATCCCCAATATAATGTTGAATCGAAGTGCTGAGAGTGGACACCCTTGTTTTGACCATAATCTTAAGGAGAAAGCATTCTGTCTTCCACCATAAAGTATGATGTTGTAGATTTTTTATAGATATCACCTAGAAGTTTGAGGAAGTTCCCTTCGTTGCTGAAATTTTTATCAAGAACGAATTTGGATTTTGTCAAATGCTACATCTATGTATATGATTATATCATTTTTTAAAGTTTTTTTTTTAATATATTGTGAAATCTTTGTAGGCTGTCCCATTGTCAACAGGGCAAAGTACATGTCAAAAATTTTAAATTATAGAGATTTTAATATGATTTTTTTCTAACAGAACTATGACAGATTTCTGGAAATAAAAAGACAGACAGCATGTAATAGAAAGGAAAAAAGGCCTTGTGAAGCCATCCAGCTTTGGAGGAAAGACAACTCTTGATGATTCCTGATGACACAAAGAAAGAGAAAAAATGAACACAGTAAATTCTTGTGCTGTTCAAAGCAGTTTATTTCTTTTGAATATTGGACCTCCATGTGGTTAATATTGGCTTCAAATATTAACTGAGGTGATAGATTTATTAGATTATATGTAGCAATCATCTCTTGGAATTCATCTTTTAAGAGCATATCTATAAATAGGTAAATATGTCTTGTCCTGATCCTCTAAATAATAGAAGCAATGAAATTCCTTTAAGTGGTTACAAAATAATTTCACTTTACCTTCTACAGTCTCAATTCACCCGACCCAATTTTTAGCCTTTTATCCTGCACTGAGTATGTAACAATAATTAAGAATGGCTGCCAAATCTGCTGAGCAAAATGATAATTATAGTAATAATCAGCTGAGCAAATACCAACTTGTACGTGGCTGAGTGCTGGAATTAAGGAGAAAGAAGACCACAGCCAGGAGCCATGTGTCCGGTAGAAGGGCTGAGGTTGTGTGCAGTAAGGTGGAACTGGTTTCCAAGCCCTTTCTGCCACTTATTAACTGTACGACTTGGGCAAGCCGGGGAACTCTGTGAACCTCAGTACCTTCACGGGTAACATGGGGATGACAATGCCAGTCTCCTAGGGTTGTTTGGAAGTTCCTATAAGATAATGCATGGAAAGTGCCGACCACTGTCCTAAATACACAGTGAGCGCTCCATGCATGACAGCTGTGATGACGTGGATTATGGTAAGGATGAGGCAGCAACATCTCTGGTGTTGGCACAGCCTGTTGACTCAAGGACCCACAGAGGCTCTTCTGTGCAGAAGCTACGGCCTCCCTGCCTGTCTGTATTCCAGTCACAAGAGCCATCTTTCAGATCCTGGATTATGTCAGGTTCCTCCCACCCTCAAGGCTTTCCCTCTGCCTGGATACATTCTGAATCCCTCCATACTCACAGTCACCCCATCTGCCATGCATGTTTCACAGCTACACTCTCTAGGCCTCCCAGAGAATCCATAAACACCTGGAATGGTTTTCTTTGATGCCCCTAGCCAGTCTCCTCAGGGATGCAGTCCACGCAGAACTATTTGCTTCACGCCAGCTAATCAGAGCACCCAGAAAATGTGTACAATATAGTCATTTTTCTTAGGCTGCTGCAGTTGTTTTGTTGTTGTTTCCCTCCCCTTCTTCCCTTTCTCTTCTATAAATCCTATTTGGACCTTTGATAATTAAAGTGATGGGTCTCCTTTATTTATAAATAAACAGTGTGCTGATAATTTGAAAAATAAGAATGGCTGCCCATTTTTGCATTAGTTCTTTTTGAGCATGCTGGGGGACCCCACTGCGTCCAGGCTGCTTCCTGCTAGGATTGCAGCTTGTGTGCCTGGTGGGCTGGGTGCATGGGCCTGCCAGTGGTCTATTTCCATGAGTAAACAAAGCCTCCTGGGAAAGAAACCGTGGTTAAGAAGGAAAAGTCAGTCAGGGAAGACTTGGCTTAAGATGCCTCATCTCTTAAAATGTCTCAGGTATCAAAGAGAGCCTTGATTTTCTATGTAGCATCTTGTCAGCCTCTCAGCAATGTCCCTGGTCCTGAGCTACTTAGGTCTTACGCACAATAGGAGTTGAGAATAGGTATCCACAAACTCTCTCTAAGACAAGAGGGCACTAAGAGGGCACTACTGTGGTCTCTGGGCCTGAAGTCAGAAAGGAAGAGATTCATGCTCCCTTTTCTGGAGGGAACACAGCATGGCTTTGGCACATAGAAGTTTCCATAGAGCAGTCCACGGCTAGCACCATGAGAATTTAGCAGCACCAGGGCTGGCTCCTACAGATACAAAGTCTTCGTGGCTGCTCTTTTGCAGGTAGCAGAGGCAGAATGGATTTGCTCCCGGGGACTCCAGGTAAATCTGGAGGGATTTTGAAAGAATTTGGGGATCCCAAAATTGTGGTTGGGGGGACAAAATCAGAAGAAATATGGGTTGTTACTATTAATGTGCTTGAACTCTATCCTCTTGGTAGGTGTTATATAGTGAAATATGGGCACCATATCCTGGTTAGGTTAATTTAAAATACCTGTATTTTGAGTCCAGTTTTGAGACACAAGAAAGAAAAAGGATAAAATCAACTACTAATTAAACATATCTTTTTAAAAAATGACTTGTTTGGCACAATAATTATTTTCCTGCTATTCTTGAGTATTTTTAAGTGATGAAAACTTTGCTGTGATTTCTAAGTGCTAATTAATTCTAAAACTCTTTTAGGTATGGAAACATTAAAGAATGCAGGAGGTATGATTTAGAAAAGTATTGTCTACTGTAAGTTCATGTTGGTATAAAATGGATTCTTTTTCTATTGCTATGCCTTTGTCATTCGTTTTTGAGAAATAAAATACAATCACTGATTTAAACATGGTAAACTAAAGGGATTTTATGTTAGAATATACTATTAAGGGGTGCTAGCCTGAAAATGCTATTACCCATTTCTGTGTGAATAGGTGCGATTTAATTGTCATAGGAGTGCTGGCAGTACTCCAAGCATGTGCCACCTGGATCAGGCATTGCATTAGGGATAAACATGGAACTCAAAAATCTTTATTCTGGTGACTTTCACAGTGGCCTTTACTGCCTAGAGCATGTCAGACTAGTTAAAGGACAAGATGGTATCATATGTCTTCAGATTGGCTAAGAGGGCACTCCTTCCAGAAACTATGATCCCCTCCAAAATAATGTTGTTTGAGGACATATTTCTAAAATTGTACACTATCGTATCAAAATAATATAATAATAATAATAAATAAATATGTTACAGTCCACCTTCTTAGAACTTTCAGGCACTATTTCATTTAGAATGCCCTGGGTAGATTGGCAGCATAAAGTAATTCTAATAAGGCAAGATTAGGGACTAGAAAATTAATTGTGGCAATCTTTGGATGATGGGATTATAAATGATTTGAAAAATATCTATTTTTCTTTTTGTTTCTCTATGTACTAACTTTTCTGTAATGATTATGTATGATTTGTGAAGTGAGGAAATAAGATCACTACAGTGTGATTTGTACTTTTTCCTCTCTAGTGTTGTAGTTTTGGTCTGATCCCATTTAGTAGAGAATTTCCGAATTCTAGCAATATGATGATGTTGCTTTGGAAAAGATAAAATGTACTGGCAAAAAAAAAAAATGATATTAAATGTGTTTGTATTTTAACCCATCAGAGCCAGTACTGGGTACTGTTTTGAGTTGTCTAACGTTATAGCAAGCTGTTTGCTGGAGCTGGAGAGATACAGAGACATACACTTTAAGGCAAGGCCTCGGACTTCAAGTTTGGTTCAGTAAATCTTTATTGAGTACTTTAATGTAGCTAAATAGAGATCCAGAAGTGATAAGATACTGCCTCCTCAAATTGCTAGCAATCTGGTTAATTACAGAGACAGGAAAATAAAATGAATAATGCAAGGCAATATATGTGAAGCGTCCATTGACTGACCTACGGGTTCAGAGGAGTGAGAGATCACTTCAAGTTGAGATGAATAAACAAGACCTCACAAGAAATGTGGAATTTGAATTGGTCTTCTTGGATGGGGAATGCTTGGGTAAATGGTAGGAAGGTACAAAGCATGTTTGGGAGATAGGAGGAAATCTATTTAATGGGCTCATATTGTAGAGTGGTGGCAGATAAGGTTGACTTAAGCAAAGGTAAGATTTTACTCTAAGCTTTTCTAATATGCTCTCGTAAAATGCTTTGGGGCTAGGGGTGTGTGTGTGTATGTGTGTGTGTGTGTGTGTGTGTGTGTGTGTGTCTGTACGCTTGTGTGTGCGTGTGTTTTAATTTTCAAGCTTATTAATTATTTAGAGTATTTGGGGACTAACTACGTAGTCTGTTTCTGATAAGGGGCTGGTAAGCTGTTGTCCTATACCTGCTCTTGGCCATCTCTCACTTACGAACCCAGAGTCTTAAAATTCTTTACAATGAATGAGAGCCTCAAACCCCCTTAATCTAACACTGGCTTTCGTATGCTTTCCTGGCATTCTGATCTAGGAATCAAGTTACCTTGAAATCTTATTTGGACTTTTACTCTATTTTAGGCTCTGAATCTAGTTTTGCCTCTCTTGGCTGTTTTCCATGCTGCTTGCTACTCTCATCACTTTGCTGGATATCTGATTCAGGTTACTGGCCTTGACCTAGGGTGTTTTACCATAACACTAATTTTTGATTGCCAATGCCAAGGTCTTTGTTCCAGATTCCAGTCCATGGTACTTAGTTATAATCCTTTATGGAGGGAAATTTGGTATAAAATAGAATCCTATCTCAATTTATTAGATGAAGTATAAAAAGTGGTGTGTATGTGTTTAAATAAATTATCTCACAGGAAGATGATTTCATAGCATGGGCCCCAAGGGCAGTGTTATACTGATATTTACTTCACACACTTGTTTATAAATTCGATGGACAGTGTGTCATGGTAGTAGTTAAAAACCACAAAATTGGTTTTACAAATGTTTGTACACATTTTTCTATTCCTACCTATTCTCCTTGTTTATCCTCATCAACTCCTATTATCTTTAAAAGAGGATGATGATGATGATGATGATAATGGTGATGATTCAAAATAAACACAGAGGGTGCCAAAAAAATGTATACACATTTTAAGAAAGGAAAACTGTATTAAAATTGTAATACTCAATATATATTGACAACAAAAGATGAATACAAGTCACGTTTGACTTCTGCAATTACAAGAGGTGCTCAAAATGGTTACCATCAGTGTCCAGACACTTCTGATTACGGTGAACTACTACTTGAGCAACATTGACCAAAGTGTCCACTTGTGTACAATTTTTTGGCACCCCCCAGTATTTTTAAAGCAGCATATTTGAACTGTGTTCACACAACACTAAATTGTTCTGAAGGGATATGGTCACTGGTATGAGTGGGATAGTGGGGAGAGAACTCTTGTCCATTCATATATTTCATGCATTGGTCCCTTTCTACCTGTTCCATGCCTGTTCAGCGGCAGGTAAAGAGGACCTTCCCTTAGCAGGCTCCCCTCCTGCCCAGCCTCTCATCCCATGCAAGGCAACAGTATATCATCGTGCTCAAATATAGCTGATAGTGGGGTCTGGAATGAGCCTAATTTGGTAGCATATCCCTGTGAACCATCCCCTCAACCATCATCCTGACCCCCCACTCCTCTCATGGTGTTTGCTCAAATCTTATGGTAAAATTCTTTTTTTCTCCCCATTTTCATTGAGACATAATTGGCTTAAGCATTGCATAAGTTTAAGGTATATAGCATGATACATATATTGCAAAATAACAAAATTCTTCTCATGATTTCTTTTTTTGTACTCTAGTTTCACCTTCAGCATGAATGTTATGCTTCTAATCTCAGCCCTCATGCCTGGGACCCTACATTCTTCCTAAACCTTGTCAGCCTCTTTTGGGGGAATTCTCTTTAAAACAACTGCGAAGGGCAAAAAACTGGCTCTGGCTCAGAACCACAAAATTGACATGGCTGTGATTCTAAGGAGGGCCAACCAAGTATCCATATCTGATAAATTGACCTGGAGTTTGTTACCTTTCTTTGAGGTGTTTGAAGTGTTGCTTCCTGCTTAATGTTGAGAAGCATAGGAATATAAAGAAATATGCATAAGAACACATGTAGTATAGCAACTATTTATTAAATTCTTAATGTATAGAGGAGTAGGCCAGGCATATGTTTAAGGAGTTAGATATGCATTTTCCCCTTTTGGTGTATAACACAAGAACTACCGTGTTTCCCTGAAAATAAGACCTAGCCAGAGCATCAGCTCTAATGAGTCTTTTGGAGAAATAAGACCCGGTCTTATTTTATAATAATATAAGACCGGGTATATGATATGACACATGATATGATATGATATGATATGATATGATATGATATAATGTAATATAATACTGGGTCTTATATTAATTTTTGTTCCAAAAGACGCATTAGAGCTGATGGTCTGGCTAGCTCTTATTTTCGGGGAAACACGGTATTAATCCAAAAGAATCTGAGACTTAACTGATTTACATTTTATATCTCCAAACTCTGTTTTTCTATACAGTAGTTTTAAAATATCTGATGACTGTATTTTTAAACCTTACAGTGAAGATTACGTTTTTGAATGAGTACTGATTTCTCATATGAATCGTATTAGACAAGGTGACCACCTAGATCATACTATTCTAGAAAATATTTGATGCTTCATATAATTCACCCACTATGTTTCCTGAACACCTACTCTGTGCAAGGCAGTGTGCTGTAAGGGATATAGAAATGAGTATGGGATAGGTAAGGGATATACCAACGAGGAAACCATAATCCTGGCCTTAGTATGGAGGGATTAAGACAGTTACACATAGACATGGGCACACAGCAGTTAGGCAATACAATCTTTAAAGGACAATAAAGCAGTTTTAATAATGACATAATGGCATGATCTTGGCTAAGAAAAAGAATAATTATGTACTCGAGATGCAAATTACGTTTGCTTAATTATCAGTTCAAAGAAGCAGACACTCAGGTGTTCAGACGGATGCTAACACCCCCTTGAAAGCACTGTAGCTATGTCTTTTTTATGGGGGTTGGGGGGGGCTCATTGATTTCAATCGGTATTACGTTTTTAAGAACAATGTGGCAGAGGGCCTGTTCTCAGTGTTCTGCTATGTATTTCCTTTGCCTGAAAGTTCTTCAGCTGCTACAAAGACAGCCTAGTGGTGACAAGAACCACATTTGCATGTCAAACTAACTTAGGGAATATTTCATCACTAACCTTCACAGTGTGAAGAACATTAATCATTCTTTGGTTTGTTTACATTTCCATTCCTTCTTGTGAAGATGTTTGCACTGCATAGCAATGGCTCAGGGACGGAGGAGTTGAGAAGACCAGCCTCTTGGGGTGAAGTCATGTTTTCTTGTGCTGTCTGTTTGCTACTCTGTCCTTTCTGTTCTAGAATGTCTGTGGCTTCAGCAACAGTGGAGGGAACAATCCCTGGAGATGAAGAAGTGGTTAGGTTTATACTGATACTACCTAATGCCTTTAGCAACCCCTCACCAGTGACGTCCTCTGGCTAGCTCTGTCTGGTTTATTAAATCATCTTTCTAAAAAGTTCCTTTACTATACTTTAGTGCTGGTAAGAGTAAGGCTTAGTGTAAAATTGTTTCTTCTGTGTTGAAACAAAGATGTTTTAAAAAAAAATGCAGATTCTGAGGGAAGATTCCAGAGACTTGGTCTCTTGGGAACTACCCATCTGTGAAAAAATTATATTTCTGTTGGATTAGAGACCTGGCAATGGCAAAATGGACTGGCACTGTGAGCCATTTATTCTGTCTCACTGGACAGAATAAATTGTTTCCTAATTGAAGCTATGTCATGACGTGAACTGTAAAATATAGTAGCAATAATTTACTCTCAGCTAAAAGAAATGACAGAAAATTATCTGCTCTTTTAAAAAGCTTTCAACCAGATGGTGAGATAATGTTAAAAAATGGAATACTTTCTGTAATACTATTTTACACATTAAACTACATATTTTTCAATAATTAAAAATGCATTGTGGGCTTTTGAATAGCCTCGTTTTTCATAAGTAAATCAGAGTCTCGAGTATAATTTCATTTATTGTTTTATGCTCCATAGACCATAGACAGTATTGCTACCTTTAGGATGAAGTCTGTAATATAGGAAACTTGCCCACCAGATATTAAAGCATATGTGTATATGTTGCAGCTGCATATACACACACGCACACACTATGTCTATATTAAAAACATCCACTAACATCTGGGAACTTAGTATAATAACAATTGTGCAATTTCAGAAATGATAGGCAAAAGGATTATTTCAAAGGATGTTAAGATACTTGGCAATTTAGTTAGCTCTCTCTACCACATCTTTTTACAGAAATAAATTCCAAATAGATTAAAGATATAGACATTAAAAAGAAGACAAATCCAAACTACGAAAAGCTAGAAGAAAAGGAATGAAACAAGATTTATAATTGTAGGATGACAAAGGACTTTTTTAGCATAATGTAAACCTATACAGGTGACATAAAAGTCAACATATTAAAAATTAAAATACTTTTATTTGAAAAGATAAAAATAAAGTTAAAACATAAGTGAGAGATTGGAAGAAAACATATGTAAAGACAAAAGATTAATATCCAAAATATTTTACTAACATTCTGCTTGTTAAGTATGAAAAAGACTATCAGCCAAATAGAAAATTGACAAAAAATACAAGCAGAAAATTAATGAAAGAGGGGCTATAAACATCCAATTAACAGATTCATTTCAGTAATTATTAAATAAGTGGAAATTAAATAACAAGATATCTTATTTACCTACTTACCGGGCAACATTTCAATAGATTGATAACCCTTGGTGAGGGAAAATAGTCACTCTCATATTGATTGGAATGAATATGGATATAGCTTTTTGTAAAGCAAATTGACATTATCAAAATTAAAATATGTATGACCTTTGATCCAGCAATTTCAATAGAAATTTTACTTCTAGTGATCTATCCTATAGAAATATTAGCTTTATTACACAAAAAGTACATGTCCAGCAATGCTCACTGCAGTGTTGTTTACTGTCCAAAATTGGGAAAGAACTCTCAATCCATAGGAAAATGGTTGAATCAATTATAGAATTTTGATGAAAGGAAATTCTTATAAAAATTAAAAAGAAAATAGCAGATTCATATGTACTGGCTTTGAAAAATGTTCATTATAAATAAAACAAAAATCACATTGCAAAACCGTATTCATAACTTGATTCTATTTTCATTCGAAAAAAACAACAAAAATATGTTCCTATAAACATAGAATAAAGTCTGGAGGAATATAAAATGACCTCTTGATAGTGTCTACAGAGCTGGGGACTGAAAGGCAGGAGAGAATGAAAGGAGGAATTTCACTTGTCATTTCAGATCCATTAAAAAAATAGAAGTGGGATTATAAGTGATTTTGGCTCTTTTTTTAAAATATTTAACATCTTTTCTGTTATAGACATGTATTACTTTTGTATTCCTGTAACCTTGAAAAGATAATTCTCAAAGGATGATTAAACTATGAGAGACTAGAGGCAGGAAGATAATTTAGGAGAGCTTATGGCCTTGGCAAGTGTGGTGGGGGGCGGTGGACAGGGCAGAGATGAAGAGATGGAGGTGAGACTCTGGCAGGTGGATCTCCAGTGGAGAGGCTGGGTCTGACTCACAAGTGAGGACCCATCTGAGGCTACAGCCCAACTCGCCATCCAGAGCTCTTTCCAAAAAGCCCCGTGAAAGGTTCCATTATCCCACCACACCGGCCCCACACTGAGACACTCAAGACTGGGACTGGGCATCGGCCCACCCAGAGCACACTTACAACAGATAACAAAACCCACATTGTCTGGCTCCTACGTTGGCAACCATTTCAGTTCTGATTTCCCACTTACATGTTTCCCCACGAGACCAGGTAAAAGCAACATCAGCGTTGCCTAGAGCGCCCGGGGCTCTTCTCTGTGGAGGTGACCTGAAGGTTATACCATATTACATCAGCCTCCTCCTTAGAGACAGGCAAGGAACTCTCGGGCTGTCTCCATGGGAGCCAGCTTTCCTTCCTTCACTCTGAGTGACGCGTCCTAAAATCTTCTGGTTCCTGTTTCCTAAGTCGTGCTCACAGACATGAGACTTCTGCAGTCTTCCCTGCATCAGCCTCTTCATCGCCCTAAACAGTCATGAACATCGTTTGTGGTGGAGGCACATCTCACCTTTGAGTTGTTTCAGGCCCCTGAGCACAATCTCCAATATGCAAAACCGAACGCACACCACAGAGTAAGCCATGCCACAAGATGGAAACTAATTTCACTTGGGGCACCTCTCTGAAGGAACTTTTTGTTTGTTTACTCAGAAATAGGTGTTTAAACATCTGAAATATTGTGAAGTTGTTTCACGATTGGACCTTTTGTTCTTGCAGCATACCCTGGTAGAACACAGCAAGTACAATATTAGCAGAAACTTTCATGTGTTTAATAGGAAATACCTTTGGTTGTTGGAAGCTTTGCAGCTCATGAGTATACTATTACCTTAAATCTTTTTTTTTTTCATTTAATGGATATATAGAGTGCTTTCCACATAAGACTTTAGTGGAAAACAATTTTGAATAAAATTTAAAATATATCTGAGAGCTGAACTGATTATGGTAGAGAAGATATGTTCATGACATTGTCCCTTTTTCTTCTCCAGGAAAAAATGGGGCAAACTTTCTGATTTTAAAATTATTACATGTTCACAACAGCATCTCTCAGAAGCTGCATATTGAGCTATGAACATGCAACAGCCCTGCTGTTCGCATCCATAATGGAATAGGAAAACATTTGGCTTATACAATTAAGATAATCTGGTTATATCACAGACCTAATATCTTATTTTGAATTTGAGTGATATCTGTCTGATGTCACATGGAGAAAATATAATTTTGCCTGTCTTTTAGCAGCAGGTAATTTGTAGATTTTGTTGCTCAAGGGCTGATATTCAGAAGGAATTTTGAAATTGCGACTTGAGACTTGTACCATTTTGCAGATGAGAGAGTTGATATGATTTACTGGTAGCTTTTTGAAGCAGAACCATGTGATTGGCTGAAAGTAGAAAATTCAATTTGTTAGTTGTTTGCCCTCCCTGATCTCAATCACTGGTTTTAACTGAAGTGTATCTAGTTGCTTAGGCATCATGTGGACTAGTTTGACAACAAAGAAATTATTTCTAATTCAAGTTCTCTCTGTTACCTTGTTAGGTTAATTTGGTCCAGCGCTTTGTCTCTCTCTCTCTCTTTTTAACTCTCTCTCTCACTGAAATAGCATAACAGACATATTTTAGAGAAAAATAAAAAGTAATTATAAAGTATTTTTACAATGCTCTCTTTTTTCTTTGCTTAAGTAATATGCTGTGTCAAAAGTGATTCTCCACTGGCCCCTTGAGGGGCGACCTCCACAGTGACAATGCTTTATCGCTCCTCTATGCAGATGCTCTATGACCAGAATCCTAGTTCAGCTTTTTTGCACTCATGCAAGATAGTCACTAATTTCAGTTTCAGATCTGCCCATAGTTAGAAACATAGACTTGCTATACTAGTTTCCTACCAAAAATTCTAACCCTGAAAATTCTGCTGCTCAGTCATTTTCAAAAACCCCACTTAGAGGAACAGAATTAATAAATGTAAATGTCCAACATTTAAAACTCAGCCTAAAGGAATAAGATTCATATATATGAGCATCTAATATTCATAGGTGTGCACTTGCCATTTGTCTCTCTTCTTAGATACGGTGAGCCTCACCACTGGGGCAAGCCAGGCCACGAGAGAGCTATATCTTGTGCCTAGGCACTTGTTTTGAATGCTTCACACGTGGCTGTTAGGACATCAGCCTACCCTTCGAGATCTAATGTTCTGTGATACTGCACAACTTGAAGTGTTTGGGCAACTTGGACTTCTGCCTGTATCCACCAGCTTGCCTTAAACAAATTCTGAGCAACTGTGTTCAGGAGTGACTGCCTATGTTCTTTTGGTTTTATATTTTCTAGCTTCCCTTGTCATCAGCATGCCATGTCTAATGAAGGACCTGTCCCTTAGTAAATGTGCCAAGCTTGTCCCTCTGATCAGTGATGAGGTGATGAGTAACAAGCCAGAAAAGACGAACAAACAAACAAATGAGGGAAAATGTTTTCTTTTATGGTACTCACTTTAGAATTTGATTTTTCCTAAAAAACTATATATTTTCTACTATACCTTAAAGGCAATTACCTAAATTTTCCACACAATGTGCCTGATTGGTAGAGGCGCAAAAAAGCAAATGTTGGTGGTCTAAGCAACTCAGATTATATTTTTAATATAAATAATTAGGCAATTGCTTAAATTTTGCCTTTGTTTAGTCTATACAAGCATTATCTTCGTCATGGGCCACACTTCGATTAGTGGTCAGGGGATATTTTTAGAAAGGCTTTTAGTAGCTAGCATCCATGACCAAATTTGTTTTATTTTAGGCAACCTTTCGTGAAGCAAAATGTCCTTCCCCACATTAATCCCCCCAGTAATCCAGTTCATTAACTATGAAATCTAATGAAAGTTAATTCTCTGTTGGTACAGGAAATTATAGATATTCCATTTGTTTACTGGCTTTTTGTAATCGAGAGGTATAAAGCATGTAGTCTCCAGTTATGCATGCAAAAGGGGAAATGGTGATGTTTTTGCTTTGTTTGAACAGAGTGGTTCCTTCAGCTTATTTTCTAAACCCTTCTGCCAGAACAAGCTGGTTCTTCTGGGAAGATAGAACTGCCTTCGGCCATATGTATCCATCTGTTCTCCACAAACATGGCTCCGTCTTTTCCATGCAGCCAGTGGGTGCAACTGGTATCCTCTGCAAGGACCAGCCAGGCGGGCCTCAGCCAGGAAAAGGAGCCTTTGTAGATAAATGTGTGTGTAACTGTAAGAAAACCACTACAGAAAAGAGTTTGCCATAAGAAAGTTACTTCTCTGCCCTTGCTAATGGCCCATAGTCTAATGGCCCACTCCTCCATGAGTATACTCTAAATGCTTCTATAATGGTTTCCTTGGTCTTTGTTACACACTGTCCAAACAGCTTTGTCTGCTGTTTGTATCTTAGAACCAAGTTCACACCTTTATGTAGTTCTTGAATTTTTTCATCAAGGACATCAATTAACACCATCCTTCCATGTTTGCTTTCTTGCCTCAGTTAAATTTCATCTCTCCCGGGGAAAATACATGATTTCCAGAGCATCCACTCCACAGGCAGCAAGCATACAGGAGCTTGTGGGAAGATGGATTGAAATAGAAGGTAATTGAAGTCGCTGCGTTTTAACTAAGGGGTTCCAAGGCTTTCTTTTCTCTTAATATATCTCTTTGACTGTTTCATATCTGGTTCTATGGGAACAATATGTTCTAACTGTTCTAGAATTCTAGTATTGAATTCTTTTCTAACATTTTATTTTGACCAAAATATGTAAAGCTTCTATGACATTCATTATAATAGGATTTTACTGTGTGGGTAATGAGAACACACAGACTTACAATCACAGAATCTGAGAGTTGAAAGCAATTTATGCAATTTCCTAATGTCATCCCTTCATTTTCCAGAGGAGGAAATTGAGGCTTAGAGAAGTTATGTGATTTGCCTATGGTTATCCTTCCAGTAAAGGGTTAAAACTTGGCAAAGAACTATGTTCTACTCTACCCAGTAATATAAGATATTGAATTTGTCTATTTACATATATATATATACATATATATGTATAATATGTATATATGTATATGTACATATACATATATGTGTATATATGTATATATGTATATGGATACGTATATATGTATATATGCATAAATGTATACATACATATACATATATGTGTATATATGTATATGTACGTATACATATAAAACAGTGACTTTAAAAAAGTTTTGGTGATGTTTGGTGTGCATATTTTAAGGGTTTCACAATTATTCAGATGACTTTGTATGTTTAGAATGTTTTTAAGTCATGAGGAAAGTGTGTGTGTGTAAAACTTTGCATAATTTTTGGTAGGTTTAACATTCCCTAAGTTATAAACATATTATTTAGTTGTATATTTAATGAGAAACTTAAAACTCTATAGTTGGTAAATAGAAGCTGGTAAAAAGATAAAAGAGATGCACAAACTATGTTTGCTTTAATGGCCATAAGGTTGTACATAATTAGGTAGAGAATGGATTGGAAAAATTTTGCAAGGTAAAATAAAACAAATGAACCTCAATTCCAAAACCATTTATTTCCCAAACCAAAATTGCTATGGTTTTTACTTATCGTGTTATTTTTGTATTTGCTTAAATGCTTTTTAGGACCTGGACCTGGAGTGATTGCCAGAATTCATGGTCTGAATGAAATTAGTTTTCAAAATTAGCAGATATATATTTTCCACATCTCCATCCCACTAAATAAATCAAAACCTAATTTACTGTGATTACGGACTTGATGGAAACTGAGAGTAACCCTTATTTCCATATGTTTAGACCAGGGTTGTCAAAACTGTGGCCCGCGGGCCAACTGTGGTCCGCAATCCATTGTTAATTGGTCCACAGCAAATTCCAAAAATATATTTAGTTTACTTAAATAAACCAGGTGAGGCAATAATACGTACTTCACCTCGAGTGAGTGGTTTGGCTGTTTGTGTATTTTACTGCATATGGCCCTTGGTAAAAAACGTTGAAAAAAGTTTGGACGCCCCTGGTTTAGACCATTCTTGAGCTTTTTAAACACTGGCCCTCAGCCTGCTCAGCTGCCTTGACTAGTACTCACCTTTTATCTGGTTCCCTTCTCCACTTTCTGTTGTGTGCAGTCCCCAGGGCTGCCTCTGTCTCTCTACTTGCCTCTATTACAGCATTACTAGCTCCAGAACCTGATCAAGTTTGTGGTAGGCCGGCTAATTGTCCCCCAAAGATGTATATGTCCTAATTTCTGGCACATGTGGACATGTTACCTTATATGGTAAAAGGAATGTAGCAGATGTGATTAAGTTAAAGATTTTGAGATAGGGAGGTTATCGTTGATTATCTAAGTAGGCCCAATGTAATCACACACACACACACACACACACACACACACACACACACACACAAGAATTTTTACAAGGGGTAGCAGGAGGATCAAAGTCATAAAAAGGGGATGTGAGGAAAGAACCAGAGATTGGAGTGATGCCCTTTGCAGATGGAAGAAGGGGCCATAAGCTAAGGAATGCTGATGGCTTCTAGAAGCTATTAGGCAAAGAAACAAGTTCCCCCCTAAAGCCTCCAGAAATATCTGGTCCTGACATCACCTTGATTTTAGAGTTCTGATTTCCAGAACTGTAAGAAGATAAATTTGTTATAGCAGCAATAAGAAACTAATTATTAGCATATATATATATCCATATATTTATATATATATACATATGTATATGTATACATACATATATACAGATATATATTATGTATAATATATATATTAAATCCTTCTCAAGATTATAACATCGTAATAGGTATTATTCACTGTAAAACATAGTAATACCTTTAAATCCTTTTTAAAAAAATATTGTGTTTAAATATTAAATGTCTTTTAAAAATGTATTTCTAAGCTTGTTTCAAAATCTTTTTATAGGTAAATCTTGTGACATTTCCATGTTTTAAAATTAATAAATTTAATCAGTCAGTTTGTATTTATTGAATATGTACTGTCTTCAAAGGAATGTGTTGTAGAGGGCACAGATGTTTAGGACGTGTAATTTGGTTCCAAGGAATTCAGAAGCTTACCCCCTAGGAGCTATATGTATGTGTACATAAGCATGGCCCAAGGTGTCACTCTATATTAGTTTGCTAGGACTGCCATAACAAAGTACCAAAGAATGGGTAGCTCCAATAGCAGAAATGATTTTCTCGAAGTTCTGGAGGTTGGAAGCCTGAGATCTGTGTCGACAGAGTTGGTTTCTTTTGAGGCCTTTCTCCTTGGCTTGCAGACGGCCATCTTCTCCCTGTGTCCTCACATAGCCTTCCCTCTGTGCATATCTGTGTCCATATCTTCAATTCTAATAAGGATACAGCTCATATTGAGTTAAAGCTCATCCTAATGACTTCATTTTACCTTAATTACCTGTTTAAAGACCCTATCTCCAAATACAGCCACATTCTCAGGGCGTTTGGACTTCAACATATGAATTTTGAGGGACCATAATTCAGCCCATAACATATATTAAGGATCATAAAAGAGTTGCAAATAAATTGCTTTGGGAAAATTCAAAGAAGTGTGAGATACTCCATATATTCAAATAGGAGAATTCACTTAAAAATCAAAGGAACTCCTTGTATGTTTAGTTTAAGACTGAGCCATCCCTCCTAGAGAACAGAGACAAAAATGAGACAATCCTGGAGAAGTCACATGGAAATGGTAAATAAAATGATGGGACACATTTGCGTTCTTTTATGAAAAGCACTCAGAGTAAAGAGGTCCTTTGGTACAGATCTTCAGTTCCATTCCCAGGCGACAAACAAAACCAGCCGCTAACAAGTCTTCTTATAAATCTGCCTTTTGGAAGTACACAAATTTGCTGCAATGAGCTTTGCTGTGATCTTAGGAACTGTCATGTTGAGGTTTACAGATATTGGGTATCTTAGTGACACAAAAATAAGCAAGCAAACAAACAAAAAACCAACGATACAATATTTTCAAAGCTTTTTGTTCTTGTAAGAGAACCTATTGCAACAGAAAAAGGATGAAATATTTTACATGTCAGGTGAGCATAACATACCAGGTTTCTTAGGGTCCTAATTGATATATTCTTAAAGAAAGGCCCACTCCAAAGTTAAGATGTATTCAACCTGAGCCAAGATGTAATCCTATCATGAAAGCAAACAATGTTCACAGAAATCCTTTCTTTGCTTCATCACCAGAAATGAAAATGCTCAAGTTGATAGGAACTCAACGGAGCTGGTAATTTAATCAATTTAATTTGGCCCACAGTTATTCTAGTGCTACAGATGGAAATACGTGGACATGGGACAGGAAAAGTCCCTGGTAAAGAAGGTAAGATGTGCACACAAAATACCTTACTCATTAGAAGGTAATAAACACGTAATGAAACACCATGTAGAGAGTCTGAAGGGAAAATGGATATGAGCTCCTTTGAATTTCCAGGCATAGAAAAAGAATGAAGAAATTCCACTTGTCCGAATAAATATTTGCTAATTTTGTACCTTATGCTTTTCTCACTATCCTCTATCATTGCAAACAAACTGCAACTAGAGGATTGAAAAACTAATTTAGTTTTCAAATCTCAACTAATAATACCAGTGAGGCAAAATGAATATTTTCATGCAAAGAAATAAAATGGAAAAATGGGAAGATACTTAGAAACGACAGTTAAAATGCTGTTTTTTCTAACACTACTCCTGTTTCAATTGTAGAGTAGTTGAATTCAATTGACTAAAGAGTATTTATTTGCTTGCAACATGTGAATTTATTTAATGATAGTGTACAATTTTTAGTAGGAGTTACTGGAAGTTTTCTAAGAATGCCAATTCACTTGAAATCACATTGTTTTCCAGACAGAGTCTGTTGGGTTTTAACACACAACCCCTAGCTAATTCCAGGTAGGAAAGAAGTATGTCACATAACTATTGTCATTGATGGTGTTGGTTTCTGTGGTAGATCTAAGGTAGCACAGTAATGTGCCTCTTAGCCATACACCTCCTGTAGTCAGGGAGATGTCATATACTTAGAGGAAGACATGCAAATGGAGATCTAGGGCTCTCCTTAAGACACTGAGAAGATACTCTCATAAAAGAAGTAACTGTCCTTCAATTGAATTCAAAGCAATCTTTCTTTTCTGAGCCAAACCTGCCTCTGCCCTATTCCTATGACCTCTTTTTAAATTTTCTGAACCTCAGTGCTTTCTGGAACTGCAACACCTTGTGTGTCTCGACCCTCTGCAGGTCATTTGTTCTTGGTTAGACTTCTCTTTATATCTTCAGAACACTGGCACATTCTCAGTATTCTCTTCCCAGCATCGTAGAAAATACTTACTTTGTGTCCCTGAGAGAGACCCTGTTCCAGGTACTGCTATTATTGTTTCAAATGGAATTATTCCCTTTATTTGCAAAATGCACTGATAGGTCCAAATCTATTTTTATTTAAAAAAAAAAAACAAAATAAAACGTTTTAATGCAGCCCCGGGGTACACTGAAGTCCACAGGCTGTGAGAGGCCAATGTGTATAGAAATTTTTACTAATTTGGATAGCTGCCATTATATCTTTTGAAAATGAAAATTTGTTCTCAAATAGAATCAAATGTGGCCAGATTTTCTTAACAATTTGGCTGCAACGTGATGCTACTGGCATATGTCTTTTCATTTGTCCCCAGCTTTCACAAGAATAGAGTAGGTATACATTTAAAGCAAATCTATATTTATTCCAATAAACAAAAAAAATGTAATATATGATTCTGTGAAATGCTTGAGACACTAAGTCTCACCTAACTAATGTGTAAGTGGCTAAGCAATTGCAAGACCAAACCGTAGCATATCAAACTTCGGAAGTTCACTACTAAACAATAGCAGGTCAAATTTCTCTTTTGCAATTCAGAGATTCTCTGGTTAACAAAAAAAAAAAAGTTTAAAATGAAATAAATTCATTTATTATTGTGCAGATCTTTGGGAAAACATGTGTCACGCCTATATTATTTTACTGTGTAAAGGAAGCTTAACTATCTTATTGGGAAGTCAGGACCTTTTTGGAAGGGCTTTGACATTGTTAGGATTTTAGAACAGAAAAATCCTGTTGGCAGTAACAAACATGAAGCTGTCTTAGCAGGAGATAATTCTTTGATCCTTGGCTACATTTTGGCCGTAAGAATGAAGAAATCTCTGTCAATCTTATATTTATACGTCAACAATGCCTATATCTCAAAGGTTACAAGGAAATGTTCCTTTTAAGATTTATCATGCTTCCCAATTCAAGTAACTCCCATAGCCAAACTGTCACTGAGATCTGAAATATCAAATTCTTGCATTTTCTGCTTTGTCTGATTTGCCAATTGCTTTCTGAGCCTTGGCAGATCCTAACAATTAAGTCAAATTGATGACTTCCTTGTACTTCCAATTCCAATCCTCTTAATTTAAATAGACGAAAAGTTCATTGCGAAGATGAAAAGAAAATATTTTCAGTAGACTTATGCAAATCATTTCCACTTATTGCTTTGTGTACTTTTATTAAAAGTACAATCAAACAAGAAATTGGACTACGAGTTTTCTGGGGTAGTCATAGATTATGTGAGTGCTAGTTTTTCCTAAAGCATGTTCTTTATTAATTTTATTTTTGACAGTTTCCATCACCATATCTATAGCACAACATTCTTTCCCTAATTTTTAAAACAGGTTTTAGAAACTAGTTAAGGAATACTATGGGAGAACAATGTTTAATAATCTATCATTATGCATCATAGAAGCTCAAATCGTTGGAAAACTGCAAGTTTTAAAACATTGATAATTTTGATAATGGCAAGTTATGATTAAAGTCCCTAAATTTTGTTTTAAATTTTATGCTTTAAGTTGACACGATATTTTATGTTTACCAATGAAGTTTTCAGTTTCAAAGTAAATTTTGTTTTTCTAGGGTAAATTTTTTATTGCACATTTCTTTGGTTTTCTCATGTGTCTTCATTAACTTCTTTTTTCCTTTCACTTACATTTTACACTTTACAATAAAATTTACTTACATTTTTCACTTTAAAAATGTTTTTCCACACCACATTTCTCTTCTATGTTGTCTAATACCAGTCACACCTTTTATTATCGCCTTCCTTCCATTCCTGTCTCCTCCTTTTATTTACTCTGACCCTCTGGCTTGGAGCTCCCAAGCATGTCTGTGTTTGTTAGCAGCCTTTTCCAATAATAGCAGGTCTTCTTCTGATTCACAAGATTTATTGAACACCTATCATGTGTCAACCAGCATGCTAGATTTTGAAGATAAGATGATAGTCCTTTTGAGTTTTTTGAGGTTCGGAGTTAGGTCTTCTTCATCTTTACAGCCCTAGTGCTTGACACACACCTGACCTATATCAGACCCTTCATAAAGTGTCTCTAAAAGTATCTCCAAAACCCCATCTCCCTTGTGAAGCTGCCCATCTGTATTGACTGTGTTGTCTTAGTTCTGATAATGTTTATTCCAATTCTTGGAATGATTCCGTATACCAATCAGTAAAATATTGGGGAACAAATATTGTTATTAGATTTTCAAATGAAATTCACTACTACGTACGGCAATAAATTGCCTGATACAAGGAACGCACACTGTGCAAACATTGCTTCAAGGACTTCATTGCTGTATCCAGCCGGATTGTAATGCAGCATTTGGTTGAATTGCTGACTTTTCTGGTTAGGATGCCAGCCCTATATAAATAGTCTGTGCAATGCTAGATTCATGGAGCTGTACCTAAAATATGCCTTTTGTGTGTGATCCAGACACCAAAAAGTTGAGTAATATAGAATGTGAAATGAAATTAGCTTGTATAATTAGAAAACACACAAATAATTATTTATATTCATATGGCAAATGAGGAGAATAATATAGGGTAAGATATGTAGAATCATTGTATAATTAAATTAATTTGATTTTTATTTCTGAAAACAATAATACACAAATATTTTAAAACTTCAGAAACAGATGTAAGAAAAATATTATAACTATTTCCTGATCCTTCTTCTTTGGATAATCAAAATGAAATTGAACTGAGATAAACATGGTCACATTCAATTACACAATTATTCACTTCCTGATTTTGCAAACTTAGCTTAATATAATTTTCGGTCAGACTAGATTCTAGAACTGGGAAAACTACTATTGAATTTATACTTCAAAGAATTAATTTGTGTATTGTATGGCATTGGGTCACATGTCTTTCTGAAATTTTTGAAATCTCATTCTTTGTGTAGAGTGAATATCCAAGCTGACTAATTTTAATAACCTTCCTTGTCTTTCTAGGTAACGTATGCTTTAGTCTACTTGCTTTGCAGAATTTTGCCTTTTTCAAGCTTAGATTTGCTCAGTGCCATTTCCTTCTTTCCATTTGTTTCCTTTGTAAGGAAATTACCCCTTTCAGGAGGAAAGTTGATAAAAGATAACTCGCACAATCCAGTTTGTTTTAGCTTGTTTACCAAAAGAGAGTCTGAAAGGAGTCTACCTTCAATGTGGGGCTCAAGAGACTGAGAAGACAAAGGAAGAAAAGGGAAATTGAACAACCCAAAGAACAAAGACTTGGAATTTGAAATGAAAAAATACACACTTAGCTATATATTCCCATTATATTTATCATAATTTTGACCAGAATTCATGATCCATAGAATATCATGTAAATGCAAAATATTATTCCGTTTACTTGGACTTACATTGTAAACAAATTTTGTCAACCATCTTTTTGTTAAAATGCTTTAGAGATAAACCCACCACACAATTACATCTCCAGAAATGCCATTCATTTTCTCTAAAGGAAAACTGATCTACTTAGAAGTATGAGCTCAACATTTTTATGCATATGTTTGCATAGATCTTTTTTTTTCCCCTATGGGCACCATGGCATAGTGGAAATAATATGAGATTCTGGAACTAGAACTGGGCATGAGTCCCAGACTCTGTACTACCAGCTGTGTGACCTTGGGTAAGTCACTCAATCCATCTGAGAATTGTTTTTCTTGCCTTTCAAATGAAAAAATAAAAGATACCAACCTTTCAGGTTGGGTGTGCAGATTAAATGAGTAATATATGTGAAAGTGCTTTGCAGATTGTTAAGCACCATGCAAAAGATAGTTGCTTAATTTCAGATTAATTCAAATATTGCTCAAACAAAACAAATGACTACTAATGCCCGTAGTAGCCCTGGTTCTATCTAGAAAAGTTTTCTTCGGAGAAAACTTTGATTTAGCAAACTGTAAATGGGTTTAGAATCTTAAAAAAACAAAAATCATTATATGTGTGAATCATTCAATTAGAGCAAAAATATAAGACTCCATTAATGGAACCCCCTTGAAGCTGAATCATTTTATCCTTACCTCAACTCAAGTATGGTCCTATCCCCACATTCTGGAAACAATCCTGTCCTTCTCTAGAGAAGCCCTTTAAGCTGTTGATTGTGTATGTGAGAAAAATGTGCTCGTGTAAGTGGGAACACATGCACACAGGGAAACCTTGCTCATTAGACATTGTGGTCTCAGTGCTAAGGATCTACTTTGCTTTCAGAAGTCCATGAAAATATTTCAATTTCTTTTAAAATTGGAAGAAAATAATGAACTTTTAGGTCAAAGTAAATGTTTTAGTGTATAGTATTAATATACTCATCTTTACGCTAATGATCATTGTGGGGACAAAGCCCCCAAAAACAGTTTCCAGGCTGTCGGCCTCACATAGAAAGGTGCTGGCTCGGGTAGTAAATGGCCATCAACTGTGTTCAGATGGCCAGCAGCTGTGGCTAGTTGGCCATCAGCTGTAACCTGTAAGCCATTGGCCACTAATATAACGGCTGTGGCTACGCTAGCAGAAAGAATTGGGGGCTAGCAAGAGCGGATTGCAGAGAGGCGGATGCCGCCGGTGAGAATATATTCGTATGACTCCCCTACTTATGGCTCCATGGGTGTTCCTGTTTGGCCTCACCATGTCCTGCATTCTTGTGTGGGGAGCGGGAGCGGAGACCCTGCACGACAATCATAAATATAACTTTTAATATTTGTTGCAGCCCGGAGTAACCTAAGATGAATTCTTTGAGGAATTCAGTTATCTGCCAAAAAGGTAAACCAGGGCCCTGTTCCAATAGTGGGGATGTTTCTAGGAGTCACTGATGTGCAGTGATTAGTTCTATCTTGAGAAATAGAGAAGGGTTTGCAGAGCTGATATTTAAATAAGTCCTTTAAGGATAAATATGCTTTCTATGGGTAGAGATGTTAGCAGATCATTTTTGGGACTAAAAGCAGCATGAACCAAGCGATGGGTCTGCAGAGAAAGAATGTTAGAATTTGGCAGTGGTCCGTGACTGACAATGGCCTCTTCAATATAAAGCCAGTGGGAGAAGGTCTGGTAGTGATAATGCTAAATCTCAAATAGAGCTAACCCCACAAATTACATGAGCATCTGCAGAAATACCTAATGCGTAAGCAGTGGCTTGTTCAACGAGCTGATAAGCTTGAATAGAATTAACAGGGATATTGTGTCAAGAATAAGGCAAAGCACCTTATGTAATAATTGTTCTCTGATCGCAAGCAACAGAAACTGATTCTAGGTAACTCAGAAAGGAAACTAAAGGAGGAAAGAAGAAAGAAAGCCAGCCCTGCTAACACATATGATGTGTTTTTTGAAGTCAGATTGGTTTTCTTCTTTCCCCACAGCTGAATCAAGTAACTCCAGCTAGAGGTTTAATTTAATCCTGGAGACCATTGGGCCAACTCCGTCCTTTGTCAGAACCTCTAGGTTGTACTCAGGTGCTGCAGCACCAATTATGCAAACATCTAATCTGTGCTAACCTATTTTTTAGTAACCCTTGTGCCTTGCTACACGATTGATATGGGTTATGTAGTTAAATTCTAGAAACTGCACTCTATCCTGTTCCTAAAAACAAGTCCTCACATTATCGCCTAGCGCTGTGGTCCTCTCTTTGCTCCTCAGGTACCACATCTCTGCTCCTCGTTTCCAAGGACCGATGAGCACAGCTGATAACTATGCCTTATATACGCATAGTGTATTGGACTATTTATTTACATGGTATCTATTCTGATATAGTGAAGCACCCTTCTGCTGGGCCATGGCATCTTTCTGACTAGTTGATGCTTGTATGTACCAGGGGTTAGATGTGTTCCATGTCATTCCTGCCCATAATAAACATTTAATTTGATACCCAATAGCACCATTGGAATCTCAGTACGAAGATAGTAAATGGAGATCATCTGTGTGGTAAAATATTAGCTCTTCTCTTTCTTTAAGGATCAGTCTAGAATTATGTGTCCACCAAAACATATTGTTTTCAGAATTGGACTGTTTCTATCATTTCAAAGGCCAGCCGTGCATGAGTCCAGTCAGAATTGCTCAGTATGCATAACAGATATGCTCAGAAGCAAGACACTGGGGACAAAGGATGAATTGGCCATGGGCTGTGTCTGCTAGGAACTCACTATGCAGAACTCGTATTCCTGGATTTGACTCATTACTTTACTTGAAACCATTTTGTTTTACTTTTTTTTAAGTTTAAAATTATGGTAGATTTCTTATTGACTTCTTGAAATGTAAGTGATTAATTAGTTTTAGAAATATATTTGAGTGTATGCTTGAAGGGTAATTGGATAGACTCCACCCAAGTAATCCATCCATCCATCCATCCATCCATCCATCCATCCATCCATCCATCCAATCATTTGATATCTTGCTGTTTTCATCCCTCTGCCAGGAAATGTGCTTGCAAATAGAAAAAGACTCCCAAGAAACTTATGAACTAGTACAGAAGTAAACACACAAATAAACACTTGCAATACCATTGTGGAGATAAATTCACATGGATGGACTCACACAAATTCCAGGGCGTATGGTGAGAATGGTCCTAGAATCTGGAGGATCATAGATCTAAATTTGAATTCTGGTTCTACACTTGTTGAAGCTATGGCTTTGAGTGAGTTATTCAGCATCTCTATGTCTCAGCCTCCTCTTATATATGCATAGTGTCACTTACTTGACACATAATAATAGGTGTCCATTATGTTAGCTAACTTCTCTCCATCCCCCCTGTTCACGTTCATTCATCTCTGAACTTCGGTTTCCTTATTTCAAAGAAGAAAGGCTTTAATTTGATCGCTAAGTTCTTTAAGATCTAAAGTTCTATGGGTTAGGAATGATCCTCTAATTTTGAAAGAAATGCATTCCTTACTTATGTCAGATATTCAGTACAGCTTTATGAATAGCACTGGTTAGTCTCCAGCACACCCCACTGTTTCTCATCTTCATGACTTGGCACGTCCTTTTCTTGCCTGCAGATCTCTCTCGTCTGTGCTGACCTGGCTAACTCCTCCTCCTCCTCCAGGGCTTAGTCTGTGTCACTTCCTCAAGTTTGATTTTCATGGGTGATCTTCACGGGGCTGATCTGCGAATCCTCTCTGGGTTCTACTCCTCCTTTCCAAGTAGGCTTCACACTACAGCAATCCCCCACATATATATAAATACCCAAATTTGAGATCTCTAACCTTCTAATGTGTTTCCCTTTAAAAAAGGCAGTGATAATGACTCTTCCTCATATTGACCCTTCTGGCAGGTCTCCATGGTTTACTTGTAGAGAAAGAGAATCTGTTTATATTCATCCTCTCAATGTAAAATATGGATACAAATTATTATTATTATTATTTTTTAATTAATTAATTTATTTATTAGTTTCAGGTGTACAAAACAAGGTAATACTTAGACGTTCATCATTTATATCCCTCATACTGTGAACCCCCCTCCCCCCATCCACTATCCCTCCGACCTCACACTGAACCATCACATTATATATATAAAATTATAGTTGGCATTCATTAATGTTTAGCTTCTGATGTACAATGCCATGATCAGGTATCCACAGTATCCCTGAGGTGGTCTCCCAAATAGGACGCATGTCCATCGGATACCCAACAAAATCTTTACAACATTATAGAATACCTTCCCCAAATTAATTTTCAAAAGAAAAACCCTGAGGCCATCTTGTGGTTACCAGCTGCTTCCAAATCCCTTCACCTTTCCCCTTATCCCCAACCCCCTCCCACACACCCATCTAACCACTCTCGGTTTTTTCTCTGCGTCCCCAAAACTGACTCTGATTAGTTCATTCACATAGTCTTTTCTTTAGATTCCATATATAAGTGAGATCATATGGTACTTGTCTTTCTCTTTCTGACTTATTTCACTTAACATAATGTTCTCTAGATCCATCCATGTTGCTGCAAATGATAAGATTTCTTTCTTCTTTATGGCTGCGTAATACTCCATTGTATAAATGTACCACAGCTTCTTAATCCATTCATCTACCGATGGGCATTTTGGTTGTTTCCATATCTTGGCTATTGTATAAAGTGCTGCAATAAACATAGGAGTGCATACAGATTTTTGAATTGGAGTTTTGTATTTCTCCGGGTAGATGCCTAGGAGTGGAATTACTGGATCATAGGGTAGTTCCATTTTCAGATTCCTGAGATACCTCCATACTGTTTTCCATAGTGGCTGCACTAATCTGCAGTCCCACCAACAGTGCACTAGCATTCCCTTTTCTCCACATCCGCGCCAGCATTTGTTGTTTGTTGATTTATTGATAATAGCCATTTTGACTGGAGTGAGGTGGTATCTCATTGTGGTTTTTATTTGCATTTCTCTGATGGTTAGTGAGGTTGAGCATTTCTTCATATGTCTTCTTGCCTTCTGTGGATACAAATTATTAATGACTAACATGTATAAATCCTTCAATACATGCCCGACATAATGCCAGGTATCATATACGAAGTCTGATGACAATTAAGTTCATGAACATGTTGCACAATGTTGCTGACCCTTTTTGATATCAGAGGGATTATTCATTATGAATCTGTACCAACTGGACAAACAGTTAACCAAGTTTACTATTTCTAAGTGCTGAAAAGGCTGCATGAAAAAGTTAGACGACCTGAACTTTCCGCTAACAATTCGTGGCTCTTGCAACCAGCTCACACGGCACTGTCTGTGAGGGAGGTTTTAGCCAGTCAACAAATAACTGTATTGGAACACCCTCCCTACTCACCTGATCTGGCCTCCAATGACTTATTTCTTTACCCAAAGATCAAGGAAATATTGAAAGGAAGACATTTTGATGACATTCAGGACATCAAGGGTAACACGACGACAGCTCTGAGGGCCATTCCAGAAAAAAGTTTTGGAACTGATTTGAAGGATGGACTAGGAGCTTGCATTGGTGCCTACTGTGTTTCCCCCAAAATAAGACCTAGCTGGAAAAAATAATTTGTAGTACCTTGTTTAATATGGCATGGTTTTCTGAGATCCAGGCACTTTCTTTTCTGGTTCCTGTTGATTTTACCATGAGCTTTACTGTTAGGAAGGTACAGACCCTGGATTGGCCTTCAGGTAAGCTAGTAGAATGGGAGAACACAGGGTTTGGATCATCTAGAAAATAGTACTGAGTGTAATTAAAGGGTGAGGATTTAGAGTCATGACTTTGAGTCCCAGCTTTGTATTTTACTTTATGAGCTTGGGCAAGTTGTTCAACCTCTCAAAGGCTTTGTTTTCTTCTTTTGCGACGACAGCCCCCATCTTAAATGGTTGCTGTAAGGACTAAATTAGGTGATGCAGGTAAAGCATTTCGCGTAGTGCCTGACACATGCTCAGGGTTGGTAAGCGACACCTTTTTCTATTGTTTATATGTGATCCTGAAGTATCTTTTCTGAACTGAAATTCCCTTCTCGTAGGTCAAATTATACATCCTAGAAACAGTTATAATAAAATAAAACTTTGGAGACTTTTGAATTTGTGCAAAAAATGAATATATTACCAAGAGTAGCTACCAAATCAATCTTAATATGCCCTAATTTGTTTCCAATAAACTTGACTAGATATATACTATAAATGAAAACATAATGAGGCCAGCCCGGTGGCTCAGGCGTTTAGAGCTCCATGCTCCTAACTCCGAAGGCTGCCAGTTCGATTCCCACATGGGCCAGTGGGCTCTCAACCACAAGGTTGCCGGTTCAATTCCTTGAGTCCTGCAAGGGATGGTGGGCAGAACGCCCTGCAACTAAAATCGAACACGGCACCTTGAGCTGAGCTGCCACTGAGCTCCTGGATGGCTCAGTTGGTTGGAGCGCATCCTCTCAACCACAAGGTTGCGGGTTTGACTCCCACAAGGGATGGTGGGCTGTGCCCCCGGCAACTAGCAATGGCAACTGGACCTGGAGCTGAGCTATGCCCTCCACAACTAAGATTGAAAGGACAACAACTTGACTTGGAAAAAAGCCCTGGAAGTGCACACTGTTCCCCAATAAAGTCCTGTTCCCCTTCCCCAATAAAATCTTACAAAATAATAATAATAATGATAATGCTTATAAACTAATAACATTAATGGTTTCTATTTGTTTAATGCAAACTTTATTTGCCAGAGACATTAAATATATAATTTTAAGTACTTATAACAGTGGCACAAATTATCATTCTTCCTATTTTACAGATAAAGCAGAGGCTCAGCGAGATTAAGAAACACCTCAGAGGCTGCACAATTAGTAATTTGTCCTTCCACTTACAGGTAGTGAAATTGAGCACATGGTTTTGTCTCCTTGGTGAATACTAAATATTTTGCTGCCAATTTCACAGCCTCTGAGGGAATCCTACATCTCTTCTTTGCTAGAGTCCAGAATCCCTGTAGATGGTAAAATTATTTCCATTAATTTGAATTTCAATTCAACCTAATAGCAACAAGGCACTGTCTTAACAAAGGATATGCTGTTGGTAGGGGTTTTTCTGAGAGGCAGTTCTTTCATAACATCTCAGTCCAATGACTGAGGATAATGTTATTAACATCTGTCCAGCCTATCACAGAGAAAAGTTCTATTCTAGGGAATAGTTTTGCTTCTGGTGGATCTTATCATGAGATTTACAAAATGATAAAAAAAAAAGAATCAATACAGTGTTCAGAGAATATATCACAGTGTTACGAGGACAGATAAAAGATGAATAAGACATAGACAGCTAGGAGGAAGAGACAGTGCTAATGATAAGATTAGAGGTACCAGGAGAAATAAGTACATACAATATAATAGGGGAATGGTCAGGTCCGCTTATGGGAATTCAGGAAATTCTTCAAAGAGTTGAAAATCGTTTAAGTATTGAATGGTGCGTAGTTTCTTCCAAATGATGGAGGAGAGGAAGGGAGTGTGCAGGGGAGTTAGCTTGTATGACAAAATAAAATGTCAGACAGCTTGGAAATAGGTCAATAGAAATTATCTAAGAGATACACAAAACAGAAACAAAGTGGTAGACCTATATCCAACCATATCAGCAATTACATTAAATATTAATGATTAAACCAGTGCTATTTAATATGACTGCCACTGACACATGTGGCTATTTAAATTTATTAGAATTAAATATAATTAAAAATTCACTTTCTCAGTTGCACTAGATACATTTCAAGTGTTCAATAGCTACATGTGGATAGTGGTGACCATATTGGATAGTGCAGATATAAAACATTTCCATCATCACAGAAAGTTCTACTAGACAATATTGGAAACAGAGAAGGTCAAATTGAATTTTAATAAAAAAGCATGACCCAATTATATATTGTGTACAAGACATACAGTTTAAATATAAAGATACGGAAAGATATACCATACAAATGTCAGATAAGACAGGCTTTAACATTTGTCCGTAAATATATATATGCTCAATAATCTTAATTCTCTAACTCTGCCAAAGATTCTCTCCTTGTACTCAGTATCATTCCTTTTCTCTGTTACCATTAGTGGCAAGAACTGGAAGACTAAAAGTCACATTTACCAGATCCCATCATCACTAGGGTTCCAGGTTAGAGTCTACCACTGAGATACACCTATACAAATGGTTCACTACATACGCATATCAGCTCTGTGTATTATAGAGAAGAAATATTCATCCATTGTCTTGGTCATTCTGGATCCTACTCAGGCTTGAAAGAACCTCAATTCTGTAATGTTTTCTATGTCATTTGTATTGGGTAAAAGGAGGTTTTATCCTATCCTGAGTAATAAAACAGATATTTCAAAAAAAAAAAAAAAAGAAGACAGGCTTTAAGACAAAGGGTATTATTAGAGATAAATAGGAATATTTCATAATGATAAATGAATCAGTTCAACAGGAAACCATAACAATTATATGTTTATACATCTGTGTGTGTGTGTGTGTGTGTGTGTTTGTGTGTGTGTGTTTTCTGTCACCAACTAATTCTCCAACATTCTGACACCAACTGGATGTCCTACAATTCCGTTCAGTTCAGTTCTGACACTAATTACCCAGACTTAGTGCAGACCCTGCAAGCTAAGGGCTGAGTTCCGTAAGAGAGCCCCACTTCAGACAGCAGCCATGAATGGGTTCCCTGGGAGACCTACTCTCCTTCCAGGCTGACTGAAAATTTGGGGGTTTCCACAGCCTTCCCTCAAATTCAATAATTCACTAAAATGAACCACAGAACTCAGGAAAGCATTGTACTTACAATTACTGGTTTTATTATACAGGATACAACTCAAGAACAACCAAATGGAAGCAATAGTTAGGGCATCTTAGAGGGGGAAGCATTGTAGAGCTTCCATGCCCTCTCCAGGTACACCCCCTTCCCAGCACACTGATGTGTTCATTAATCCAGAAGCTCCCTAAACCTGGCCCGTTGGGGTTTTTAATGAAAGTTTTATTATGTAGGTATGGCTGATTAAATCACTGGCTATTAGTGACTGAACTCAGTCTCCAGCTCCGCTGGCCTCCTAGAGATCTAATCCTCTAATCACTCTGTTGTTTTCTCTTGGAGTTAGGGCCCTCCCATGAGCCATCTTATAAACATACAAAAGGTGGTAAATTCCAGGGGTTTTAGGAGCTCTGTGCCAGGAATCTCGGACAAAGGTCAAATATTTATTTTTTTATTATGCCACAGTGGCTAGTAACAGAGCCTCCAAATATAAGAAGCAGAATTAACAGAATTAAAGGGAGAAATAGATAATTCCATAATCAATTTGGAGATTTTAACATTCCACTCTCACTAATCAATTGAGAAACTAAACAAAGGAATCAATAAGGGTATAGAAGATGTGAATAACACTATTAACCATTATTATCTAGCTGTTTTATACCGTGTTTTCCCCAAAATAAGACCTAGCCGGACCATCAGCTCTAATGCGTCTTTTGGAGCAAAAATTAATATAAGACTGGGTATAATATAATATGATATAATATAGTATAGTATAAGACTGGGTCTTATATTAATTTTTGCTCCAAAAGACGCATTAGAGCTGATTGTCCAGCTAGGTCTTATTTTCGGGGAAACACAGTATATAGAACACTACACCCAACAACTGCAAAATACATATTTTTTTAAAAATGTACGTGATAGTTACACTATGCTAGGGCTATAAAACAAGGCTCAATAAATTTGAAAGGATTAAAATTATACAGAGTAGGTTTTCTAACCACAACAACTTAATTAGGAATTAAGCGGAAGCAGAGTTTGCCACCCCCAAATATGCCTTTTTAAAAACATATAATTATTTTAAGCTGGTTATTTTTAAGAAATGACAGCCTCAGGAAAAACCTTTGACTTTTCCCCTAACTGCCTAAAAGAATTTACATAGAAGACCAGCTCCAGGCAGGGAAATTTCATCATGGAAAACTATAGTTTAATATGAACTAAGTGTGACAGACAGGGCGGAATCTAGCAAGACCTATTTGATCAAACTCCTCTCTGTGTCCCATTGTTAAAGATAGCCCAGGAAACATTTGTTTAACAAACATTTGCTTTTCCATCTCCATATGAAATTGCCTTCCTCCCTTTGAAGTCCCAAACAACAAACCTGTTCCTGCCCTCTTCTCTTTTGGTCAAGACATATAAGCCTTCACTGCCCAATCTGTCCTCAGGTCTCATATTCTTAGGGAACCCCTGTATGTAGATACATAATAAGTTTGGTCACTTTCTCCTATTAAACTGATTCATGTTAATTTGGTTATTAGACCAACCAGAAGAACTTAAAAAAGTAGAAGTATGATTTTTCCTCCCACACAGAATCAACAAGAATGATATGTTTAGGACAATCCAAAATTTTGGAAATTAAACAACAGACTTCTAAATAACCTATGGATTGAAGAAAATTAGAAAATACTGTGATATACAGGTCATGTATTACAGAACTGTACACCTGAAACCTATGTAACTTTACTAACCATTGTCACCCCGATAAAGTTTAATTTAAAAGAAAGAAAAGAAAATAGACTGATAACAAAATGACAATGTATCATACTTTGTGAGGTGCAGCAAAAGCAGGACTTAGAGAGAAATTTAAATCTTTAAATGCTTACATTAGGGAAAAAGAAAGGTTTAAAATTAATGACCTGACATTTCATCTTAAGAAAGTCGAAAATGAAAAGCAAAGTACAATGAAAATAAATAGAAGAAAAGAAATAATAAAAATAGGAGCACAAATCAATGAAATTGAAAACAAAAACAAAAACAAGAAATTCAACAAAGCCAAGGGTTAGAAGGAAAGAAGCTAGTGACGTGGGGATGCCAACCATGAGGAAGAAGGGGCTAAAGGGAGACAATGCCCTATAATGTCATCGAGTCTTTGGAGAAAACACCTAGTCACATGAAGGGTCTTGTCAACACAGTAGTTCAGACTATGTACACATAGCATTGTGAAGCATGTATTGTTTTTCACAGCATTTTAGAATTTAAAATATTAGATATTGTTCAAAATAAAGGTAGTGGCTTCCACTTTTCTATGCTTCTAATTTCTCTCTTTGCCATTCAGCACTGTTGACAAGAACCTCTACTAGATTTTTTCACTGCCATTACCATCGCTCGTCCACAGAAATATACAAATGTATGTAGATTGCATTCAGAATTCACTGCCTTTAAGGCTGGCTTTCATCTCAGTAAAGGGTTTCCAAGGAGAACACTGTCTAGAAGACAGGGCTACCTGTTCTTGTTTGAGTAAAACATGCTGTTGAAATTTGCAAATGCCAGGCACTTTTGTAAGAATGTAAGTTACAATATGGTCTATAGGAAAATGCAATTGATCGATGAATTTTTGGTTAGTTTTGCTTTGAATTTGAGCTCCAAATTTTAGAAATTTTTTCTTAAGTGGCATTTATAAGACTTAATAAAATTTAAATAGATTATGCATAAGCAATTGCATTTTATTCTTATGCCATTTGACCATAACATTCTTTGGCTCCCCTATGCCTTTTTTTTCCATGGAAGTAGAATAAGGAAAAAAAAAATGTTAAGGAGATTTGTGACCTCTCATGGAAACTAGAAAAATGTAGGAGAACTTTGTGATATAGCAATCAATAACGTATATAGACTTGGCCATGCTATAAGTCACATATTTTCTAAAACATAACTACATTCAATAAAAAAGCCTCATCTAAGCTGACCTTTGTTGAATCCACAAATACCAGCTTTATATAAGGGTTCCATTTTATAGGAGGTGAGATGGGAGAGCAGAAACAACATACCTTGGAGTCAAACAGACCTGGTTTTGATGCTAGCTGTGCCACCTAGTATTTCTGTAATCCTGATTATGTCCCTTAAAGGGTTCAAATGTCAATATTCCTACTTTACAAGGTTACAGTGTGCTTTAGAGGTAATAACGTGTGTCAAGTGCCTGGCACACAGAAAGACCTCAATTTTCTTCCCTCCTTGACCTCTAATATACTATACCATGAATGACTAGGAGCTTTCTGCATTTTCAGAGAGCTAGTGTGGCAGAGTGGAAAGAGTCCAGCATTTGAAGTTGCACAAAACTGGTCTCACTCTCCTGTGCCACTCACTGGCTGTCTAACTGTAGGCAAATTACTTAACGTCTTTGAGTTTCGGTTTCTCTGTCTATATATACATATAAAGGAAGATTGTATCTGCAGACACATGAGGATTAAATGAGCTATGATAGGTAAACATCTAGCACGGTGCCTGGTGTATTAAGGTTTAATTCAGAGTAGCTTCAGTTATATCATTTTTGTGCTATCAAGATTTTTTTATTAAGAGTGATTTTCAAGGCCCCTTCTATTTTCACTGTGTTCTAATGGTTAAAGCCCTTAGGAGTACAATCAGCAATGGCAGAGCTCAGATCAATTTCTGGTCCAAATATTGGATATTTAATTTTCTCTCTGCCTCTCTTTACGAGGGCTAGAGAAGCCAGTCTCATTGTACCATACACCGCAGAGCAAAAGGACACTTATGAGCTCAATGGAGGTTATCTGTCATGGCTCCAGGGACCTAATCTTTGTGATTGATGATTGTTGTTTTAAGATTTAAAGTTTCATCCAAAGGATTCATATCTCATATTATTGATTTCTGTTGAACCTGCCTACTTTTCAGTGCAACAGAGTATATGATCAGGGAAGTAAAGGAACGGCATTTATTTGATTAAAATTTCTTCAGCTTGATTCCCTTGTTGCTAGTGGCAACCAACAAAAGAATAGATCTAAAAGGAAAGGTAACAACCACAACGATTACAGTCCATGTTTTTGTCTCTTCCCAGTTGTGATTTTAAAATAGCCCCTCTAGTGCTTGTAGCCATAAAAATGATTGCTACATGTGCCACTTTAGACATATTGATAAACCACCCACCTACACAAACCTATTCCACTAATAAACCTCTTCCCAGTGCTCAATGAGTCAACCTCAGGTCACATGCACCATTGTAAAACACTAATGTCTGTAAGGAAGACGATACTGGCTACATTATAGAAATTATTTCCCACAGTGAATTTTCTATTAACTGGATGTCTTGGATCAGCACAACATTATATGTAGCAGCAGCATTTACATGGTTTGTGTCATTTTGAAAACAGTATCAGTTCCTAAAACAAACAAACAAACAAAAAAACAACTGTAATTATTTTAAAATTTGGTGGCTCTGACATAAATACATACTGAACTCTCTAAAGCAGATTAAAAATACACCTTTGGCAGAGAGCTCTTCATAATACAGTGAAATTCTATTAGACTTCTTTCCAAGGATGAAAGAAGAATATCTTTGTAAGCAGGAAAATATTAACTCTGTAGAAGCATGGCCCAGAAGCAAACACCTTTGAGATGTTTATTCGACATTCCAAAAATGAACCTGGTATACATGAAAACAAACACAGTAGAGCAGCATGTAACAAAAATATAGTTTCACTCTTCCTCCATCACCTTGTTCATTTGCAAGCCAACAGAGAGGATCTTCTGGTACACGATTTGGTCTCTGCCCACTATCATGCCGTTTGTCTGACTCCTGGAGGGTGACGTTCATGTGGACAGAACTTCCAGAAGGGTAGCCATGATCAAAGTTACAGTAAGACTTCTGCTTGGTAAGGAGCCTTTTTGGTGAGAACCGTGTGTACTGAGTTGCATTTCTTGAGGCTAAGGAAAGGTCTTCTTCATACACTCCATGTTGAGGGCAGGATTCCTTAGGAGGGACACTTTAGACTGCTAACAGTTACAGCAAGTTGGAAATGGAGTTGGGGAGCAGAGCATTTTTCTAGTCAGCTGGGAATTAACGGAGACCGTACTCCCCATGAGGGGAAGCCCTTAGCTACAAGATTTGACCCGGGAAGCAGTGTAGGGAGAGCCTCTCTGAGCTGAGCCAGGCCACAGCTCTGGGGAGGAAGCCAAGAGACCTGAGAAGACCAAAATCATTTTGTCAACTTCATCAAATATCCTTAGGCTGGGACTCAAGATATTTTCTAATTTAAAAAAAGAAAGTGCTCTTTAAAAAATGTTTAATCTAGCCAAAGTCACGAGGTATAAGTAACAGTTCCCCATTTGCCTTCCTTCTAAATCTGTACAACGTTGCAACACTGCTGTCTCCTTGCTTGCATTTGCCACAGGCAGTAAAGAGCTGGCCTTCCTGGCTCTGAGTGGGAGTTGGCTCTGAGGGAGTGTTGCCAGGGTGAAGTGTGGTAAACTAAAGAAGCGATGACTAAAGTGTTAGCCAAATGCTTACCTCTGCTTGCCTTCTCCGTCATCCCTCAAACTGGAAATGGACTAGTGCCCTCCTCGTCTCTAGGGCTCACATTGGGTATACTGTTGATTAAACTGGAAGACGGGTTTTTCTCTGGGAAGAAAAATTTGGCTCTGGTCCTGCTCAGCAGACATTCATTCATTTACTGAGCATGTATACTCTGCAGCGCTGCTCACTGCACTGGGTACCCTGTAAATGCAACAAAATCCCCAACTTAGTGGGGATTATACGAGTACATGTTCTTTAGCTCCGTTATTCCCATCCATGATGTTCAAAAGAAATTCAATCACATTTCTTTCATTAATTTGAAGTACTTTCCATTTTCACTTTGTGCTTGGAACACCCACTCTCACTGGGTTGCCTGGATTTTCTCAACTTGCCTCAGCCAAGTGATGGAAGCTCTGGAGCCAGAGGCAGAGGATTCCCTTAGAGAATTAACTGCTTGGTAGACTGGGGAGGTTTTGGGGATTTTTTTGTTGTTGTTTTTTGGTTTGTTTTACTTTTCTTGTAGAGTCTGAAAAACACTATTTGAGATAACTTAGCTCTGTTGGCACAAGGTAGGAAAATAAGTAAATTCTGGCCTCAAATCATTCAGATTCTTGAGAATGCAAAATATTGAGACAGTGAAATGGTAATTTATGAAATTAAAGCTGTATCTCCCTGGGATACTGCTGTCAAAGATGCTTAAAGGTTGGAGGTTGTTTGTGGGCTGAAGAAGTTTTGAAATTTCATGACAGCAGGGACTATGTTTTTGGTATTTATTACTCTATCACTTTGCACAAAATTGGCACTCAATAAATACTTGTTGAATGAATGAATGACCAAAAGAATGAATGACCTTTTGTTTTGTATCGCTATCTCTTCCTCTACAGACTGCTCCTCGACAGCCTATGTTTTATTCATGCAACACTTATTAAGTGCCGACTTTGTTAGGTGCTCTGCGGTGGCACGAGTATATAAAAACGAATAAAACTCAATACCTGAGATTCTACCCAAAGAATCTCAGTCCACTATTGAAATGCTTAGAGCTAACGAGTAAGGCTGTTTATCTGTACACTTTTTTCACACATTCCTGTTAAAATTTTTTTAAATTATTTTTTTCACTTTTAAAAATTTGAATTACTTACTAGGCTTAATAACATTTCTCCTCTCAGTAGCCCCTTTCTACATAATCCCACAAGCTAAGAAATTTTAGAAAACCTAGTGTTTTTGTGAACTTGCTGTGTTAGGTTTCCTTCCTTCCTTCCACACTGACTTCCTCTAGGTATAAATTTTGCAGTAATTCTCTCAATGTGATTATTACCATGTGATCATCATGTATTTGGACCAGAACTTAGAGGGCTTAGTGACCTTGTATTAGGTTCTTATTGGTACTGTAACAAATTGCCACAGATTTAGTGACTTAACACAATGTAATCGTATTATTTATATTTCTGGAGATCAGAAGTCTAGAATGGGCCTCATTGAGCTAAAGTCAAGGTATCACCAGGGCTGTGTGTCCTTTGAGAAACTCTTGGAGAGAACTGTTCCTTCCCTTTTCATACTTCTAAAGGCTGCCTGCATTCCTTCAATGGCAGCCTCTTCCTTCTTCAAAGCCAGCAATGGCCAGTCAAGTCTTTTTTGTGTTCATTGCTCTGACTTTGTTTCTCTCATCACAGCTCCTCTGACTCTTACACCCTTGCTTCCCTCCTGTACTTATGAAGACACTGTGATTACACTGGGTCCACCTGGATAATCCAGGATGATGTACTCATCTCCATATCCTTAATTTAATTACATCTTCAGAATCTCTTTTGCCATGTTAGACAATATATTCACAGATCCCAAGAGTAAGATGTGGGTACAGTGTGGGGAGGGAGTGCATTCTGCTTACCACATACCTAATGGGGTCTTAAAAAAATCAGGTTCTTTATTCCTTTTTGGTTGAAATGGTAGCTCTGTCTAACACAGATTCTGACTCCCTAAATTTTGCCCAAATGCTTGGCTGCCTTAAATCTAGTAGAACAGCACCTGACGTAATACTTTTGTGGAAGAGTACATTACATTTTAGACCAGGATGAATTCTTTATGTGTGTATGTGGACAGGTAATATATAGTTTAGTAAACTAAAAACGAGCTTGGCTCTGCAAAACGTTTCCTCGTATTCTGACACCTTTACTATTCATTTCACACAACTATGTGATTTTAGTAATGATGTATGGATGCTGTTTTTTATAGTTTTCACATTTTATTGTACTTACTTACATTTCACCATTAAATATTGAGTGGAAATGTATGCTGGCCTCTTGTCCATATTTTTGAAATGTAGGGATAAATAGGTGGATGGCTTTAAGAATGCGATACATTAGGCCGTGTAGAAAATGTGTTGGGTTGCAATTGGAGGAAAACCTGTTAAGGACTGAACTGAGAGGTCATGCACAGAAGAGAGACTTAGTAACCTGCGGGGGCAAGACTCATACTAGGAAATTAAATAATGGTGATTTAAATTTTGCTACTGGATGACCTTTACATGCAAGCAATGATATTTCCTTGGGAACTGACGGTAAATGTCACTTCATATTTGGAACAAAGAAAGTTGACAATTATACTACATGTTGAAATAAAATTTCTAATTAAAAAATCTTAATTTGCTTGTGTATTTCTTCTTGATGTCATATAAAAAGATTTGGCGATATTAATGAATAGGGAATAACATATAGAACATTAAAATGCATATTTCAGAGATTAGAAAAGAAGTAAAAGCAATTAAAATATGGTTTTTGATTGCTGGGATTTCTGTTTATAAAATACCATTGAGTGTCTATACCCCTAAGGAGTGTGGAAGACAGAGGTCTGTGGAGCAGAGAAAAGGACAAGGTAGTTCTTGCTCTGGATGAATAGGGATGACAGGCAGGTCCATAACAATTAATTATAGTACAAAAATAATGTAAGTGATTAAATCTCAGATATACATCAGCCATTACCTATAACTGTGTGGAGATAATTACATTAGAACGTAGTCATTGGGAAAGAGGGAAGAGTAAGACATTAAGAGTGATTCTTGAGTGACTGCCAAGAAGTGCCCATTTTAAGAAAAATTCTTCTCATGTAAACATATATAATAATCATGAACCCCCTTGATGGAGTTACTAGGTAGCTTTAGTCTAGTCCTTCAGTAGAAGTGATGATTAGATTTGTGACAAGGCCCTGTGATCCTCTTCTCTTGCTTTTGTCTGCCCATCCTTAGCTGACTTATGGTGTGACTTTGGGAAGAATCTTATCATTTGATTAATGTAGAGTTGCATTTCCTCATCTCAGAAAAACAGAAATTTACTCTGTATGTATGTGGCTGGAGTTGCGTTGAGGGTCACATTAAATAGGGTTATAGTGGTGGGAGCCAGGGCAGAAATGAAGATATTTTGAGAACCTCTACCTTGGGTCACAAGATCTGCATCTACTTGCCACCCTTAGCTGAACCATGTTTTATTCGACTTGAAAGTGTGCTTGGCATCCCTCACATGAATATATTCTAGTATATTCTATATAATGTTCTCTCTTTCTCTCTCCATATCTACATTATCTATCATCTATCTTATTCTATCTATCTATCTCTCTATCTATCTATCTATCTATCTATCTATCTATCATCTGTCTGTCTGTCTGTCTATCTATCTATCTATCTACCTACCTACCTATCTATCTATTATCAGCATTTATTTCCACACTCTTTTATGCTTTCTTCTGTATCAAAGGGCTGGAAGCCTGAGAGTCTTATTTCAGATAGTCTTCTGCTTTTGATATTCTGGGTGTAAATTATGTTTTGTCAGTGAAATGAACTCATGCAAGATTCTAAAGGCAGAACAAAGCTCAGTGAACCCATTTATGAACAATAAATCCTTTGCAATATAAATAATTTTCCCAGTTTATTGATTTTATAAGTTTGGAATTGGGAAGGAAAGGTTTTTCCCCTTTTAAGTAAGGAATACCTGCTTATTCAGTATTTGCTGCCAAGACTGAATCCTTTACTAGACTAAAAGATGAATGAATTTTCTTTCCCTTTAGCTACTTTTTATATGACATTGTTCGAGAGACTGAGCACAGTCTTTTTAAACAGATAACAAGGTGTCACCTTTGAGTGGCACAAATTTAGTAGCAACAGTAAAGTTGTGTTATTATGATTTCTTTACAGTGCGAAACCCAAAAGTTATTCCTCTGTGCCTTCATGATGAAATCACATTGAGAGGCAGCATTAAGACAGTGATTGGGAGGAAAGACAGATCTGAGAAGGGCAGTATAATTTTCATCTAAGGCAACAGCACTAGACTTTCGAGAAGGCAATTGCATATATTACTGAGCAATAAGATGACTCTCCCACAGGGACAATTCATCTTCAAGAAGCATTCAATCAGTTTGGCTATCAACAAGATTTCGCCTTTGATAAACACATTCACTTTAATAGCAGTTCATGAGATGGAAGGTTTGGATTCTTCCAAGGAAATTCAAATTCATGGCCCTCAATCTCTATGGCCTGAAAATAAAAACTAGTCACTTTCTAGTATGGTGCCTTGAAAACCATCAAATTATGCTACAATCTTCCTTTAGACATAAAAGGAGGATATAGGTCAAACATAAGATATTACTAATTAATTCATTTCCCTCTTTGTTCCTAAAATGATTTGAGGCAACTGACTGTATAATATAATGGGGAAATAGTACTTCTTGACCTGCTGCAAAATGAGGAATTGCCCAAGATAATCTCTAAGGTATCTTCCACATCATACCTTTTATGAGAAAATTTGGGGAGTCTGTCCTTCAAAACTTCATTAAAAGGGACCATATTAAGGTAAAGTCTTAATCATAAACTTCCTAAGTGAGGTTTAAGATAGATCTAAATGCATCCTAGAATCTTGTGTGTATTTGAACTGTTGTGAGTCTGAAGCTTACATGATCCACGACGTTGATGTAAACTTAATTACCCGGAAAATTAGGAGACGAGGATTTGCTCTCTGTTCTTGTTACTAACTTGGTGAATTTGGCAAACCATTGTTCCCTTTCAGTGGCACAAATTTAATAACAACAGGGGGATGTTTTATTATGATCTCTGTATTACATGAATTTCTTTATTTAATGTTATTTAATTTATTGGGGTGACATTTGTTAATAAAATTATATAGGTTTCATGTGTACAATTCTATAATATAATACATCATCTGTATATTGCATTGTTTGTTCACCACCCAAAGTCAAATCTCCTTCTGTCACTATATATTTGACCCCCTTTGTTCTTTCCTACCTTCTCTGCACCTCTCTTTCCCTTTGGTAACCACCATACTGTCATCTGTGTCTATGAGTTTTTCTTTGTTTGTCTTGTTTGTTTCTTGCTTTCAGTTTTATATCCCACATGAGTGAAATAATATGGTTCTGGACTTTTTCCATGTGACTTATATAGCTTAGCATGATATTCTCGATATTCATCCATTATATTACATGAATTCTAAAACTAAGTTTGGTAATTGGGAGGGAAGGTGTTAAGCTGGCCATATGCTTTTCATCTAATGAAAAAACACTCAACTTGTGGGAAGCTGATTGTAGGATTACTGAACCACTTGGACATTCTTCCCTGACTGAATAGATTTCTTTTTGAAGCAAAGGGTGTCAGTTTTATCTTTTTGAGAATTTTTCCAGCCAGTATTTTATAAGAAAACATTTTAAAAGAGTTTAAGCAGCAGAATTCTCATTGGTCAAAAGATGGAAGCAACCCAAGTGTCCACTGACAGATGAATGGATGAACAAAATGTGACCTATACACACAATGCACTATTATTCACCTTAAAAAGGAATAAAATTCTGACACGTTACAACATAGATCAACCCTGCAGACATTATGTTAAGTGAAATAAGACAGTTAGAAAAGACAAATATTGTATGATTCCATTTATATTGGGTACCTAGAATAGTCCAAATCACAGAGACTGAAAGTAAAATGGTGATTGCTAGGGGCTGGTAAGCGGGGAATGGGAGGTTAGTGCTTAATGGATACAGTGTCAGTTGGGGAAGATAAAAATCTGGAGATGGACGTGTAACAAAGTGGATGTGCTTAAAGCCACAGAACTGTGCACTTAAAAATGGTTAAAATGGAAATTTTTGTTGTGTATATTTTATCACAATTTAAAAAGTTAAGTAAAAAAAAGTTTAAAGTGACTTCATCTTCATGTTTATCCCTTTTCCTAATTTAAGGAGTGAATAAGCTCCATTTCTCCAAAATTCGTGTCTCTATTGCTTTAAAGCTAAATAAAATGTCACCAACTATTTTTTGCCTCATTTAAAGAGAGGCTACCAATCAGCCACTTGGTTCTGAGACATATCTCTGTGGCTCTCAATTCAGATTAGAGTTACATCCAGCATTTGTTTTGCAATTACAAATATTGGAAAGTAAGTTAAGAAAATAATGTTATCATCTTGGAAAATTGCTATTTGTTTGGGAGATTTTTTACATTAAAGATGTGATGTTACCATGTTTTTTTATTACTGAAAATATTACAAATGCACATTTGTACATCAAGCAACTTAAGGTGACCAGCCGAACGGGAAAAGACATTTGCAAACAACACCTCTAGGGGCTAATATCCCAACTATATGAGGTCTGACAATTAAGTTCGCAAACTTGTTGCAACAATGTTGTTAATTTTTTTTGATATCAGAGGGATTATTCATTATGAATTTGTACCAACTGGACAAATAGTTAGCCAGATTTGCTATTTGGAAGTGCTGAAAAGGCTATGTGAAAAAGCTTTGTGAAAACGACCTGAACTTTTCGCCAACAATTCATGGCTCTTGCATCACGACAATGCACCAGCTCACACAGCCCTGTCTGTGAGGGAGTTTTTAGCCAGGAAACAAATAGCTGTATTGGAACACCCTCCCTACTCACCTGATATGACCCCCAATGACTTCTTTCTTCACCTGAAAATAAAGGAAATACTGAAAGGAAGACATATTGATGGCATTCAGGAGGACATCAAGGGTAATACAATGACAGCTCTGATGGCCATTCCAGAAAAAGAGTTCCAAAATTGCTTTGAAGGGTAGACTAGGCACCCGGTGTCAGTGCATAGGTTTCCAAGGAGAGGACTTCTAAGGTGACCATAGTGATATTCAGCAATGAGGTAGGAGCACTTTTTCTAGGATGTGTTCACGAACTTAATTGTCAGACCTTGTATAAAGAACATATACAACTTAACGACAAAAACACAAACAAGCCAATTGATAAATGGGCAGAGGACCTGAACAGACACTTCTCCCATGAAGAAATACAAATGGACAACATATATATGAAAAAAGGCTCAACTTCACTAGCTATTAGGGAAATGCAAATAAAAACCACAGTGAGACACCACCTCACAGCTGTTAGAATGGCAATTATCAACAAGACAAGTAATAACAAATGTTGGAGAGGTTGTGGAAAAAAAGGACCCCTCATACACTGCTGGTGGGAATGTAAATTGGTACATTCATTATGGAAAACAGTATGGAGATTCCCCAAAAAATTAAGAATGAAATTACCATATGACCCAGCAATCCTTCTTCTGGGTATCTACCCCAAAAATCTGAAAACCTTTATTTATAAAGATATATGTATCCCTATGTTCATTGCAGCATTATTCATGGTGGCCAAGACACGGAAACGACTGAAGTGTCCTTCAATAGGTGATTGGATAAAGAAGATGTGGTACGTATATACAATAGAATATTACTCAGTTATAAGAAAAGACGAAATACTGCCATATGCTACAGTATGGATGAATATTGAGATTATCATGCTAAGTGAAATAAGTCAGACAAAGTTGAGAACCATCTGACTTCACTCATATGTGGCATATAAAACTGAAAGCGACAACAATAACAACAATAAAAAAGAAAAAAATAAAAGAAAGACAAAGAAAAAAGAAGAAAACTGAAAACAACAAACAAACAAAAAATTTTAGACAGAGACAACAATTTGGTGGTTACCAGAGGGTAAGGGGGGGAAAGGGGGTGGTAGAAGAGGGAAGATAAAGGGGATCAAATATATGGTGATGGAAGGAGAACTGACTCTGGGTGGTGAACACACAATGTGATATATAGATGATATATTACAGAATTGTACACCTGAAATCTATGTAACTTGACTAACCATCGTCACCCCAATAAATTTAATAAAGATAAAAAGAAAGAAACTTACGTTTTCTTATTTGCTAAAGGGAATCCCACTTATTAATGTTATGCTTTTTGTTCCCTTATGAATATTTGATCCAATCTTGCTGTTCTTTTATCCATTTTATGGTGTTTAAAGTAGGTTAATAATACCCCCAAAGTTGTTTATTTCTATGTTTATTTTCTAATGTAATAACTATCATGAATACCTTTATGCATCAAAGTTTCATGCCAACAACACTAAAGTGAGAATGATTTTTCCATTTTTTTCAAAAGTCAAGTCACAATCATTTAGAAGTGCTTTAAAATTCTGGCTGTCATTCAAAAACTTGTATGAGATTTGTTTTAGAAGAGTCCCGCCTCCCCCCCCCCACCTTTTCACACACACAGAATGGTGGTAAAATATAGGTGAGAAGACGTGACTCCAGGCATCTAGACATAAACATATTTTTGACAGAATATAAAGCATCTTGAAAACTTCTCTTTGATTAATCTCTTTTTATTGTGTGTGTTATTAAATTTTGACATAAATTTTTCATAAATGTTTAATTCTTTTATAGATAAAAAATTTAAATAGGACAATTATTACAAATAATAATCAATAACTGGAAACACCATACTGAATTTAAAGGGAAAAACATTGATAATGCAAGCACAAACACACTTGGGAGTTCCAAGAAAGTTGTTAGCAGAGAAGTACTCTCTATATGTCATGAGTAGAAAGCAGGGGCAGGGATGAGGCAGAACTTGTATTGTTAAATACATCTTGGGCAAGTGACCCTGGCTTTGGACAAGATGTACTTCATTGTTTTTTCCTCCCAATGTTGAAAAACGGAGAGTTTTAAGTGCTTCCACGTTATTTCAATGAGAGTGAATGGTGGAAAGGCTGTATGATGGGAGTCCACTGAAAATCAAGTGTTTCCTCGTGAGTGGTTTGCATTTATTTTGAGTCAGTCTAAGTAAACGTCAAATGCTTTTTCACATGGTGAAAGTGAGTTCTTCTGTGGGCACCTCTTATGAAAGCAGATGTCATGGTAGGGATAGGGCAGTAACTCAATCCTTAATGGAATTCCCAAATCCAAACCCCTCTGAAAACTTTGTTTTCAGAACTTTATTGGTGGTAATATTGGGCCGGACCTGATGTGGGGCTATTCATAGTTTTAAATGGTTCTACTTCTTATAAATGTTTGTACATTTGTGGAAATATTAAGGTTTGATTACAGATGCTGAGCCAGATCCTGCCAGGTGTGTCCAGTAATGTGGGGTGTCCACCACATCACTGTAAAAATGAGAACATTTCTGAATTCCCATACACTTCTGGCTCTAAGGGGTTCAGAAAAGGAATTTAGGTCTATACTACTATAAAATTTATCACTACTAAGTACTAAGTACTAATATTCTTTCATGAAATAGGTACTTATTGTATGCATACTAAGTGCCAAGCACAGTGCTAGGTGTTGGATATACAATAGCAACGAAAACATACATAGTCGGAGAGACAATCACATGTGTACCTGTAAAATTACAGATATATGTATATATATATATATATATATATATATAATTTTATATGTATATATATAAATAGATATATATTAGTTAAATATGTTTTATATATAATTTGATATAATTATGTAATATTGTATATATTATCTTAATGTTAAACATATCAATTATATATTATACATAATTATAGATAGATATTATACATAGTCACATGTACAGCTAAATAATTGCAAATTGTGTTACATGGTTTGAAAGAAAAGGATAGAGTTCAGGAAAAAATGGGGGCGATCTAAGATTAGTGAATCAGGGAAATAATTTGGAAACCTGCAGAGTTACGAGGAGCAGGCAGGTGAAAGGGATGAGGAAAACATTCCATCTAGAAGAAACATGTTGTACAAATATTCAGGGGTAAGAAAAATCTTGGCAAATGTGAGGGATGGAAGAAAGCATGTACTTGGTACATAGCAAGGGATAAGAAACAGATGAGATGAAGGTTTAGAAGGAGGCAGAGGCTAGATTACTTGAACGGGCCATAGAAAAGGCAAATTTTATTCTATTTGTTGGGGAGTGATATGCTCAAATTTAATTTTTAAATTATCATTCTAGGATATAATAGGAATTCTAAGAATGAATTGGAGTTGGAAGGAAATAAAAATTGGAAGGAAATAGAACTATTTCAGATGAGAGACGGAGGAAAACTAGAGTGAAGGAAATGAAAATGAAGAGAAAGTGATAGAGTCAAAATACATTTAGGGCTTAGTCATGGATGGGTTACAGCAGCTGAGGGAAAGACTTGCTATTTTCTGGGTGAATAGAAGTGGCATTTGTCATGATGAAGAGGCCTGAAAGAGGAGCGTGTTGGTTGGGTAGGGGTGAGGGGTGAGCAAGAGTTTTGCTTTGGACATGTTAAGTTTGTAATGTCCGTAGGATACCCAAGTGGATACCAAGTAGACATTTGGATATACAGACCCCGAGTTGTGATATAAATATGGAGACTATCAATTTGGTAGGTCATGTAGATGGATTTAAAGCACAGGAATGGACGAGAACACTGAAAGAGTGAAGATAGAGAGGAAGGTCAGAGACTGAGTCTTTGGGAATTTCACCCTTTAAAAATCAGGTCGAAGAGGGGAAGGCAGCAATGGAGAGTGAGAACAAGTGGTCGTAACAGTAGGAGAAGAACAGTAACAGAAGCCAGGACAAAGGTGTCTGAATGTGCTCCTTGTTTTTGTCATCAGAGCAGCCATCGGTGGCCTTGGCAAGGCGGGCTTTTTGTTGCTGTTGTTGTTTACTGGGTTGTGGTTGACCAATCAGGGGGCGAGAGAGCAAGGGTATTTCTTTTTGGAAGCTTGGTTGTGAAGAGGAGTGGAGAAGCAGGGAGGTAAACAGAGATGGATGCAGAGACAAAGAGTTTATTTAAAAGAAAGGAGACATGAGCATGTCTGCATGTTGATGGGAAGAATGAGGACAGGAGATGCTGAAGACGCCTGAGAGAGGAGGGATTCAAGGAGTTGAGGCCACTACTTATTCTGTATCAGGGTATTAAGGGTATTATACATTTTAATCCATTTTAATCCTCACAACACCACTAGAAATACGTATCACAGTGTTTAACACCTTGTTGTATTCCAAAGGCTTGGAAGTCCGATGAGAATGGCCCCAGGCTTACTTGTGTCTATTAGGAATCTCCTTGCAGTGCAAATGGAAGTGCAGATGTTTCTCTACTGCTCTCCATGGTTGCCTTCCAGTCACTGCCAAGTGTGCCCTCAGAGGGGCTTACTGAGTCCCTCCTCCCTGGTCTTCTTCCCGCTGGTCCTCATTTCCCCGTCGTCTTTTGCCCTCTCCCTGAATCGCGACTTCATGTCACTGTACGACTTTTACCTATGTTGGTAAGTTCTCTTTGCACTGGATCTCCCCAGTCTTGGAAAGTACCCATAGGACCAACAAAAACTAATATTGATCACTTCTTATAGCATATCTTGGATTTATTCACTTATTAAGTAACCGCTGTGTGCTAGGTACTGTACTATGCAGTGCGGAGCAAGCAGACATGCAGTTTACATTCTAACGTGTGTGTATATGGGGTGGGGGGGGCATGCAAAATGTTGACAAAAATTTAAAAAAAATTAATTTCAGATAATGATGAATTCTCTGAAGAAAATAAACCAGGGCAATGTGATGGAGAATTACTGAATGTTTCTTTTCATTTAGGAGGTCAGGAAAGTTTGAAACATTATACTACAAGACCCCCTTTCCACCAAAGATGAGGATGAGAATTAAGAGAACCCACTGAATGGAGGAGATACGGCAAAGGAGTGAAAGGGGAAGGGTCCAGATACCCAATTCCCATTTCATAGACAAAGATGCAGAGATCAGAGTTACCTACCTTGCTTAAGACCCTTTGACTCAAAAGCGAGAACATGAGGATTCCAGCCTCTGCCTGGTTATTCCTTGAACGAAAGAACCAGTTCTAGGCCTGTAATAGTCTCTGGGTAACCGTGTACAAACTAATTTATCTGGCTCTGCAAGTGAGGCCATCACCAAACTAAGTATCTTAGGGCTAAATTAGGTGTGTACAAAACCACTGTGAATCTTTCAGAGGCAGTGGGCAATATTAAACCAAAATGTTCACTACCACACCATCTCATCATTGTGAAATGTCATTTCTTCTTCTTTTTTTTTTTTTAGATAGTTAGGTCTTAAAATTCTGCCAAAGGCCACTTAGTCTTTCCCTTCTCTTCTAGGAAGGAATGCGCCTAAATTTTCCCAGAACGATGGGTGTTTCCTTCAGAGAAATAGATTGCTCAAGCTTGCTCTGTGGCAGCCAACTCCAGAGAATCACAAAAATTAGGGTATGATTTTTTCTTTTTTCGTGTCTTACAGAAAAAAAACCCAAACTAAAAACAACCTGCAGAGACACCCAAGGCCCTGCATTGTGGTCAGTGTTTCACTGTGGCAGGAAAGGATCCCAGAGTTGTTATTGCGAGTCCCCTCAAGCCTACAACCAGGTATCTGGGTGTACCCTGAAGTATAACTATGGAGCATGGCCTTGGGGAATATTGGGAAGTGCTTTCCCAGGTTAATCTTTTAGCTTGTATCCAGTTAGGTGACTAGAATTGAAATTGCCTACACAAAACCAGGAAATAGCCCACCTAAAAGAGACCTAAGGGAATGAAATAATTAAATGGTTACAAAATCAGATTTATGAGCGAAGGTTAAAGAAGATGGGGAATGAGGTAGAGAAGGCTGAAGGTATTTACTTGTCACTCATATTATAACCTTAGTCTGGTTGGCTGGCTCTACTGGGCAGCTTTCCTCGAAGCAGCAATGTAGGCTGTAGGGCACTCTCTTGATCCTTAGATGTTTCCACTCAATGGGTGTAAATGGGCAAAAAGGGAGAATTATGTGTGTTGAGGCCTGGAAGTCATATATATTACTATTCACATGCTATTACTATTCAGTACTATTCATTACATTCATATTCCATTGACCAACCCCTAATCACAAGACTACATCTAAGTGGAAAGGTGGCTATGACATGTCACACAGCAGTGTACTTGGGAAGGAAAGAAAAATCATTTGGTGAACAATACCTAGTTGCTGGCACAGATGCCACAGGTGTGTCTCTGTTTCTATTAGTCAAATGGTTCTACCTAAAATGTTATGAAAATATATGGAAGCTTTAAAGGGTATGTACAAAGTCCTCAAAGATTCTTACAGTTGGGTAACCATTACACTTGGTGTGAGTTACAGAAATGAAGTTAATATATGAAAGTATATTAAAACTTAAAATGTACATAGTTGATATAGCAGAATTGTGATTCTGCCAATATATCAATTGTGACTCTGCTTTTTATTCTCATGCAAAACAGTATTACAGCATACGTTGAAGATAGTTTGGTCACACTTTGCCATTTTAACAGAATGTTTGAGCCTTCCCAGTTCTCTCATTTTTCATATTTTCAAAAGGAAAAAAGCTCGTTTGTCTTATCTGCTTACCTATGTAATCATGAAAAGAAGAATGAATAAATTAAAGAAAAAAGGGAGGGAGGAAGAGTGGGAGGAAGGAAACAAGGAAGGAAGGACAAACTCATATAGTACAGAACATCAAACATATGGTGATTGAAGGAGAACTGACTCGGTGGTGAGCACACAATGTGATATGTAGATGATGTATTACAGAATTGTACACTTGATACCTATGTAATTTTACTAACCAATGTCACCTCAATAAACTTAATAAAAAATCAGTACATAAGCACCCCCACACTTATTTTTCATGACCATTTTGGTGCTATTTTCTTAAGTGATCGATCCCATTAGTTTTGAAAATTTCCTCCAAACTGTGAAAAAAATAAAAAACAGGCAGAATTTTATTTCAGTGTTTGTTTTGACATCAGGCTTAATTATTTGTCTTTTCTTTTAGTTATACCATTTTATACCTCTTGTCTATGAGCATTCACTCCAGGCAAGATTCAGTCCTAGCACAGGCAGACTATGGGTTTCTGGTGGAGGGCACATTAAAATTAATTAAAGTGCAAGCAAAACCCCATAACCTGGAGGAGGTTAGGGAAAAAGAGCAAACAGAGCCTGGAAAGAAATAAGTAGAAATATAGCTACAAACCGGGTAAGAGATCAAAGAACCCCATATTTTCCTAAAACATTCAACTGTACAAAACTATCATCATGGCTGCTCAATGGCCCATTCGGATGGCATGATTGAGCGTGAAGATTGAAGAGACAGAAAGGGCTCAGAGTCAAACAACAAATGCCTTCACTAGCAGACTGGGTTTTGAAAATTCTTTCTATATTCAAGAAACTAGAGCTTATGTCTTTTCGTCTAGTCGTCCTTTTGTTCTTTCCTCTTGCATAGAGCACCTCAGATGTGAGAGATGCTATTCTAGACGGGACCCAGTGCATATAACCCATTGAGAACGTCAGTTAACACTGCCCAGCTGTTCAAGAACCCTAAAGTTAACTATCATTGGCAAAGAGGTTGAACAGCTGCTGAACGTAGAAGGCATGGCCTGAGGCAGCAGAGACACCTCGCCTGCTCTGGGTCTTGCTCCTGGATGAAGGATTACGTTTCTTTAGAAGCAAAGTGTCCAGAGAAGTGTGTTGGGTGAGCCCCATGCTTGGCTATCTTCTACCTCGCAATCTCATTCATCCAGTCAACCTTTATGCAATTACAAATGTGCAGGACAGTCTGGGGTAACTGAGTGAGGAGTGAGACACAGCCTGCTTTTTAGGAGCGTACAGTGACTTCAGGATGGATGGGGCCATCTGAGAGACAGTCAGGAGCTATGGAGGTGCATGGCTCTGTTCTGGTAATCCCAGGGAAACTTCAGAGAGGAATCCCTACGATCTATTCCACCCGCATCCTTTACCTGGGCCCCCTGCACTATCTATTACTCTTGTGTATGACTAGTTTATTTTATACCCTGTCCTAGGGGCTAGGGTTTTTACCTGTAGTATAAGCAGATATACAAAAACCCTTTGGTAATCAGAACCACTACAGTTTATGAGCCCTCATCAGGAATCTTGGGAATCACTAATTCAGTTTTCCCTGTCTCTTCCACTAAGTAGAATGGGTCTTGTGACTCCAAGTGGCCAAATACTGAAGGCATGCCTGATGTACTGCTCCCATGCCACTCTCTATTATGGAAGGGAAAGGAAAGGCAACCTTAAAGTTACAGATTGTTAGAGAGGAGATTAGAATACAATGTGGTCAGACATCCCATGATAAGATGTCTTACATTAGACTAAATGATTTGCTTTTCTAGGTGTTTGTATGAAAAATAAGTATTTCCTGACAAAAACATGAGTAAATATAGTCAATCTATTAATCACAGCTATGTTTTAGACAGATGGTTAAAGAAACTGTTGGACCAAGTATCACACTTCCTTGTACTATCAACAAATTAGGATTAGTCATCTCAAACTGAAAGAACAAGGATGTGGTTATTTCCCATTGTCTCAGCTTCAAGTTCCCAAAGCCTTTTCCTCTAAGGAGCCAGGGGGCTGTTCCCGGAAGCCCTACACACCAGCCAGCCATGCTCTGCTTCAGTAAGTCAGAATGGATGGGCCCTAACTTCTGTCCTTATTCATTACGTTTATGCATAGAATAACTAATGATTCTTAGTTACTTTGAATATTTGCAAACTGTATCTGTAGCCACATTTCCATGGGCAATTCTGCAGTTGCTAATTTGGAAAATGCTTGTTGTATGTAATATCATGGTATACAGATTGTTCTGCTTTAAAATGGCTAAGAGAAAAATTATAGGCTGGAAATAATGGAAACTATTATGTGCTGAGGACCTTAAAATAGTTTTAGATTTAAAGTCTAGAATGCTGCATAATGCTCAGAATTCTTCATGGCCTCCCTACTCCGAGCCCAATTCTCTTTTTGGAAAGATTTTTAAAGAATTAAGAGCTGAGTACTCCAATGTCTGTTATCATTTCATCTGCATTTCCACGGACATTTTAGCAATCATGTGAGGCATTTCTCCTTCACCTCCCACAAATCATGTGGGTGAAATAGAGCTATGAGCATTTTCATAGAAAATAATAATTCTGACTTCAGAATCTAAAAGGATACCATTTACATTAAACACACACACACACAGATAGCAAATGACCTACCAGTGCAGCTGCCTGTAAATGTTCCGTAAGACCAATGATTTGGGTTTTGGTATGTTATCCTTGATCTTTTGAAGGCAGCGTTAAATCGGAGTGTATTGGGGAAACGACCTCATTACATCATATGTGCTGAATCACTGTCCTACAACTCTTGTCCCCAAGGCACCGGGAGACTAAGCATTGTCATCCCATCCTCATGCAAATATGTGCTAGTAAAGTCCTTTCAGGCTTGTGGGATATTTTTACTGCTGTTTCCCATTATTGTTACATTAATAAGATCGAGAAGATACTTCGTTTTCCCTTTCTCTCTCTCTCCCTCCCCCGCCATCCCCCCCTTTCAAAATCCTGCAAAAACAGCTTTCATTTTAAGGTTTTCATCTAAGGACTTGCTTTGTCACATCGCCAGTGTTTTGACTGTCCTCTAGTGGCTGTTTTGAATCATATTATGTTTCAAAAAGAGAATTTATTGTTTTGTTTTTTTTTACCGTGCCTCGAATAAAAACCTGTGTGCTGGGAGTCGTCCTTTAAGGAACACAGTGTTTTCATGTTTGAAAAGGATAATGATGAATTTTAATCTCTATTTTGACTCATCTTTGCTGCAGTTTGAAAACCCCAAACCTCTGAAGTGTTACGTAAATTAACCCACGTCTTGCAGCCTCTTCCATCCATGAATGTAATAGTTTTTACTCATTCTTTGAAGAACAAACTGCTTTTGTCTGCACCACTCAATTTAAGGGAAAACTACTTCTGGAATCCTATCCAAGCTCTTCAGACTCTGAATAATTTTTGCTGCCACTCTAATCATCATCCAGGATACTTATTTGTAATCACTAGCTTTCAATAATTTAAATAGGTAGTTGTTCAGCCAACTATTTTTATTCAAAATGTGACAAAAGCTGAAATTGCATTTAAATTTTATCCAGATGCTGTCTTCTTGTAGGACGTGCCAACTGATGCAGAACAATGGTTTGTTTACTTATAACATGTCAGAAGCACATCTTTACTTCCTGAATTTAACCAGTAATCTAGAATGAAGTCTATAATTTATGTATCGGTTGAGTGGCTCACCAGAACCAGCAGGCAGGACATTTTAAGATTTATTCAGTGTGCTGAATCATCAAACATAACCACACCCATAAGTTGTGGTTATTAGACTTTAGAGATGAGCTTTACTTTATCTAATTGCATTTCAACAAGATCCTTTTGGTCATTACATTTTTTACCCATAATAATAAAGACCATTTTGAATAAATCTCAATATAATTATCACTACTTAATATTTCTGTACGGCCTTAAAAGTCTTTTTTTTTAAATTTTCTTTTGTACTTTTATATATAAAATGGAGCAAATTTGTAATTTCCAAAAGAACTAAATCAGACATAATTCAGGTTCCTTAAGAACAAATTTCTGTTATCTTAAACTTTATTTTCTAGTCCAATAAATATTGGCTTCTGGACCAGCAAAGGAACTCACTCTGAAAAGTTCCAAAGCTACAAAATTGTAAAATTGAGAAGCTAAGTTAAATGTTTTTCTGTTTTGTGAAATTTGTTAGATTTTGTCAAGTCCACGGTTTTGCACGGAAAGTTTCAGGGAACACTTGTGTTCAAAAATATCTGCAGAGTGGCTAATTGCTATTGGTGAATGCAAAGAGAACAGTTGCCATGGTGCAATTTCAGTCTCTTTGCAAGTTCCCCTCTCCTGTTCTCTTTATGGCTTTTCCCAGTCTTCATCTCTCTGTCTGTAAATTATGCCCCCATCTTCCTACACTCACTGTCAGAAGATTACCTTGGCTCTTACCTCAGAGAGGAAATAGACTCTATTTACAATAACTCCTTCAAGTTCCTTCCACTCAATAAACATACCTACCTCTGCAATCTCAGGATTGGGGTGGGGGTGGGGGACAAGGAGAGTCCTCTGATTTTTCCAAGACCAGTCCTTCCATCTCACTCCCATTTCCTCAGAGCCCTTGCTCCATCTTTGTGTCTTCTCTCTAGTGTGTCTTCCACCTCCTGCTTGTCACTGACTCAATGCTCTCAGCACATAAACATGACACAGTCTCTCCCAGAGTAGTTTTGATTTACAGTCCATGAGTGTCCAAATGAGGGCCCCCAGGTTCCTCCGGAACACAGAGGCCACAGGTCGCTGCTTTGACAGAAGCCGGCATGCTTTCAGTTCTGTAGCCATGCCACCCTGGCCTCAAGGGGGTGGATTATGGTTTAGGGCCTTAGCCAGAAACAGCTCAGGTGTGAGAGCCAAACTACATGGTGTCTGAGTCCTGTTTGGATTCCTGTCTGCAAGCAATAGCAATGGATTCTGGCTAACTTACCCTCAGTAGGATATTCCCTGGAAGATTGTCGTGGCTCTCCTATAGACAGGGTCCTAGAGGACCTGGCTTAGAAAAGAGGCAGAAACCAAGGTACTCTGAAGATCTCTGCAGTGGGAAGCTCAGCAAAAGTTATACAAGAAGAGCAGCGTGTTCAACTTCCTACTTTTGCTGCGGCTCCTTTAGTAAGGGTGGTCTGCAGCTGTCCTTACACTTGTCTGACTGGCCTAGGCCAATTGATATGTATCCCCATAGCCAGCCTGGGCAGGAAGAGAGAGTATTGGCTCATGGGCTACTGTGTGGGGAGGTGGGTTCCACCTGCACATCCACACACAGTAGCAGATTCCCCCAAAGGAGGTTGGATGCTGGGCAGCCCAAAGTAACAAATGGTGACTATAGATGTTTCTCTAACACAATGAGTCGCTTCCTGGAGAGCAAGCACACAAGGCACAGAGAAGGAGTAGAAAGCAATAGGAACAGAGAAGTAATCACAGAGAGAAGCAAAGATGAGAGAGAATCAAAGAGAAGTTGTGTCATGAAAATGTTAGAGTCACGAGAGTAGAACCAGAAGGAATGGTGTCCATTCTCAGGGTGGTGAGACAACTGGTTGCTTGGGACACTGGAGCTGGCTCAATTCTGTGTTACCTAGTTCGCAAGCTTTGGAGTCAGAATCATGCGTGTCCCTCAGATTCAAATACAGGCTTCACTACTCACCTGCTGGGTGAACTTGGACATAATTTTTAACCACTCTATCCTCACTTTCTTCATTTGTTAAAGTTATACCTATATCATTTTGTTGATGTAATAATAAAATCACAGTGCACGCAAATGATTAGTATAACTCCTGACATATTATGTGTTAGTTGTTATTATTACTGTTATTTCATGTTTCCCATCATTTTATAAATGCTATTCTAATTCTTCATAGAAAATTCCAACTCATATTTTAAGCTCCAGCTCAGACGTTACCTTGAACTTCTCTGCAAATCCATCCATGAATCTTCTCCCTGCCCCAGGAAGAACTTATAATTCAGGTCAACACTTACTGAGTGACTATTTCTAGGTTCTGGAAATATAAAAGATGTCAAAGACATAGTTTGGTTCCTCCATAGCCTATCATCTAAAGGAAGAAGCAGAGACATAAGTAGACAATTTTAATATCTGCCCGTAAATACCATGATAGAACTACAAAAGAGTAGCACCTTACCGTATATTTTCTTCCATTAAATCATACCTCTATTGTAGCAATTATGCCATTATAATTTAGTTGTTTGCACGTCTATCTCTCTTTGTAGGTTGTATACATTTTGAGAGAATATATCTTTTTCATCTTTTAATCCCCAGGACATATTAGACACCCAATATTTGTTGAATAAATGATGATCTCATTATATTTTCACTGAAAAACTTTATTAATTTTCAGAGATGTCATTCCTAATAAGTTATTACTATTTGAGAACAAAAATTTTCTTCTGAAATTCCACAGGTTACTTCCTTACCAAAAATTAAGGTTCAGTTACTGTTCCCCATTGTTACCTTTAATTTATAATAGTGTACATTTTTTTCCAATACATTCTTTATTTTTTTTTTCATTATAGCTAACACACAATATTATTTGAGTTCTGGTTGAAATTTGAATGAAGGGAGGGAGATGTGTCAGGGAAATATCAGACCGAGGCTTGAAGGAATCCCACACATGAGAGATAAGGTTTGGGGGTGGTTGAGCCCCGAGGAGGAAAAGGAGGGCGAGTGGCACAGGTAGAGACAGAGGTGGAGCTGCCCAGACACACGAGGGGTAATTGTAGTCCAAGGAGGAGGCGGGAGAGAGGCGAGGACGCTCTGAGGCCTCTACCATGTGAAATGGAAGAGAAGCCAGGGAGACTGGAGCAGCATAAGGGAGAGAATGGAGGCCAGAGAGGTGATGTGCATGAGGGAGAAGGACTTCCATTGCTTATTTATTTGGGAGTTTAAATGGAACTTTGGCATGCATAGAAATTCTCAGGGCACATTGAATGAACTGTCTCATTGTCATCGGAGGGATACATGGGAGGGTCAGAAGAGTGGTTCCTGGGTGTCTAGTGAAAGAGTCAGTGTCGTGATCCCAGCTCTCGGCACGCGGGGGTGAGTGGAATAGAATGGGGACTAGGACCCAAGAGGCACAGCCCAATCCGGATTGTGGAGCCCCTCTCCCATGTGAGCATTCTGTTGTGTACACTGTACCAACCAGCCATGCACGTGACTCACCCAGTCCCCCAAGGGACCGTGCACCCACAATTTTAAAATGTCATTTCTCTGCTTTGGCTTGTTCAGAAAATTTTGTCAAGGACAATTTTCTTCATCTCTGTGTCTTCTTTTATAGTTTGTGACAACAATTTGTGTTGATGAATGCTAAATAGTGTTCAAAAATATAATAATGACACGTTATGGAAATGCTGAGTAACTAGATTATTTTTTGCTCATATGACTCAGAGTTGGCAACTTTACAATTTGTGTTTTATCTTCTTTGGCTGATTACCTTGATCCCTCAAGCCAAATGGAAACAGGGTCTACTTTAGGTGGGGGTGGGACAGGGGCAAGTGGACTATGACCAAACAGAGTTGACAATCTTTCAGGGCTGGAAAGAATCTGATCTAATTTCTTCATTTTGCAAATGTGGAAACTGAACTTAGACCAACTGACTTGCCAAGGCCACACTGTAGGAGCAGAAATAGGAGGCCACATTTTCTTTCCTTGGCTGAATCATTATAGAATCATTAATATTTGGTAGAGACAGTAGAAAAAACTCCATTCTCTACCACTGAGTAAGTGGAAAAGGAATTTTTTAAAAAATTAAGTCAAGTTTCATTTACCTGTGTTTTGTGTATAATCTCCATTCCAAGTGGTATGGGGTCTATTTTTGAAGATTGGTGAGGAATTTGAGGACAGTGAAATGATTAGATTTCTTTAGTAAGTTAGATATGATTAGATAACTTTAGAAAGTTATTCTAGTGGGAAGTATTCTTCTGGACTGTGAATGAGTAAAATAAAATAAAAAAACTATATGTATTTAAAAATATTTCTTACTGTTTTTTATTAATTCAGGCTAGTTTTATTTCCGTGGTTCATTTTTTTGACTTATATAAGAAATATATTACCTTTTTGCTACTACTATGTTTCCAGATACTGCCATTTGTTTCTCCTTGAATTGACTTAGTTCAGAAAGTCGAAACTTTTATTTGAGTTACTTATAATAGTGATGACCTGTTTGGTATCATTCATGAACAATAGTCTTTTAGAGCCCAATGTGATGCAAAATAAAACATCTGTTACTTTAAAATATATACATATATATGTATATGTTTAACTACAGTTGACAGTCAGTATTATTTTATATTAGTTTCAGGCCTCACCTGTTACATTTTGGTCATCAGTGAAAACTCTCTAGGAACCTACTTCAGAGTCGGAGTGTGATATAACCTGTACTTATATATTCTTTCATTCATTGCTATAGAATGAAGCATTACTATCTTTCATTTTGATTTATGAGATCTGAGATATTAGTTTATTTATTAAGTGTGTGCGTGAGTGTGTATTGCTGTGGGAAATAAAAATAGTGTAAAACATGTCACTAATCTAGAGTGTTTTAATTAGGGAGAAAAGGAATAATATATAAAAAGTTCAATAAAAAAATATTTTGCAAAGATGAGGCTTCCCCAAATAGTATATATTTTGAATAATTTTTCAAGTAATAGCTTTCAATTTTTGAATATCGGGTCCACACACCTTACTTTTAATTCCCCCCAAAGAGGTTTCATATCCATTTTGTTTATAAGAAAAAAAACAAAAACAAAAAAACCAACGTTAAGAGAGGTTAACTTGCCCAAAGTAAAATAGAAAGTGAAGGAAGTGCACAAATTCAAACCTGGGTCTGTCTGTGGCCACAGACCCTTCCATTTCTCATAAAACATTTGTAGAGGACATGGATCAATTTTTTTGTCCATCCAAGCATCAGAACCCATTTTCTATGTTTAGGAAATAGTCACTCTTATGATGCTTTGCCAGATACCTTTCCTGGCTCCTTGCCGTTAGGGTGTGGGTCTAGGCTCTGCCAATCAGATCCACCTGCTCTCCAGACTGTGAATCAGTAACTTGTGACACCCAGAAGGAGGGACCACCCAGAATATATTTGTATAATACACAGATTTGAGGGGGTCTGGTCGTCAATGCTGCCTGACTGGGCTGTGGTGTCTGCCCAGCGGGAGCTTCAAGAAGTCCTGTGGTTCACTTTTGGGAACTGTTTCTAGCTGTAAAATTCCTGAGTTTGCCCTCCCAAGAGAGTATGTGAGCTATCCTACATGTTTTAAATAATTTCCATTTCTGCTTTAATTAGCCAGAGTCACTTTCTTTTATTAGCATCCCAAAGCTCTGACTGCTACCGGAAGTTCTACTAGGAGAGGGTACAGGAAATAGATCTTCAGAAAAAAAGTTGGGAAACTGGAATTTATTATTTGTTCTGGGAGGGGCTAAGGGGATGTGGAAATCAAGTTGATGCCGACAAACTGGACCTGAGCAGCTATTGAAATGAGTGAGAAGACAGCTAATTAAATGACACCTGCTGTCCACTTGAGTGATAGTCCCATCGAAGGCTGGTTTGTGAGACAGTGATTGCTGCAGGAGGGCCATTGAAGAGTGTGAGCAATTCAAGGATTGTTGGATATAGAAATGGACAGTTTACCAGCAACAAATAACACATTCGAAGACCTCGACCCTCAGCTCAAGGCACCAACTGAAAACCAGTCACTGTCTAAGATGGTTCTAAAAGGATGTGTAATCTCTTTCAGCCACAGTGATGACACAAACAGGAGAGAGACTGGAAACAATCAAATGAATTACTTGATTGATGATTAGATGGGCACAGAGAAGCAAGCTAAGAAGCTAAGTGGAGGGACAACATTCTATCACATATAGAAAGATAAAAGACAAGAACACCCCTTTGTTCTTAAAGCATTGCCACGAGAATAGTCTGCTTGGAAAACAAATGTATCTAAATTTTCCCAATACAATTGCTTAATCAATTATGTTTTCTCCATACTGTACAATTTTCACTTTGTAAAAGAGAGAAAATGGTCTCAATATATGTAGTGGTAAACCAGGTGACAAAATTTAGTGTATTATAAAGTCCATTTTAAAAATACGCTGTGTATATGCATGTGCCCAGTAAAAGATGATCCCCCAAAAGAAAACCAAAATGCCACTATGTCCCCGTTCTCTTCTTCCTTCAGTGAAAGCATGCCCCAGGGACTATTACAAAGTCAACCCAAAAGAACTGCAAACTTTTGTAGACTTGTATTTGCAAAACTGGCTGATCCATGGGAATGCTGAGATTGTCGGTCAAGGATGGAGGACTGAGATTTATATCAAGCAGAGTGTGTCACTATATGTACATGCACCTATAGGAAGTTCTGTATTCAACTGGGGGTGATTTAACTTCCTTTTCTTAGCCTACCGACAAAACTTGGATGCAGCAGTGGGCTTGACATTTCTGGTATAACATAGAAGACAGTGAAAGACTTAGAGATGTAGGAAAGTGGGAGTGCGTTTCTTCTGTGCCATCCATTCCCTTAACTCCTGACAGTGGCCCTAAAGTCCTCACTGGGTCATGTATCGAAAAATTTACTAGTGAGCAGAGTACCAGTCTTTTAGAAAATCTCTGTAGAGGCTCTTCTTTGTGGACCTAGAATGCAGTGAGAGGAGACAGTTTAAATGAGCTCTCTGATTTCACTGGGATATAAGCATCCCAGAGTGGCACAAGCCATTAACACCACGTAAACATCGGAGATAACTGGATTTGGGAGGATGCAGGGGGTGGGCATGGGGAGGGAGAGGGCAAGTCAGTGTGGTAATCAAAATGGTCCGACCCTCAGAGATCTTTAGTATTTGCTAATCGGTCATGGGTATTCTAGAAATAAACTGTATGTACAATCCACCAAGAGAACATTGGATTTGTAAAACAATACCAACACCAACCAAAACACAAAAACTCTAGGTCTTGGCAATCAGTGGCCCAACTTGAACTACCACAAAAGAAAGCGTTGGCCTTTTACTCAATTTCCAACGTTAAATTCCAGACCTAGAAGGAAGGCTAGATGGTCTTGAAAAGTAATTTTGTGGTAATATCACAAGCGTGTATTTCTTCTAGTCTTCTTCAAAGGGACCTTCAGCTCTTGGGAGGACTATGTTTAGGAAAGGGAAAAGCCAGGCCTTTCATGTGTAGTACAACAGTTGTTCTGAGCTAACACGAGTTCCTGGGGGTCCAGAATGCCATTGTGGCCTATCAGTCAGAGTGAGGGCTTATGGGAGGCAAGCAATAAGTGGGGTTTTGAGCTGAATTTACCTCAGTGAAACCTGGGCTCATCTCTGTTTCTTTACTCTGTTTCTGATTTTATGACTGTACTGAAAACCCTCAGCAACCACAAAATCCTGTTCTTGACTTCCTGACACTTGAGTGGGGGTTATTACGATAAGAAGAGTTGAATAGAATCCCCTGGAGTTCTTCTTCCTTATGTTTTCCAAATGATAATACTATTCATTCCTTCAGTCAGTCAGTCAGTCAACAATTTTTATTGATTGCTTACTATGCGTCAGACACTATGCACTGGTAATTTATTAGTAAACAAAACAAACAAAACATTCTGCCTTAGTGGAGCAAAAATCCTAGAGGACGAAAACAAATTATTAAGTGAAGTATGTGGTATGTCAGGTAGTGGTTAGTGCCATGGGAAAAATAACTCTGGAATGAGTTGCTTCATTTCTCACAGAGCTAATTGGGATTAGAGTCGAGGAGACTGGAGCTGATGTGGGGGTCCGGGACGTCTGATGGTGACAACTGTAAATGCAGATGGAGGCAATAATGAAATAATACATAGCACCAAGTGCAAAAAAATAATAAATGGAAAAAAACAACACAATTTCACGTGGTCGCCAGCAGGGACTGAAAAGATGCAGGGGTGATAACTTCCTGTCTGATCTCCATTTAACATGTATGTGGCAGATGCAAGAGGCAGATGCGTGTTAGAGAAGAGTGTTTGTGTTTCTATATTTGGATTTAAGTTAAGCATGTAACAGAGACAATCCAGCTCATTGTGAGTGATCAGTAAATAACACGTTATATCTTTGAGTGTTATATCAATATCCTAATTGATACTGTGAACCTTTGCATTGATTATTTTGGTATTAATTTTAAAGTGATTAGCAGCTCAGCAAGTGTGGGGAAAGAGCCCCAGAAAGCAGTTTCCAGGCTCTCGGCCTCATGTGGAGAGGTGCTGGCTCGGATAGTGGATGGCCGTCAGCTGTGGCTGGTTGGCCATCAGCTGTAGCCATTGTGTCATTGGTCACTGATATAACTGCCGCAGCTACGGAGGGGAGCGAAGGAGAGTGAAGGAGGAGACTGAAGGAGAGTAAGGAGAGGAGAGTTGGTCGGTTGGCAGCAAAGCGGACAGCAGGTCGCACATCGTGTAAACCCAGCCTCCAGTGAGACCATAGTGATATGACTCCCCTACCTATGGCTCCGTGGGTGTTCCTTTTTGGCCTCACCATGTCCTGCGTTCTTATGTGGGGAGCGGGAGCTGAGACCCCGCAGGCCGTCCCGCCGGACACCCCGCAGGACAGCAAGTCTCCGAGGAGTGGTGCTCGAGAGTCCAGTACTATACAGTATGTGAATATTATCAGCTGTAAGCTTGATTGATTGTTATGTTGTTTGTTTCATGAATGACTTCCTTTTCCACTCAGTTTTATCAGTTTTATCATCAGTAACCAGTGGGGTAGTCTGCTGGGTGTTGGTATCTAAACTGCAATTAAAATCTGTTGGTTCACAATGGTTTCATGGAAGCTTAGTAAGAGAAGTAATGATTTTCTTAGTAAGAGAAGAATGATTTATGCAAAGATTTATCTCTCAGCACATTTGTTTTCACAACCAACCCAGTTTAATTATGTAGAGTGGATTAGTTTTTGTCCTTGAGCTGGGTAACTTTGGATTTGGTCCCAACCATTCAAATACAAAGGGAAGATTTCCTCCTATTTAATGTAGCTCTTTGTTAACAGTATGGAGAAAAAAGATGTCAGTTCACTTGTCTGCAAAACATGGCTTGGATGTCCTGAATCATCTACAGTAATTTAAAAAAATTTTTGTTACAGAAAGTTTTTTCCTCTGGTATAAAATAAACATATTTATTACAGGAAACCTGAAAAATCTAGAAAATGGAAAGGAAATCCATTAATTTTCTGGGGATGCATGACAAATGACCACCGGCTTAGTAGCTTAAAACAGCATATATTTATTATCTCACAGTTTCCATGGGTCAGGAGTGTGGGCACAGCTGAGCTGAGTTCTCCGCTCAGAGGCTGCCCTCATGGTGTTTGGTCTGTGGTCTCATCTGGGACTCAGGGTCTGACTCCAAGCTCAAGAGATTGTTGGCACAATTCGTTTCCTACAGCTGTAGAACCCCGTGGTGGCTTGCTTCTTCACATGATGGGAACTGAGATGGGAAGCTTCCTTTCAGGGAAGACGTAGGCCTTCTTTCAAAGAGCTCACCTGAGTAGGTCAGACCCACCCGGGATAATCTCCCTGTTGATTAACTCAAGGCCAACTGATTAGGGATTTTGATTACCACTGCAAAATCCCTTCACTTCTGCCAAATAATGTAACTTAATCACAGGTCTGGTATCATCATATTCACAGGTCCAGTTCACACAAACACACACACACACACACACACACACACACACACTCACACACAGGTCATCTTACAATTCTAACAACCACAGGAAACATACTCAAATCATCTCTAATAACAAATCCAAAATTTTAAGATATTTCTTTCCTATGTTTCTTTTTGTTTTTGTTGTTTTTTGTTGTTGTTGTTCCCCATGTAGAGTATTCTTAACATAGTTGGTATTAAATTTTGCATAACTCTTTTCCTTTTTATTATTATTGAAGTTTCAAATGTCGATGATAGTAAAGAAAAGACTAAACTTCCATGAACTCCATCATCCAGCTTCAACAATAATCATGAGTATTCTGCAGTGCATAATTCGGAAGTCTACTCCTTTATCATTATCATTGTATCATAGTAATTTCCAGGTTTATTAAAACATCATACATTCATCTTATTCAAAACATCATACATTCATCTATTCAAGGAATTAGCACATTTATTGAGTGCTGACTACACTCAGGTACAATAGTAAACAAGAGAGAAGACCCTGCTTTCAAAGAGCTTACTGTTAAAAAATGTCTTGCCAATTAAAGGGCAATTTCAGTATGGTGTAATGTGTATTACTTGTAGTATGAACTGAGAGTGCTATGGGAGGGGTAAATACCAAACCCAGTTTTGGGGAGTCATAGGAGGTTCCTTAAAGGAGATGTTACCTAAACTGAGATCCTCCTAGCTTTCCAGCTCACCCCCTCTAGTGCCGACTCTGAGGCCTGCAATTGCTTGTTCCCATTACTTTTACGCAAGCCCACACACCTTTCTTCATGTCTTTCACTAGGCTTGGCTTCCATGGAACATAATTATGTATTTATTAAAGAACTGAAAGAGTATGTAGATATAAATAATAGACTATAGAACAAAAATGATAAGGAAAATGTGATACAATTAATAGACATTGTTTTGACCTTAAGAAGTGAATTGTAGAAAAATTCATATGATATCAAAATCATATCCTTTCATTAAGAAGAAAAGATAAGTTTCCAATAGAGGCCATGAATTGACTCATATTATTTGATAGTCTAATTGTAGAGTATCAGAAAAAGAAATGTAGAGCTATATGAACACACTGAGATAATATTTAAATTTCTGAATCTTACAGCTTTTATGTGAAAGACACCTTGACTGAGGTTTTCCTGAACTGTAGGGAAACTCAATAAGATGTGAAAAATAAAGTTTTCTAAACTATCACAAGTTATGAAGGAAACTATCACAAATTAAAAAATAATTTTTTTGGTTATCCACACTAGAGGAAAGACTGCATTACATTTCTGTTTTGCTCTCAAGACAGTGATATTATAAATTCATAGTCTTATATAAGAGGTGATCAGAATGCACAGCCAAAAATGTAAAAAACTTATATAGATTATAGCCATATTAAGGAAAAATCAGACAACTGATTACTAAAAGCCTTATGGTATTTTTCTGGATATTTGTAATGTTAGCAGTATTTGTCAGATTTTTGAGATTTTAAAATTATGGTTTACTTTTTGTTCTAGTATAGACACTTCTGTATCTATATTGGAAATATATCTATATTCCACCTGTGGAATTGGAATATGACCACTACAGCTGCTGGATGCAGAACCATTCTGTGCTGGCTAAAACCCATGCCAGCGAATGGATGCCCCATATTTGACATCCATGAAGGAAGTGAAGGGAGACTGGCAGTTCTCTTCACCCTGTCGTTGTCAACTTAAGTACCTCCACATCTATGCTAGCAAAAAATTAAATAAATAAAAAATAAACAATCCAAAGCAGCCAAGAATAGCCACTGCCTCAAGTCTGCTTTTCCAAACCTCACCATGGGCACTGACTTGGATCAACTCAAATCATATGAGAATCGCAGCTATGAAGGAATCTGAAAGATTGACTTTCAACTTTCCAGCTTTGGCAGTTTAGCAGGTTAGGAAACTATTTTAGTCAAGAAGGATGTAGGAGTGGCTGTTCGGTACCAATCCACCACACCCACCAAACTACATGCTGTCAAATAGCTTTTAAAAGAATGATATGGGAAAGTGCTACTTTCAGAGAACTGTGCCCTATCGTTGGGTATTGTTCCTTAAAAACCTTGGCAGGACGTACATTTTGGGATGAACTGTAGTAGTACCATGCTTTTGGCATTGTTTGATTACTCATGAGCTTGATCACTTTCTCAAATGTTTGATAACAAGTATTGTTTTACTTTGTGAGGTACCTAGTCATCTCTTTGCCATGACTCTATTAGGTTCTTAATGGATTTTTCCTAGGAATTTATTTTTTTATTGAGGTAAAAATATACATAACATAAAATTTATCACTTAATCATTTTTAATGTACAGTTATGTGGCATTAAGTATGTTGACATTGCTCTGCATATGTTTTATAAGTATTAACTCTTTATTGAATTTGTTGCAAATGTGTTTCCAAATTTGCCATTTTCTGACATAGTGATTTTCTATGAATATTTGCACCACTTTTTTTAATGGTTTAATTTTTAAATTTAAATCTTTTAACTACTTTGAATATTTTATCTGTGATATGGTTAAGGTTCTATTTGTTTATAAGTAAATATAAAAATAATATATATAAGTATAAAACTGTACATTTACATTTTTAAGCAAAGATGATTGTTTTAAATACTAAAGCTTTATAATATATTGAAATATTATATACCATTAATTTTTGTTTTCAAAATTTTATTTGATCTGCTCACTCATCCTGAGATCATATCAAAGTTCTAAGAGTTATCTGCCAGATCACTTAGGCTGTGTAAACATTGTTACAAATGCTCAGCTGTAATCTCATAAATCTTCATCTATCTATACAGCTCTTCAGACTGGTTTTGTTTTTGTTTTGTTTTGTTTCACATGGAGAAGGTTAGCAAAGAGCATATGTATGTCCTGACAAAAAGTAAAAGAGATACTTTATTCTGCTTTTCTTCTGTACAGGTACCTGGGAGGCCCAAAGGAGATTCTCAATTGTATGTTATATGGCGGTCGCTCTCAGGGTACGTATTTGTGAATTGCTTTCTTTTCTTTTTATTTGCTCGTGTTGTTAGTTTGTATTTTTAACATCCTTGAATCCAGCTCATTTGGCCTTTCTAGGTTCAATATGCCTGGGGTGTTATTTCAACTACATGTGCAAACACAGGATTGCCAGCACTGTGTTTTAGGGCAAACCCTAATCTGGTTAAACAATTAAAAATTCATATTTTGACTGATGTGTTTTCCAATCACAAAGAGTTTATGACAATGCGAATAGATAGTCTGGTGGGGGTACGGAAAGCAGGGAGATGTGAACAAGGAAGTTTTGGGTTTCATAAGACAGGAGCCTGGGCAATTCATTTAAAAAACATGTGAGATTTTTAATTTTACAGATATGGTCTCATGTTTGAATGAGGAGCTAACACTAACATTTATTTATGTAGCACACATGTATTTATTGAATGCCTACTATGTGCCAATACATTGGAGAGCAAAAAAGGCACCACTGTGGCTGGAAGACACTGAGCAAGGAGGCATTTGATTTCAGGATGTCTTGATTATTTGTTTACATGTCATAAACTAAGAATTTAGTGACAGTTCTGTGAGCATAAAATGTTATGTTTGTTTTAAGGGCTTTTACTAAAGCATCCGCCAAAAATATATCAGATTTTTATAAGACCAGAGAATTTTATTACTCTGCTCTGGACTCTTGTACAATTGCACAACTCCTAACATTCTGCTTTCTGTCTTTTTTTGCTTTATTTTTAAATTTTCTGCTTTATCTTTTTCTCTCTTCTACATTTCAAAAGCATGCACGTGTACGTGTGTGCATACATACGCGCCCTCACAGTTTTTATCATCCAACCCTGCCAATGCCTTTCTCTCTTCTCCATTGAGGCAAAAATATTCCATCCACCATGGTTCAAGCTGTATATTAAACAAATATGTCTCTACCTTCCTTTACATCCCTGATTACTCCTTATTTCTGCAGGAAGTTTTCATAGTTTCTTATGAGCAATTTTAAATTTATTCAGCTCACTCTGACTCCAATCTGCATCATCTTCTCATTGTACTCTTGAAGTTATAAATATTTTGTTCTGTGCATATTTTCCACCTTCTCTGCCACAGTGGATCATAAATCTTTAAGAGATCCAATCTTTCTCTCAAACAAGAAATACACAGGGGTAATAACTTTGATTGTCTTTGAGTACAGTATTTACAAAGTACCAAAATAAGTCATATTATGTCATTCAGTAGCCTCTCATTTACAAGGAACACATGTACTAAACTGTCCCATGTAAGAACATAGTCATGGATTTCATGGAAATCTGAGAACTGGATGCCTTTTGTGTGTCACGCTCTCTTTCTCTCTTTTTTCTGTGAGTCTTTCTTTCCTATGACTATCTGTTTCTCTTTGCATGTATATTGTCATTTATTATCTTCTCTATGTCTGTACATTAACCTGCCTTCATGTAAAATCAAATTTGGCAGCAAAGTCACATGGCTTGGGTTTCAATCTTGCTCTCTCACCTCCTAGCTGTGTGACAAGTTTTTAAATTCCTTTGTGCCTCAGTATCCTCATCAGTAAAATGGTGGTGGTGGGTGGGGGAGGGGGTAGTTGTTAATAATGGTAATTACTTTGTCGGGTAAATACATTAAGAAAGTGAAACACATAGTAAGTACTATGTAAATGGTGGCTCCTACTATTTATACAACTGATTTCCATTTCCTCATAACTTCAGTTGCCTGAGGACCATCATGGTTATCCTGATACTTTCTACAAGATGGCTCTGACCTTGCCACTAACTCAGTCACATATTCTCAAGGGAGAATCTCGTTGGCTCAGTTCATCTCAGTTCATCTTTCAGCCACCTTGGTATCGGCTCCTGACAGGCCAGTGGATTGGCTGGCTGCCTTTTATGCAAGTGCCGTGCTCTGGTCCTGCCATGTACAGGGGTTTGGGGTGGAACACCATGTACGCAATATGGCTGCTGTCTCTCACCAGGTATGGTCAGTCAGTTTCCCAGTTCCCAACAGAAGAGAGGGTGGGTAACAGACACCATAGAACATGTATTGGGTAAAGATGTAAGGGAATATGTTGATAGAAACACTGATTGGATTTTTAGTGAGTTTTATAAATTGAATCATGATTTTTATAGACTTCATACTTGAAAGATACAATTCATGGACTTCTTACTATTACCAACACAGACCCTTTAAATCTGGGAAAGACATGACATCATAGTATTACAAAAAAGAGTACAAAGTTTGGAGTCCGGTGACCTGGCTGAGTTCTGGTGCCTGCCCTCTACCACTGGTTAATCCTGGGCAATGCATGATATCTCTCTGAGCATCACTTTCCTCATTGGCAAACAGGGACAAAAATCCATCTCACAGAATGCAAGATAGCAGTTATTACATAAATATACTTCTTTACAAGGAGTAGCCTCCCTGGATAGTGCCTGTACTGAAAAACTCAGCATCAGAATTCAGAAATACAGAGTATGTTGTGATCACAATAGATAAAAAGTCTTTTAAGGTCTGTATTTGCCAGAATCAAAAGGCTAGCAGCACACAGAGAAAAAATATCAATGGTAGAGTGAAGATCACAATGAGGTATGAATGACAGGGAAGAACAGCAGCTCAATACTAAGCGGGAAATAATAAAATGCCAGCAGTTTCCTTAGATCAAGGACTTGGGCCTCATAAAAGAGAAGAAAGAACCATTTTGAAAATTTGAATATATTGGGCTCAGGGACAGCAGGGCTCACTCTTACTAACCTCATTTTAAAAGTTGCAAAATTAACTTCCTTTGTAATGTTCATATTGTATATTAGTAGCTCAAGCATAGTTACACGTAAGATTCTGATGGAAGACTAGCTTGTCCTAACTGGGTGAGTGTCTAAAGAATGTGATTTGAGAGGTACAGACAGCTGCCTCCCCAAAGTACTCTTCCAATAGACTGCTCCTTTCTGTATTACTGAGTCTCCTTGAGAAGACACATTTCAGCTAGGCTAGGGGTTGTGTTTTATGGAAGATGTGCTTACGTGATAAATAATGCCAATATTTCACAAATATTCCTGGGTGAATGGGATGTATTTGTAGAACAGGCTCGCTTTGCATCAGGCTGCCTGCTTTTAGAGACCAGCCTCACAATTGACTAGTCCAGTCACAATTCTGTGACTCACACTCTCGTCTTTAAACTGGGGATAATACAGAATTGTACACCTGAAATCTATGTAATTTCACTAACAAGTATCATGCCAATAAATTAAAAATAAATAAATAAAATGGGGATAATAAGGGTAACTTGCAGTCATGTACTTCGTAGGGTTGAATGAACTAATATATATGTAAAGACTGTATGGGTATCATCTCCTATTATGTTAATGAGAGAAGTTTGGAGAATGGAGTTATATCTTAGTGAGGTATAATGTGTGTGTGTGTGTGTGTGTGTGTGTGTGTGTGTGTTTGTGTGTAGAGGGCAGCCAAGGGATATCATAAGAACATTAGGGTTGAAAATAGTGGGAATGCTAGAAAATAATATGAAGAGCCCACCCAGGTGGGTGTTAATTATTAATTTTCCTTTTTTCATAAATTTGTAGAGAATCATTCAGCCACTGATTGAAGTACCTTTATCACTGTGGATGCCAGAGAAAGATTCCCTTTCATTTGATGGCCCACTAACCCTTTTGTTTGTCAGTGAGTTTTCTGATTCCCTAGTTAGTAATTTTTTTCCCCTTCAATTCCTTTAAGATAACAAAACTTTTCGTACTAAGCATTAGAACTATAAAGGTTGTTCAATGTCTATTGTATGTCTACGTAAGAAAATTAGGTGACTGAAAAATTCTCAAACAGTGATGGACGTACAGATGCCGTATTCTGGGAATGTCAAGGTCACTGCTCAGCTTGTATGTTGCATTAAGTGGAATGTTAAGTGTCTGAAATGGATGATCTTAGAACTGATTTCCCTCAGATTTATCCGCATTCCTACCACTTTGTACATTGAGAATCACTGTGACCACTTAGCTTTAGCACTTCTTTCTTGATGTGACTTTTGCAAAGATGGTGGCACAGGGATTACATTGAATTCGGTTTGGTCATGACTATCAGTACAACTCAAATTGCAGTGCTTTAATCAAGAAAGTTCATGTCTCTCTCACATTAATCCCTGGATCTAGGGATTCCAGGGCTCTAATGGCAGCCAGCTCTTCTTCGTGAAGTGCTCCAGGACCTAGGCTTCTCTCTCGGTGCTCTCCTATGCTTGGTCTCCATTTCTCCAATCATGCCAGCATGTCCCCATCCAAACACTGAGAATAAGCCAAGGGAGAAGGGCACGTTCCCCCCGTGTAAGAACACTTTCTTATGCTTCACACAATATGCTATCCCCATCCCTCTGGCCAGAACTTAGGCACAGAAGTATGTCTATCTGTAAGGGAAACCGAGAGCTACACTCTTTATTCTGTACGGCTACGTGCCCAGGAAGAAGGCAGACTGGCTATTTTGGGACAAATAGCAGTCTTTGCCATCCTGAGTTTAGGGTGACTATGAGTCAACCTGTAAAATAATACACGATGTAACATGAACTTAAATGGTCGTCTAAGTATTTAGGAGGCATCTCCAATTGCTCAATTTCTTAAAGTTTAATACTTCATTAGTTACCATCCGTAAATTAGACGTTCAAGCAAAGAAGACGTAATTTTAGTGATCTGCTTGGCTTCCTAACCCAGTACTTGATAAGTTCCCATGACGGATCCCCGATAGGCTCAGGTGCAGGCCTGACTGGAGGATTCATTCCATTTTAAGCTGCAAGAAATTTAGGGAAATCTACGGTAGGTCTATGGCATGGGCACTCATTATCAGGTCGCAAGCAGTGTATTTCCCTCTCAGACCGTTTACTTGATTCTAAACTTTAACTTTTGTTTTTAAACAAGCCCTTGCCTTGCACTTTATTAAATGGGTCATCTAGGACCAAAGTTCTCATCATTCCTCTGAGGGAAAAGTGCCCTAAGCCTTTCTCTGAGGTCGTGTCAGCATCTGTCTCTGATGTCAACCACATCCAGCTTTGCATTCCCTGGAGAACCAGTTCTGTGACCTGGTGCTGAGATAGCCATTTGGTACCCACTGCCGGACCATTATGTCACTCTGGTCTTCTGGGCACTGCCTGGAGCTCTCTGGATTGCTCGCTTCCCAACCCCTTCCAGAAAGCTTATGTCTTCATATACCTAATGATCCAGATGAAAAGAGAGAGGTTCCATGACTCATTCTAAGTCCTATTTGCATGGTGTAAAACAAACAAACAAAAAACGAAGTCCTTACATGTTTGTTGTTGGAGAGGCACAGTTCAAGATGGAATAGTTGGCTGTGGGATGACGCTGCTTAGGGTAGCTGCAGCTGCAAATTAAATTGGAGCTGACATATGCGTAGTGTAAATGGACTCCCCGCAGGCACAAACATGCCCACTGTCAGAATTCATCATCATGTGAATTAATTCAGGTACACTTGAGATTATTGGGGATCCAATCAGGATGAGTAGCATCACTTCCCACCGCAAGTCAGGAAAGCCTTCCCGGCTTGAAAAGTGGCTTATAAAAAAGGATCCTCAAACTTGGTCTTTACAAACATTCAAAAGAACACGTCCTCCTTTCTTTCTGAAAAGGAGCTGTCAGGACAGTGGATAAGGGCACGAGCTTTGGATTCAGGCAGATCTCAGGGAACCTTGACTCTCACTTACCAGCTGTTACCTTGGACGAGCTCCATCATTTCTTTAAACCTCAGTTTTCTCATGTTTAAAATGGGTATAATAGTGGTATGTATAAGGTGATCGTGAAGAAAAAGGAAATCATTCATTTAAATACTTAGGATACTGTCTACACATTGTATGCCCTTAATAAATACCAGCTTTAAAAAGCAAGGAAGATACTAATGTAACTATGACTTAATTGCTATTTTTAAAATGAGCAGGTGGGGAATCGTGCATCAGATAAAAAGACAAAAACAATACACAGTATGATCCTTCATAGTACTCTTAAGATGACATGGAAAAATCATGATTCTCTCCCCCACCCCCCAGTTTTATTGAGATATAATTAACATACAGCACTGTATAAGTTTAATATGTCAGCATAATGATTTGACTTACATATGTCATGAAATGATTACCACAATCAATTTAATTGACATTGATCATATCATATCGATACAAAAAAAATAAAAAATATTTTCTTCCTTGTAATGAGAACTCATAGGACCTACTCTCTTAACAACTTTCATATATATCATACCGCAATGTTAATTATAGTTACCTGTTGTACTTTACATCTCCAGTACTTATTTGTCTTATAGTTGGAAGTGTGTACCTTTTGACCACCCACCTTCATCCAATTTCCTCTTCCTACCCTCTGCCTCTGGTGACCACAAATCTAATCTCTTGGGAAAATCATGCTTCTTACCATATTCTACCATCATATTGTACTAAACATCATTACTGTGGTATTTATATTCTAGTTTTAAGACTGATGAGTTGAGGGAATATGCCACGTCTAATAAGGAAACCCAAAGGGAGGTGTTTTGGAATATTTGCATAATTATTACTCCACCTAAACCCCAATGCTAATCTCCAAAATCTCACTTTAAGCCTGTGGCTCACTTTAAGCTTTGATTTCTGGTACGACCAGCTATTACCATGCCTGTTTCAAGCTGGTGAGACCTGAAAAGGTCTTCCTTCATCTGACAAAGCAGAGAGAGGGACTTCTTACCTTTCAAACAGGTATCAGGTAAAGCTTCTCCACACACACAGCAGGCTGCAGATCAGTACATCAGCACCAGGAGCCTATTAGAAATGCAGAATCTCAGGCCCAATCCCAAACCAGCTGAATCAGCATCTGCTTTGTGACAAGATCCCCAGGAAGGCATTGAGCTGAGAATATCTGACATCATGTATGTCAGAGTGATGGAACTCACGATCTTTTTCAACCAATTCATTAAAAATTCTCTGTTCCCTAATTCTGTCTTCTCTCCCATTCATGAGACATGACCTTTGGTCTTGCCTTCAGTGAGAAAGGAACATCACTGTTTAAATTACTCCACCCCATACTTTGTCCCTTATCTTGGCTTGAACTGGAGTAGTGGTAAAACCCACAAGCTTTGGGTTAACAGAAACAGATTAAGTTCTGTGTCGGCCAGTTACCTCTGTGAAAACTAGCGTAAATCAGTTTCCTCGTTTGTAAAGTGGGCGTTCTATGAATGGCTCTTTTCCCATTCAATCTTGCAAGGCCTCCCCCAGCTTCTAGTGTCAGAAACAAGGCTCTGTGTGACTATTCCATTTCCTAGGGAATCCTGAGAGGCTGGCTCAGACTAGCCTATGTTAGTCAAACTATTTGCAATTTATGTAATGTAAACTCTCTCGTTGATTTCTGTTTTCAAGATGAGGGCAGATTTTCTATTTTCCATTGCTCAAACCCTACTCACTTTGATTCAACCAAGACTGAGAGCCATCTATGTGTTCAGGACTGTCCTAGTCATAGGGACATAACACCGAGCAGGACACAGAAAGCTGCTACGCTCGTGGAGCTTACATTCTAGTGATAACGACACAAACTGTAAATGTATCTGCAATATTTTATTGCAACATTCACTTTTCCTTTCTGTTCCAGACAAATTTCTGTAGGGCATGGCTTGCTGCATTTCTATCACTTTTATTTGAGCATACAAACTCAAAACCTGAAGAGGAAAAAATGCTGCTAGTATTATTATTATTATTATTATTATTACTTTAATTCTAGTAACTCATAGGATTTACCAAAGCTGTTAAGTTTGGGAGCTCAGGAATAGATGAAACACAGGGGCAATGTTACTTTTTCAGAGTCATCCTATGACTACATGGAAAAATTTAGAGGCATTAAACACCATTTAATTGATAAATCCCCAGATGATAAGGACCAGAAAAGACTAAGGATTAAATTTATAATCATTCAGCTCTGCAAATAAATACCAAATGTATACAGCACTCAAAATACATATACGTTGTTTTTACAAAAATAATTCAACGAAGTAAAATTGGCACTTATCACTTTGTTTTCTAATTTAACAATGGCTGGCTCTTAAAAAAAACTATAACACACACATTACATGTATGTATTTTAAAATCAAGTATTACTTCACCAAATACTTTGAGTAAATTTACTGGGCCTGAGTGAGGTTTTTTTTCCTCTCAGTAAGAATCATTTCTAGTTTGAAATTAGGTTGGATGAATCTATTTACAAGTTCAAGCTCAAACATTATTAGTATATTTCAATATCAAACTAATCCTATAATTATTCCGTATGTAAAACATGATTTAAAATAATCACTGTAGCAGACTTAGAAGATGGGGCTTCCTTCACTTGAAATTAGAAGGTGGAAATGCACAGCAGATGGGAACTCCCAAAAGGGCTTAACGATACTTGTTAAATCAATGACGAAAATCCCAGGCACATCTTCTTTATGGGAAGATGGGATGAAGTGTATGGGATGAAGATGGGATAAATTGTGATACGTAGTTTTCTTTTATTTCTGAAAACCATGACCTTCTTATTGGTATTTTTTAAAAGGAAGCTGAAATCAGAAGTGGGTTGTTTGTTGCCCCTGTTCTTAATAATGGTGGAAAATGCGCTCCTACATGTAACTGGGAAAGTAATTCCCTAAAAAGAATTTGAATAAGCCTTTAGTAACAAGCATGTATAATCCAAACCCTTCTCGGACGTGGCTTACATCTTCACTATTTTTTTTTTTTCTGCCTTCACTGGAGATAATGGACCTTCTGAGATTCTAGCCGTAGAATTGTTCCTGAGAAGTGGGACTGCAATATTGTGAACTAAAATCCTGGTATATTTTGAAACCACGCTATTTGAAAGTTTTTTTCTCCCCTAAGGAAACAGAAAGATACATCAATAAGATGAAACGAAGAAGTGCTCTTGTAACAGCTGGATACACTAGACTTCATTTTTCTTTCTTTGTTTCCCTCTAGTGCCCCAAAGTGAAAAGTACATGAGGAATTTATATGGAGATTATGTCCAACTCAAAGGCTTTTGTTCATTAAAAAGGAATTGGGAATATCCGCTCTCATGGTCCCTTTTAGAACCCGGGCGTGACTGGCCCTCTCAGGACATGTGTGGCCTATAGTCTGGCGTCCTTCTGCCTCCCCAGTTCACCCACACCACTAAACACCTCTTTCCCTGGTAGTACTCGGATTCCCAGGAACCAAGCACATGATCTTGTATGTTTCCATGTCTTCTGCCTGGTCCTGGTATTTTGTCTGAATTCAGCAATGCTACAAATTATAATGATGTGCAAGTTGAAACAATTTTTAGCTTACAAGTTAATATAATCAAATTAGCTTATAGGATTAATACAATCAAATATTCACTTTATTATGCTATAATGACACATAGTAAATTTTTAAAAGATGTATTTATTATTTATTTATTTATTTATTTACTTACTTACTTATTTATTTTTTTAAGGAGGGTGCAACTGATGGTGGCCCCTGTGGGGAATCAAACCAGCAACCTTGGTGTTATTAGCACCATGCTCTAACCAACTAAGCTAACCGGCCACCCCAACAGGTAGTAATTTTTAAAGGGGGAAATTGGAGTAATATTTGGATTTCAGGTGTCAAGCGTTCTATTTTTGACCCAGGGACACTATTCTTGTCATATTTTTAGTCATTCTTGAGCATGAGGCAACAAGTGTCTGTCTTTCCCCTGGTCTTGCTTGCTACCATAACAAAAGTTATTGCTTCGGGGGAGAATTACTACCTTTTTGATACTCTAAATGAGGGAGAATATGCTTTGTAGTCACTCCGGAACTGTGATTCATAGCCACTAGAACTCCTTTTGGCAGGAGTAAGGGTATAGATATGGCCAAACAGTAGATTTGTAGCTTTTCTAGGATTTGATGATCTCACAGTTCAGGCTGGACAACTCCCCACAATGACAAGTTTATTAATCATAGAATTTAGGTGTGATAACCGGTCAGGATGCCTTTGTCCTCTTCTCAGAGAAGAAGGTACTGACAGGCCAGCAGGGAAACACACACAGATGCACTGTGAGCCTGTACAGCCCTGACCTTTTGTGGTCTTAAATATATGGCCAGACACCTCAACTTCACACTCCTTGCTTGTTCTCCGTCAGATGATAGTCAGGAAACACAAGGAAACAGCATCACTCAGATTTCAGTCGATTGATTTCCTAATTTGTTTATAAAACCCACGACAGAACTTCTATGTTGCAAGTGACATCCTGGATATTTAGAATTAAGACGGGCAAGGTTGAGATGAAATAAACCTGGAGGAGCAGTTTTCTTTGGCATTGTTTTAAAGACACTTGGCAGTAATCTTCAGAGGAGAGTGTGTGTTTATCTTTCTTTGGCATGGCTTTTCTTTACTCACTCTGGAACCACCTTTTATTTGGGGTAATATTTCCTCCAATGTTCCTGGCAGCTGTACTTAGGCTGCTCTCAGTGCCAAATTATCTGGTCAATTTAGGAAAAAAAATTGGGTAATTTGAGTTTTGAGTGTCCATCAGAAAAATGATTGCTTTGCAATTCAGAATGTTGCTTGTTATGTTGAGACAACCATAAAGCACTCTGAACACTCCCAAATTTTGGTAACTCATTTATGAAGAAATTAGTGAAATAAGACTTCAAAAATAAAATAAAATATCGATGAACATTGTACTTTGCTTAAAAAATTATTCCAGTTCTCCTACCCAGTGCCACCAACTTCACCTTTTAATGGACATGACAAATAATAAAGGCAACAATTTAGGATCTTCAACTATTACGTGACTGCAGACCAAAATTTAGGATGGAAATATTTGAGATGAGTTCATTCTTAATGTAAAAGTGTAGTGGTCAAGGGCCTGGGTTTTGGAAGTACACAACCTTGAGTCTGAAAACCTACTAGCTGGGACATCTCTGAGGTTAAAGACTCTGTGAAATTAAGAGTCTTTTTTTTTCTTTTTTTATGCCATGCTGACTTCTGTATCTAGCAAATTGCCTAACTCATAATAAAAGCTCACGTATACTTAGGAGCTCCGTGAGTGGTAAGTTTCTTTTTTCTGTGCAGGAAAATTCTTTTTGAGTTAGTGTCTTCATATAAAAAGACTGATGCTTTCCTCTTTTGTGAAGCTTAGTGGGGTTCTACCCTGTATTGTGTGCTAGAGAAGCTGAAACATTGCTCAGCAATCTGACATTCCTTCCTTCCTGTTTCCTATTCTGTTGCACATTGCTGAGCATGCCAATGAAATGTTTCTGAATCTACTTCTTTACTGATTGTTTTATGACATTTAATAAATGAAGGAAGTCTCAGAATTCTCATAAAAGGAAGATCCATCAAAGCTAAGGAAAAAGGATTGCATTTTGCTGTTAAAACCTTCATTTGTATACTGTCTTCTATAATCTATGACCTGTAATCATCAGTGAGTTTTGCCAGCACTAAAATTAAATTTGGGTCTTATAACCAAAGAACAGTTTGAGAAATTGGTTTTCAGGGTCTTTCCATAGTCACAGGGTAATCCTGTGGAATATCAAATATATGTATCTGAAATATCTCAAATGGCTGCTTATTAACTCATTTAATTTTATCAACCTTACATGAGCAATAACCTTACCTGAGCCAGGCAATGGGGCAATCAAAAGCTAACACAGATATTTCATAGCTAAAAATTGTATGCTATAGTTTAGGCTGGTGACATGAATACAAACAAAATATAATATGATACAGGTAAGGGAATATGTACAAAATAATGGCAAATTTCACAACAGGAGGGTATTCAAAGACTGATAATCGCCTACCCAATATTAGTCCTTCTCCTCTTTCTTATTAAAGAACTCCAATTTTATACCAGATGGAAAAATGCCCAGCTAAAAACTCCATTTTTTATCCACCCTTGCAGCTAGACGTGGCCATGGGACTAAGTTTTGGCAAATGAAATGCAAGTGGAAGTGTTGAGATTGGATTCTTGGGAAGTCTACTTAGCATGGGGACAAATGGCTGGGGCTTGCTGGCTGGAATGTGGATGTGATGGCTGGAACTCCAGAGGTAATACTAGAGGATGACGTGACCTAGAGGATGAAAGCCACGTATGAAGGATGGCGAGGAAGAAAGATAGAAGGAGTCGGGTCACTGATTACACAGCAGAACCCTGGACTGCCTCTCCCTTAATTTCGGGGTGGAAATACATCTCTATCTTGTTTAAGCCATGGCTATTTTCATTCTGTTACTAGAATCTAAATGCAATTTCAAGTGGAATGTGTAGCGTTTGTTTGTTTGTTTGTTTGTTTGTTTGTTTTGAGAGAAAGGTGTTGGGGAAGGTAACAGAGAGTAAGCAATGCCTCTGCAGTCTATTTTATAGGATGAATAGGCATTGTCTAGGTGATGGGAGATAAGAATCCAGTGGAAGAATATTAATTGTCACCATTAGTTCATTAGACGCTGTTTTCTTTAACTTTTTTGTTTCTTTGGAAATAATTTCAAACTTACAAAAAATTTGCATGAGCACGAATAATGCAAAGTGCACCTCTTATATTCTTTACTCAAATTCATTTGGTGTTAACATTTTACCCCATTTGTTTGTATTTGCTGTCTCATTCTCTTTACGTGTTTTATATTGTATTACCAATGGTATTAAATTGTATACATCATGACCTTTTACCCAAATACCATTTTACTCCTAACTTGTCTAGTTTCCTTCTGCATTGTGTACTCCCCTGACAGCTACATGCTGAGAAGATTTTCTGAACTCTTCTCAGTGGCTTGTCCATTGAATCTGAGTTCAGAGGGGGAAACTCCTAAGTTGTGTTTTCATGGTGGTGCTTGCTCTTCCTTGAGCCTCCTAGTTCTCTGACTGTGAATGGAAGCCATGCTCCTGGGCCTGACGCCTGAGAAGACACATAGTCTTCTTAGCTTTCTGCAGCCACAGGAAACACGGCTCAAGGAACAAATGTGTATTGCTCTGATGGGTGGGTCACATTTTATATCAGGGCCCTTATTTGTCAGGACAAAGGATTCTCATTCTCTGCATCTTCAGGAGAGTGATCTCTATCCCCATGCATTAAATCACCTACTTTGCTCTAAGATCTTCCGCAAAATTCTCTTGCCAGTTTTTTGATACTTGGAGAATGGCTTCTCTTATTCTGAACGCAGCCATGCAGCTGTGCTCTGGAACTGTGTGTCCTTGTTGCTCAGCTGCCTCTGTGCTCTGCTGTGTTAAGTTTCTCTTGGCTTTGAAAGGCTGAAGTAGCAGCCTGGAGTGGGCTGGCTTTGATGGGAAGTGTGGTTTTGAGGTTGGTTCCAGTGTCTCTCGCAGTCACGTGATTCATGTCATTTTCTGGTAACCATTTCTGGTAACAGCAGCATAACCTTTTCATGCCAACCATTTTATACATTTCATGAACATAAGGGAATATTATTTAGCTATTAATAATGACAGGGCTGTTGTCAATACAATAAATGCTCATGTGCAATGATCACCAAAAAAGGAGCAAAATGCAGGACAGAGGCACACATTCACACGATCAGGTGAACTTTAATTTTATAATCATAAGAAGAGAAATCGGTGAGAGAGTTTAGAATCTAATAATATTTACTAGTTTTCTTTTTTTCTGTAAGGATGCCAAAGTAGCTACACAGAAGTCATTCTGCAGAAGCTGTGAGTATGTTTTAGGCGTCACTGTGCTCTCATGCAAACCTGGGAATGTGGAGGAGTGACGGTTAGGAATTTTGGCTTGGAGACGACATCAGTTAGCCAGGGCTGCCGTAACAAAGTATACAGACTGGGTGGTTTAATACATCCAACTCTGTTGTCTAACAAAGTTAAATGTTCATGTGGGTTTTCTTCTGTGGCATTTGTCCAATTCATCAATTTATCTATCCCTATTCAGCACCGTATTAATTACTACTGCTTTATAATAAGTTCTTATGTCTGGTGAGACAACTCTCGCATCCCAAAACTGTCTTGTTATTCGGAAAGTTCTTGGGTGTTTTCTCTCCTCTATGTTATTTTTAGAATCTACGCATTGACTTCCATGGAGAGCTCTGGTGATGTTTTCATTGGTGCTGCATTAAGTCTAGAGATTATTTGATGAGAAATTACTATCTTTCTAACATTAAATCTTCCTGTCCAAGAACACAAGATCTGTTTCCATTTTATTTAGTGATTATTTGATATCTTTCTAGAAAGTTTTATGATTTTCTGCATTATCATAATTTTCTTGCATATCACAATTTACTAAGCATAGCCAATGAGGTCCATCTTCCATTTTAGTTTATATATTTTTGTGAGATGTCTTTTTTTCAGCTCTAATAGCTATTAAAAGGTAAATATTGAAATAGATGAATTTAAGAAACAGACATTCTAATTGTATGCTAATTAATTGAAAAAGATTAATTACAAACTAATATTTTTATTGAGAAAAAGGTTTTAAGCTTTTTATAAAATAAAATAATTAAAATAGCATTTATATTATTCTTTTTTCTTGCTATTATGCTTCATCAGAAATATGTATCAGTCAAATTTCTGCTAAAGAAACAGAAAGGCTGGTAGAATATAGAACAAATCTGCTGATGGCTTTCAGGAAATCAAGACTCGCAGGAATTGCAGGAAATGGCTGACCATGATTCAACTATCTGTTTACCACTGAAATGAAATAAATTACAGGAGGATGCTCAGAAGCTTCTGGAAACATCTTATACCTACAATCCTCCAAAGCACGTGGTGTGTCTGCCAGGGTCACAGGAACAGTATTACGATTTCTGCTTCTCTCCCACCTTCCTAAGCTCCTGTGACTATCTCATAGGCAGAATATAATGTAAAACTCTGCTGCAGGGATTCTGAGAAATGTCCCTAATCTCTTACCCTTGTGAATTGGAGATCTTGGGAGGTAAATAGGCTGATTTAACCACAGATAATCTGCACAACACAAAATACACAAAAGTACAAAAATGAAGACAATATACTATATAAGCGGTATATATTAAGAATGTTTTTATGCTGGTAGATAAAGGCAGTCAAAAATTTTTGTATAGTACTTCTCTAGAGCCGAATAACTCTAGGGACGCTCTCACTCTCTTATCCCCCAATTCCTTTCTAATTCACAATCCTTTTCCCTGTCTTCTTGCTTTTTGACCACATACTTCAAAAAGGTAAATCCAGTGGACTTTTAGGAGACAGCAGACTTTTAGGATGCATCAATTTCCTTCTCCTTCATCTTGTGTAGTTCTATGGTGAGTAGTTGATCTTTGGCTATGCATACTTTCTTCTTGAAAATTGATGTGGGAAATATGGACTGTAGAGGGTACAATTGAGTGGGAACGCCCAAATGCTCTAAGAAGTTACTGGGAAGAGGGAAAGGCTGTAAACCACTCTTCATTACTCAATTTAACTCCAGCACACACAAACAGAAATGATCACACACGGTACAGCTTTCTGTCCCTGAGAGAACTCTAGTCTAGACCTAAAAGGTTGATACCATCCCACAGACACTTTGTATGATTTCTTTCTCCAAGCATCCTTATTGTCTTCTAGTTTGTTTTCCCGGTTTCTAGGAACTGGCTTATTTCCTCTACCCCTTCCCATGCACGAGTCAGAGAGTCTTCCTATTGAAAAAAAAAAGACACACACACACAAAATAACAACAACAAAACCCCTTCAGTGCTCCACCCATTCAATGCTGGCATTCAAGAAGGTCATGCCTAGTTCACGGGTGATTCACCAGACCATGGCAGCTGACTCCCGGTGAGAATGAGCAGGAGCCTCTGCCCTTAGCCCAGACTGACAGCTCACTCACCTCTTCAGCCTCCCTGATTCTTTCACTCAGCAAGAGATTCCTTCCCTCCAATAGAGAGAAGGAGTTTTAACCATTTGCAGGTGAGAGAGAAACAGCACCTTTATTACCCAATATTGTAATGTGTCCAAAGTAAGCAGAACCACACGACAAAAATAGAAGGCTAGTGACTTTAGGTGGAGTCTAATAGGAATCCTTGAGATAAAAAAGGCTGGAAACCAATTCCTCTAAGTTTTTGGCTTTTTCCACGGCTGATATGGCCTGTGAGAACAAGGTTATGAAGAGACATGATTATCTCTCTGTACACACAGTGCCCTTTTAGGATTGAAAAAGGACATTGTGGAGGGTCTGTTCTGGCTCTGAGGCCTGTCAACCCTCCTGGGATGTTAGAGGTCCTTGAGTCATCCTTACTCTTTCCACAACGCCTGGGGAATGTCAGGAGCTGTGTGTGTGCTGCTCCAGGAAGGGATGGAGGGACAGAAAGAGAGAGGTAGATACAATACGATATTTATGCAAAGGATCTTGTTTTCATTCCATCCTGTACTGGGTTCAGTACAAGTAACTTTGCCAGGGGAAGTGTGGTTTGGTTTTGATTTTTGTTTGAATGTTTTTAAGATGTCAGTAGCAGAGGAACACAATGCGCTGCAGATATTTAAGGTAAATGTGGATTTCTGGACAAAGATGATTTAGAAGTGATTTCTTTTAGGGAGGCTGTAGACAATCCTTTGCCCCTGGCTGAGGAACTCTGTTCTTTGTGCCAAACCTTGTGAGCAAGACATAGCTGCCAAATTCCTCTGCACAATCCCTAAAGAATGTCTTTGCCTTGCCAGTGTATTTGCTCAGGGCTTGTCACATTTGGCTGTGAAGGGTGGGTCAGCCCACAGGGCCGGCTGCATACCTTCCTTGGGAGACCCAGGGAGCTGCCTGGCTACTCCTGGGGCAGTGGGAACTTCAGGTACGACCTGAGAATTTGTTTACAGCGGTTAAGCATTTGCCTAAGGTGTCTGAAGTGCTTCAGTGAGATCACCTGATGGTAACTTTTCTATTGTTATTTTTAAAGAACTCTGTTTATCTTCAGTATCAAATTCAAAGACATAATTTTTAACGTTTCTTGATTTGCTTCTTCTGTCTTGGCAAATCTCATGGTTATGTGAAATATGTTGGATTTCTTCTAATCTTTGTAGTCATTTGAGGAAGCCTCTGAAAGAGCCCCCCACTGTTTCTTGCTGCCATGGATTCTGCTGAGTGAGCAAAAGGGAAAGAAGGTGTTTAATATAGCGTTTGGATGATACGACCCATTGATTCACTATCCCAGTCTTGGGGATAGTGTACAGACACCTCTTTAGTGTATAGACTCCTCTGGGCTGCCTCACCCAATTTGACTCTAGATTTTGTTTCTTACAAAGATTTTGTTTTCTTCTTACAAGATTTTGTTTCTTACAAAATGTTGGAGACATAAAGATTTGGATGAAAGCATAAAGGACAATAGACCTTATCAAATAGCTTCATTAGACCCACTAGGAATTACCCTTGCTGCAAGACGGAAGTTTGCTCCCATTTAATTTTTTTTCCCATTTGAACCCATCTATTTTAACAGCAGCAAAATGGGGTTGGGTTGGGAAAGGAAGACAGAGAGAGAATATATGCTTATAGATTTCAGTAACGTGAGGATCATGCATTTTATATATGCCCTTTTCTAGAGTCTGAGATGAAAATAAAAGTGCGTAGACTGCATAACTTCTCCTTAAGTCAATGGACAAGTAATGTGGCTTACATTCATGCACAGGATACATGGAGACTAATATTTGATTCTGTGACATGAATACGTCAGCTTATAAAACTTTCTGTTTCTAGCTCAGAGCTTGCCATCTAGCCTGTGATGGCTTTTCTTTTCATTGTGGAGATTTTATGTGGGTGACACTTGCCAAACCTTCATAAGGAAATAAATTTATTCAGAAAAGAACCATGCATTGAATGTCTCTTTATTTCTTTCTACATTTTCTACACCTGCTGGTTCGACAGGACTTATGGAGAAAGAGTGTGAAGTGGGTGGATGGTAATGTAATGAAATATTAGGGGTGCAGGAAAGGCTGAACTTTCTAAACAAATCAGACCTTTGAGCTGTGAAACAAAAGGGAATTCCAGTCCAGTTTTTCTGGGGACCCTCCCTGGACTCCTGGTGGCTGCAGACCCTGTGGACAGAGTTGCCGCCGGCGTCTAACACAGTAAGAGGGACACTTACGTGGTTCTCCTTGGATTGGTGTTGCGCAAGCAAAGATCAAACACAGGTTTCTCAGCCTTTCTACGTGGGGTTTGCCATGGGTGTGTAAAATCAAGGTCTCCTCCCGTTTCTGTGTTGCAGAATTACAGTTAGACTGGATAAACAAGTCAGGTTATGTGGGTGCTGCTAAGGGGGGAAAATTCCTAACCATGACAGCGTAGGTCAAATATGACAGTGGAAAGTCTCATGTTGTCTTTCAAGAACAGAAAATAGGAGCAATACAATGAAAGGACTTCTCGAGAGGATCATGGAATGGTACACAGTGGGAAGCCGAATGGTGGGGACTTCGCAGCAGCAGCAGGAGTAGCAGCAGCAAGAGCAACCACCCTGGCTCTTCCCTGTACCGTGTGGCTGCTGTGAAACTCTAAGCAGGTTGCTTAACCTCTCTGAATCTCAGTTCCTTCATCTGTGAAATAAAGATGATAATAGCACCTTAGAAAGTTGTTGAGAGGATGAAATCAGATAAGGTGTAAGTACTTCCAAGCTTTCCCAACACAGTAAGTGGTCACTTCTCACAGCTGAAGTTTTTGTATCTTGGCAAGTCACCCACCCATTCAGAACCTCAATGTTTTTGACTGAATGTTTATTATTATTATTTTTTCTCATTTAGCATTCCTCTCCACAGGGAACGGAGGAAAAAGAAGGCATGTTTTTCCCACAGGCTTGGTTAGCATGGACTAGAAGTTGGTCCAGCGCTGCCAGCTCCGGCCACTGCGCGCTATTCTGCTCATGCCCATTCTTTTATGTGTTGTCTGTGGCTGCTCTCTGCTACGACAGCAGAGTTGAGTTTTTGGACATGGATCAAAAAGCCGAAATAAAATATTTACTATCTGGACCTTTAAGAAAAAGATTACTTACTGACCACTGGCCATAGAAAAAGGACAAAAAAGGAGAGTTGATTTTGAGTAGCATCAGTTATTTTAGTAATAAAAGCTAATTATTTTTATTTTATATTTTTATTCTCTTTGATACGAGTATCACATCAACCTTAGTGTGTATCTGTGCTCAGGGCCAAAAGGTGTCATATTTTATTTGCTAATGTAGGACTCGTGAACAGGGATCTTAATGGCTTCTTGGAAACTTCCCCCAATTGGGAGTAAATATTTTATAAAATGCACTTTTTTATAACGGCCATATTTTAAGCAGATAGTAACTTTAGAATTATATGTCAGTATTACGCATTTAAGTATAAAAATGAATTTAAATAACTCTTTAGATTACTTTTTAGCCTGTCTTGGGAATTTAACTGGTTTGTTAGTTGAAAAATTTCTCACTTTCTTTACTCTTCAGCTATTAGTGCTAGAACTGGTAAAAGTCAAGATTTGTTTTTATGGGAGACATCTGAATATAATGTTTTAGAAGAGGAATGGAGTGTTGGCAAGGGGAATTATTGTGAAATCAAAGCAATAATAAGGTACACTGATTCCAAAATATTTGAAAATCACTCTTTTCTCGGGACGTCATTGATATCACCAATTTGTTTCAGCAAAGGACAATCTATTAGTTTAAATAATGTTTGGAAATTAATATTTTTCTACAATTCTCTGCTCTCTTCTGCAGGATTTATCCTTTGATTATACAAAGTAAAGGAAATGGGAGACAATCTGAAGATGAATTGAGGGGAGAAATAAGAGAGGTGGAAGAAATGGGTGGAAGGAATGAAGTGGTGTGTGGAGGAAATGAGTGGGATAGATTTGAGGCTGACAAAATGGTAAGTGGGAGCTTTTTAGATACTGCATGTGGGGAGGGAGCAGGACACAATTGTGGGAACGCCAGGTGGTTTAGAGAGTCAGTCAGTCAGAATGTGAGAGAGGAAACAGAATATAGCAACAGAAACATAAGCATGAATGAGGAGGATGATTTGAACACTTCTCTAGTCTATTCTATGGAAGGCTGAGATACTTAGAATATAGATGTGGGAGAAAAAAGGGTCCGGTGATTTCCTTTTCTTGTCAGGTGTCATCTATTCTGTTTTCCCATGTGTCACATGGTAATTCAAATATGTTCAATTAAGAACTGGCTAGGTCAGGCCCAGTATAGACCCTAAGCATTCAGGGGAAAACTAGGTTGGGGCCCTGCTCTCAAGATGCTTACATTCTAATAGGGAAGACAAATACAGGTAGAGGTATTGACGTGTGTGTGTGTGTGTGTTAATGTATAAATCTAATATGTATCTGAGATAGATATATACAAACATAAGTACTAGGTTGGTGCAAAAATAATTGACGTTTAAAACGTTAAAATAATTGCAAAAACTGCAATTACTTTTGCACCAACCTAATACTACATACTATGTAAATTTGAATATATGGAGGTATATATATATGGAAGTATTCATATGTGTTTGCACAGGTAATATATAAAGCTTAGGTATGTTTTCCCCAAGATTCAGCTGGGAACACATTGCACATGATCATTGCAAACAATACTCAAGTATCCAGTGATCATTTGAAAACATGCCTATTAGTATTGTTTATATTACTCATGAGTGGACTGTAGAGAATGACTATTTGAAAAATCGCATGTGTTTCTAGCATTTGTTTACAAGATGTTTAAATATAAACTTTTAGATGCAATCCTAAAGATGTCACCTATTTTTTAAGAGCACAGATTTTTTTTGGATTTATTTATTAAATCAAATAATTGCATGCATCTTGAACTTTTGTTCACTTAATAACATGTTTAGTTTTGTAAGTTGTAAAAGTAGATAAAATTATAGAGAATGCAGAGAAATTTAAAAATAATAGGTGTGGTGGACTGAAAAATGTGCTCCCAAAGATGTCCACATCCTAATCCCCGAAACCTGTAAATATTTTACCTTGTATGGCAAAAGGGACTTTGTAGAAATGATTAAACTATACAGATAATGTATCTTAGAATTGTACACTTGAAACCTATGTAATTTTGTTGGCCATTGACACCCCAATAAATTTTAATTAAAAAAAATTAAGGCTCTTGAGATGTGGAGATTGTCCTGGATGATTTGGGTGGTCCCCGTGTAATCATTGTGTCTTTATGAGACAGAGACAGAAGGATCAGGTCCGAAGTAAGAGATGTAATTACAGCCAGAGATTGAAATGGTACAAGGAAGGAGTCATGAACCAGGGGATGCGAGTGGCTTCGAGAACCTGAACCAAGCAGGAATGGCTTCTTCCCTCCAAACCCCCACAAGGAACCATTCCTGTCAATGCATTGACTTTAGTCTGATGAACCTCTCTGATCACCAGAACTGTATGGATAATAGTATTATTTTAAGCCATTCAATTTGTGGTAAATTCATTATAGCAGCAATAGGAAACTAATACAATAGTGAATTATTAGAAGAGCGATAAAATAGATTATAAAAAATAAATAAATAAAACTCTACCATGACGTATATGGGAACACTGAGGAAAGGGAAAAAAGATTGGGATGAAGAAGAGAGAAATGCCAAGCTGATCAAATAGAAGAGAATGTGAATAACAAGTTGTCATCTAATAAGAAGGAATTACTGAAAACTACAGTGAACACTGCAACACACATGGCGCCTCTCATTCTTCTGTTTATAAACTACTCTTCTCAGTCAAAAAAGGAAAGTCTCTTCTACATGATAAGCATTTTATAAATCCATTGGTAATTCAGCAGTAAGTTCTAGGACTGACTCTTGAGAGGATTGTAGGGGAGGAAAAATAATTTTTCTTCTATCCTAAATTCTGCTGGCTGGTCTATTAATGAAATTGACATAAGACAGATTAACTGGAGAAAAATAACCAGATTTATTACATATGTATATATGGGGGCTCCATAAGAATATAGGACATATCAGGCAATTTAGACTTATATGCCATTTTGAGCTAAGGAGAAAAAGGGGGTAGTAGTTTGGACTTCAAAGAGAAGGTAGGCAATTCATAGGTAGATGAGAAGGAGCAACATTTGGTAAATCAATTCTTACCACACCACCCAAAAACAATGGGACTCAGAAGAGAGTCTGACAAACAGACTTCGCTACATTCCTACCTGTCTGCCTCACTTAGTTCATACTATGCTAAAATGACAGCTCCCTTCCTTTAAGCAGGTTTTTCTTTCTGAATTTCTTTAGAAAGGTAAGAGGGAGATAAAAGGCTCTTCCTGAGTCTTTTGTTTCTTAGAAAATAACTAGGTTAAAATAATCAATATCAAAAAACGGCATATTTTTGGATGGCAAACTCTGCTCTCTATTAGGATCTTTTCATAGATTTTCTAAAACCTATGTTTAGTCATAGACATCTTATTATACATTGTTCATTAAAGAGTTAACCACTAGATACAGTAAATGTATCTAGGCAAGTAGGGATGTCAATTGTGCTTACATTCTTGTTCTTCTCTGATACTTTTCATGTGTGAATAAACAAAATGCATTACTATTTTATTAATAGCTAAATTTGGGGTAGCACCTTATCAAATTGTAGGACCTATTCTAAGTGCTTTCTCTATCTATAACACAATTTATTGTTGCCATGACCCTGTGTAGGAAGTGTTTTATTATCCTCATTTCACAGATGAGGAAACTGAGACAAGAGGAGCTAAATGACTTGTACAAGGTGACACAAATAGTCATTGGCAGATACCATTTGGCACCTGAGTCTGTACTCTTAAGCCATATTGTCTCCATTATTAAGATCTTCTGACCAGCGATCCGTCTCCTGGGTCTCTACCCAAAATATCTGAGAACATTTTTTCCATAAAGACAAGTGTGCTTCAGTGTTCATTTCAGCTTTATTTACGATGGACAAGACATGGAAACAACCAAAATGTCCTTCAATAGATGAATGGATAAAGAAGTTGTGGTATATATACACAATGGAATACTATTCAGTGGTAAGAAAAGATGAAATAGGACCATTTGTGACAACATGGATGGGTCTTGAAATTATATTGCTAAGTGAAATAAGTCAGGCAGAAAAAGCAGAGAACCATATGATTTCACTAATATGTGGTATATAAACTGAAAACAACAAAAGAAGACAAACAAATGAGAAACAAAAACTCATAGACACAGACAATAGTGTAGTGGTTACCAGAGGGTAAGGGGAGAGGGGGATGGTAAATGAGAGTAAAGGAGATCAAATATATGGTGATGGAAAGAGAACTGCCTCTGGGTGGTGAACACACAATGTGATATATAGAAGATGTATTACAGAATTGTACATCTGAAATCTATGTAACTTGACTAACAGTTGTCACCCCAATAAACTTTAATTTTAAAAAAAAAGATCTTCTAGAAATGTATGTGGTATGCGGGTACAACGAGTTTATTATATAGTGTTGTACTGGAGTACTGGAATAGAGCCATGGAGCAGAAAGGAAGAGGATACCTGCCTGTGGTTGGGGAGTGAGATGGTAGGAAAATCTTCACGGAGCAGATTATGTATTTGTTGGGCCTTTAAAGATGAGTAAGACATTACCAGGTGCACAAGAAGCAAGAATATTTCAGGTCACAGGATGGCATAAGGACAAATATTAAAGGCCTAAGATATATGATACGTTTGGGCAACAGCAGAAATTTTTATGTGGTTAGAGCTTAGGGTATATGCGGGGACGTGGTGGGAGATGAGCCTAGAATAGTTGAAAGTAGCTTAAAAAGTGCATCTAGCCAACATTCTGCTTATGCTATCTGCTCTTTCCAATATGGTATCTGCAATGTACTTGTGCAACTAAAGAACAGAATTTTAAAATTTAATCTTGATTAATTTGAGTTTAAATAGCCGGCCACGGCTGGTGACTGCTGCATTGGACAACACATGAATGTAAGGTGTCTGAATTTTATGGGACATGGAGAAGTTATGATGGGTTTGAAGGTGGGACGTGACATGATTGCATCTGTTTTGGAAAACTCATGTTAAGGTGTGATGTGTCTCTATTGGGGAGAAAGTTATAACTTGATGTGTGCTGTAGTCTACTTCTGAGCAGTTGTAAGGTTTAGGGGAACCATGCTTTGAATGATGCAGTACTGTTGCTTTGGTCACACTGATTGAGTTGAGGTAAGTGTTTGAGCTAAACTGTCTTCTTAACAGCTCTCCAGAAGCCTAAGAGATGGCCTGGTGGAAGAACTCTGCCTATAGAAACCCAGTAGAGTATGGTGGCTGACCAACTCAAGCAGATCTCTCACAGAGGATTTAAACTGATGCATGCAGAGACTGTAATAAATTGGTGACATGGTAGAAAGAAGCAGGAGGAGAATCAGAGGTAGGGGAACCGAGTCATGGTAGGAAGGCTTATAGAGATGCTACTGGGTGCCTAGAGTTGCACCGGACGACTAGTGTTGCTTCTGAAAAGTAACCAGCAGGAAATCCTTAATTTCTAAGAAAGGCTGCTGACACTGTATCTTGTCTTTCGTGTAGCCCCCTGAACCTCCAGGACAGTGAGGGTTAAGTTCAGCAGTCCTGGAATTAGCCTGAGTTATTCTACAAAAATAAGAAATGAGTATGCACAGCACTGATTTGAAACATACTGATTAATAGCATCGCTTTCTAACCATGTGCCCTGAGTTTCAGGATGGTTTGTACCAGGCTGTCAGCAGTGTTTATAGATAGCAGTGAGACTGACAATTTCTATCTGGTGAGATCCCAGAAGGCCTGGTCACATAGCAGGAATATGCCTATGTAACCAGCAGGATGTAAGGAATTCCAGCTGAGACTCCATTTGGGTGTTCTAGTCACAAGTCAGTGGTTCTTCATCTGAGAGAAAAAGTGGATCCTGCAAAGACACTTCCAGAGGGAAGACAACTGGAACTTGCAAAAGGTTTCTCTAAGCCTTTACTATGAGAAAGGCTTTAGCTGTGATACTTATCTTTACAGTGGTACCTCGGTTTTTGAACGTAATCCGTTCCGGAAGACCGTTCGAGCTCTGAAACGTTGGAAAACAGCCGACAGCTAGACCTCAGGATCTTGCACTCAGTGGAAGCTGTGACATGTTCGACTTTCTAGGCTTGTTCAAAAACCGAAGCATTTACTTCCAGGTTTATGGCATTCGTAAACCGAAAAGTTCGTCAATGGAGATGTTCAAAACCCGAGGTACTACTGTACTTTAATGTATTGCTACATTGTATCTTTTTCCTGTGATAAACTGTAATTTTCTAATTAATATTTTGGGCACTGGGTCTTCCTATTGAACTGCCACTATTAGTGTACTCCTTATTCACTGAGTTTTCCTGAGCTTATCTCTGACCTTTACAATCTGAAAGAGCCTGATTGACACAGAAGGGGAGATATTTGAACAGGGAAGAGGCCCAGGTTTGCAGGAGATTAAAGTAGTGTTCCCTCATGGTGATGAGGTTGGAACCAAAGCAGGGGTGGTGCAAGTCAACGGGAAAGGGGGAGTTAGACTGAATTAGGAGATAGAACTGACAGTGATGGATCAGTGAACATCTAATTGATGTGGATAGGAAGAGAGTGAGGGAGGAGGTTTGAACCTTGGGCAATAAATGCAGCTATGGTAATTTTTATTTGAGCAATCTCTATCTAATCCAGAGAAATCATCTCTTGTTTTCAGAGAACAGTGAGTGTTACAGTTGAGTTTAAGGGCTAACTTTATAGTCTCTCGTTCAGCCTATTATAGTCTATGGTTTAGCTAGAGATAGTAAAGTCTAATTGGATCAGATTTATAAAACAGATAAACCAGATTTTTGGCAAATGGTGAGTACCCCTTATGTATGCACACTTATTGTTTAGGATCGTTATTTCTTCATTCAATCAACAATTACTGAGTGCTATTATGAGTCAAGAACTGTGCTATGTATTTAGAATAAAGGCAAATTTGAAGACCTGGTCTCTTATCTCAAGGGGCTTATGTAATACCATGAAATATTTGGCAATGAAGAAACTAATATAAAGTAGATAAACTGACTGCAAATTGAAGCAAGTCAGAAATTATAATCATGAAATTATGAAATAACAATCTGGATTTAAAAGTAAGGCTTTAATTATACAATTCGATTTGCAATTCTAAGTTTTTCAGTGGAAGAAAGTGAACAATTCTTCCAATCTTTGTGGAATCATTTGTTTCAGCCTGGGCCAGGAAGATTGCACTATATTTGCAGTGTATCTCACATTTCTTTATAGAAGACCATGAGACTAGGAAAATGTGGACACATCATATCCTGAAGAACTAGTATTGCTGGGCTGCAAAAATGCTGGGTTTTGCGGGTACAGGAATGAGCAGAAAGACTTTAAAGCAGGGTTTCTCAACTTTGACTCTATTGAGGAGAGTTTGGCTGCGAGTCTCACCAGCCCAATAATATCTCTGCTCTTATTTCTCTCGTTATTTGGAGAGATTAGTGATTGCCTCAGATTGCCAAACCCTGAACTATATTCATACCAGAAATGTGGAAGACATTGAGAAGATCCGGAAGGCAGAGAAGATGGATGGCTCCTTTTCCTCTTGACCATCTTATTACTGTCCACTCACACTTCAAAATTCAGTCAGCATCACCTCCTGGGTCCAGGTAGAATTCTTTTTAAAAAATTTATTTTATTTTTATTTTTTTCAGGTAGAATTCATTAGTCTCTCTACTGTGTGATACCTAGCTATGAAAATTGCCCTGTATTATTACTCTATCCTGGTGTATTATAGCTATTTAATTCAATATCTGACTTCCCAAACATGGTGAATTCTTAGAGAGCAAGCATCAGTCTCACTAATTTTTCAGTCCCTTGAGACTGAAACAGTACTAGAAGCATATTAGGTGCTTAGTATTTGTTAAATGAACAGATGATTAAAAAGACAAATGAGGATAAGAGGGATACATTGGCAAATCCATTACAGATGGCAATTTAGTAATATTTGTCTATCAAAGTTAAGATGTACGAATCCTTGGATATAGCAATTATATCTCTAAGCATTAATCTTACAGGTATATATATACATATGCCAAATATTTATGTACAGTGTTATTCACTGCAGCATTACTTATTAGCAGAGCCTGAGAAATGATGGAAATGTCCATTAATAGTGGTTTTGATGAAATAGGTTATGGAATATCCATACTATGGAATGCCAAGCAGCTGTAAAAAACACAATGTAGAAAGATCTTCAAGGTATAATATTAAAGGAAAAAAATCAAGATTCAGAACAGTGTAATATGCAAACAACAGGATACAAATGGAGGAAATACCTGTATCTCACATTTGCTTATGTATGCATAAATGTATCTGGAAGGACCCAGGAGAAACGAATAACTGCTTTTTTTGGAGATCGAGGTTTGGAGGGAGAGAAACTTTTTATTGTATTCATTTTATACTTTTAATTTCTGAAATATATATATACATATATACATATATATATATATAACTGAGTCAAAATATTGCATAAATAATTTCTTAAAACTGCATATGGTTGGCCATAATAACTTTATTCATAAACATTGCCAAAACTTGGTAGCAACAAAGATGTCCTTTATTAGGTGAATGAATAAGTAAACTGTAGTATATCTAGACAATGAAATATTATTCCGTGCTAAAAATAAATAAACTATTAAGCCATTGAAGACATGGAGGAAACTTACATGTGTAAAACTAAGTGAAAGAAGCCAATCTGAAAAGGCTACATTCTGTATGATTCCAACTATATGGCATTTTGGAAAAGACAAAGCTATAGAGATGGTAAAAAGGTCAGTGGTTGCTGGGGGTTGGGGGGAGGGTGGGATGACTAGGTAGGGCACAGGATTCTTAGGGCAGTGAAACTACTCTGTATGATACTACAATGGTAGATACATTCATCAAAACCCGTAGAATGTACAACACCAAAGATAATATCCTAATGTAAATTATGGACTTTGGGTGATAATGACATGTCAATGTAGGTTCATCAGTTACAACAAATGTACCACTCTGGTGGGAGACATTGATAACAGAGAAGGCTGTGGGGGGGGGCAGGGGGTATGTGAGAAATCTCTGTACCTTCCTCTCAATTTTGCTGTGAACCTAAAACAGCTCTAAAAATAGTCTATTTAAGAGGAAAAACAAAAAGAAAACTGCTGAGTTAGATTTACACTATTATTAAAGGATCCTAGATTCTGAAGCTATTCCTGGCCATTCTTTGGTCTGACATTGTGATTAGCATATGTGGCTGTAGTATACGAGGTCAGGTGATTGAGGTGAACTCATCCTAGAAAAAGTGCCACCTACCTCACTGCTGAATATCACTATGGTCACCTTCAAAGTACTCCCCTTGGGAAGCTATGCACTGATGCCAGGGCCTAGTCCACCCTTCAAAGCAATTTTGGAACTCTTTTTCTGGAACGGCCATCAGAGCTAACATTGTATTACCCTTGACGTCCTGAATGTCATAAAAATGTCTTCCTTTCAATATTTCCTTTATCTTTGGGTAAAGAAAGAAGACATTGGGGGCCAGATCAGGTGAGTAGGGAGTGTGTTCCAATACAGTTATTTGTTTACTGGCTAAAAACTCCCTCACAGACAGTGCCCTGTGAGCTGATGCATTGTCATGATGCAAGAGCCATGAATTGTTGGCCAAAAGTTCAGGTTGTCTAACTTTTTCCTGCAGCCTTTTCAGCACTTCCAAATAGTAACCTTGGTTAACTGTTTGTCCCTTTGGTACAAATTCATAATGAATAATCCCTCCGATATCAAAAAAAGGTTAGCAACATCCTTGCAATGAGTTCGAGAACTTAATTATTGGACCTAGTATTATTCTTGATGCAATGAGTGATATAGGGGCATACGTATACACACACACACACACACACACACACGCACACACACACACATTTCCTGCTAAAAGCATGGTACTTTCCTGTCACCTTTAGTCAGGGCTCAGGCTTGCTATAAATTTAGCTCACCTTGAGGTCCAGCCACAATCTCCTGGCTCGCGTGCCTATGTTCCTTTCTGGCACTTTGAACAGGCAGTGAGCTTCATACCTGAGAACGTGGACTCCGTAGCCAGCCTGCCTAGGTTGGAGTTCTGCACACATCTAATTCCGAGCGGCGGATCTTAGACTTTTGTTTTCTTATCTCTATCATGGATATAATAGCAGTACCTCTAGTTTATGGTACTTGTGGACACCAAATGAAATAATACACGTAGAACACTTAAGGCACATCCTTAAACTACTGTTGTTGTTGTGTGTTATTGTTGTTTTTGTCATCATCATCATCATAATGCCTATTTATCATCAGCAGCCATGCCTAAACTCTGCCGGGTACTTTGGACAAGGAAGGATACTTGCCTGTTTGGAGCATGAAGAAGATTTGAGAAAACCTCAGGACTCCGGGCTGAATCCGCCTGGTTTCCTCCTGATGTTGTCGTGGAGCACAGTTTGAGTCCTGGTTTAGAAACCTGGTATCTTCATTGTGACCTGTTCAGTTGGTAAGGAGATTGCCTGACCAGTCTTACTGCACCAGGGAAGACATGGGTGTAAGGGATAAGAGATGTGCCCATGGTGAATAGCGAGTCCGCACAGAAAATGGAATCCAGGCTCCACCCGCGTCGTGCTGATGCCATCAAAGTGTATTAGCAATACACCTGCTCATGCAGCCCTGGCAGTGATTCCTTAATTCTGGCATCTGTCTACTCCCAGCCAAGGAGAAATTGGTCATTATCATCCTAACGACATCTCTCTTGTTTCAACATGCATATAACATTTATTTTCTCCATCCGAGAGGAAAACTGGGAGCCCTCTTATCTTTCAACCCCTCAAAATCCTGGCATAATAAAATAGAGAGCTTTGAGATACTGATTTGTCCAATTTGTGTTTTTTTTGCATTTTTATCATCCCTTTTGAAATCTTTCTGGGGCGATGAGGTATCTTAGTTTGTTCAAGCTGCTATTAAAAAATATATATATATCACAGACTGTGCAGTGTAAAGACAACAGAAATCTGATTCTCCCAGTTCTGGAGGTGGGGAGTCTGAGATCAGGTTGCTAGCGTGGTTGGTGAGGGCTCTCTTCCTGGTTCATAGCTGGGCCTTCTCGCTGTGTCCTCACGTGGTGGAAAGGACTACAAAACTCTGTGGGGTCTTTTGTAAGAACACCAATCCCATTCATGTGGGCTCCACCCTCACAAACTAAGCACTTCCTAAAGGCCCCATCTTTGAGGGGGAGTGAGGATTTCAACATATGAATTTTTGGTTTGGTGGGGGACCATAAACCTTCAGACCACAGCCGGAGGTAGCAATCGTTGAATAACAATCACTAAACTAATGCATGAAAACTGGTTAGAACAATAAGCACATTAAAAATGCTATATACATTTTTAAAATTTCATTATTATGTAGTAATAAGTGCTTATTTTGGCTGATTGTTTCATTGGATACAACACATAGAGAAAGCACTTTCCTATTTCAAGAGATAGGGTGAGCAAGCAGCCCCCCACTAGAGACCTTGCTAATTAACCATGGCACTCTCCTGTGTAAGTCCAAAGTTGCCTTACGAACTTCCTGATATCTCTCCAGGCAGCCAGCACTGGCACCTGAGGAAAATATTTACCATTCAAGTCCAGGAGCTTGTGCCCTAGAGAGACTTCAAGAACTCCGATGCGCACAGTGAAATAGGCGTGGTGGAGTAAAGTTATTCTAAGTATGCTCAAGGCTTTCCAGTTCAAGGCCTAAGTGAAACCAAGGCCAAACCTATTCAGCCACTTCCACACCCATGCACATTCCTGATGGACCTCTTCAAGCTTTGAGAATCTTCAAGCTTTGAGATTCTTATGTCTGTTCAGCCATAAGGAGGTCTGAATTTTGCCCAAGTGTTTACAATTAGCCCTTGTTTGAATCAAGATCTAGTTCTAAATGAAAAGACACTGGTGTGGTTTAGCGGTATGGGTTCCAGGTATGTAAAATAAGAGAAACCCTCAATTACATGCTGACATAATTGCTTAAAAGCTCAAAAGCCTTAAATGCACTTTGGGCTGTGTATTTTACTTCATTACAAGGTAGAAACTTCTTTTTCTGGTTCGTATTTTATGAAGGACAACAACGTACAGTTAAACATTCTATAAAGTAAGTTACTACTTGTCCCTACAAGCCAGTTCAGAAACTGTTTTAGCCCTTCATTTGGCTAAATGAATGCTGGATATAGCTTCTAATTTATTATTTTTTTTTAATTCAGCCATGTCACATCTTGGTTTTTCAACTTTCTCATCTCTGGTATTAATATCCAACCTCAATCTAATCAACATTTATGGGCATCACAGAAATTTAAAATATATATTTCTAAAACATTTTGCATACATAAAATTTCATCAAAGGGCTGAATAGTCTCTCTCTCTCTCTCTCTCTCTCTCTCTCTCTCTCTTTCTCTCTCTCTCTCCCTCTCTCTCTCATACACACACACACACACACACACACACACACATTATTTTCAAAGAGCATTTTCCATTTCATATTTTCAAATTCCTCAGCCTACAATAAGGGCTCATTCAGGAGGTGATGTCCCAGCTCAGAGAGAGTGCATATTGCAATTGCTTGTGCCTTCTAATTTGAATGACAAGAAGTAGACACTTCTTGTTATAGTCACTTCTGCGTCTGTAGCTCATCAGGACTGTAGTTTGCTGGAACTGTCTTGAAAATGGGAGGATTTGGTTAATTGTTGGTATGTCAAATAAATAAAGATGACCCAGGGAAGTCTAATCACCCGGCTTCTCTCAGCAATGTTGGACTTGCTAAGCTTCTTTTGTGCCCCCTGGCTATTATGGAAGGTGCATTTCAGAACCTGTCATAAGAGCCCCCACCTAGCATGGCCCTTCTGCATCGTTCCTTCCTCACCAGAAGCAGGCGTTGACAATGGAGTCTATTGCTGCCCTCAGATGTGACAGGAGTTTCGAGCATCCTTTCCACATTTTTGTAAATGGTAAAATAATAAAAGGATTGGCATACTTATATTTCAGAACGTACTTTTCCTGTGATAATTATACAAAATATTCCATGTGTAGAATTTGTGTAACAGATTTCTTTCATAGTTTCTGATCTCAGGATTCCAAAGAACTTTTCCCTCCTAAAGGATCTTGGTTCCTACAAGAAGTGTACTTCTTGTCTGTTTATCTGTGCCTCCGCCTTCCAGGCACAATGGGCAGGTAGAGATTCCTCCTACCTTAAGTTTTTTGTTTTCTTTTTAAAAAGAGAATCCAAAATAGGTTGGATACGATCACACATATGATCGTATGTGTTGTTATCAATTAAAAGAGTAATAACAGGAGCACTTTTATTTATTTTTTTTTGCCAAACAAGACCATACATTATATGAAAAATTCATCAAACAAAGAGAGTAGGTCCATGAGTGAGCCTGCTTTAATTGAATTGGTATTTATACAAGGTGACACCCTCTTTCACACCACCCACCTCCTCCCTGGATGACTCAGCCACTGAGGGAGAAGCCTCTGAACTGTTCATTAACAGAGTCAGGTAGAGGTGGAAACTATACTCAGTAAACTCCAGGCTCACAGAAGTTTCAGCCAGATCCACCTGGGGAAGTCACTGCCGGCTGTTGAGAAAAGAAGTGCTGGTTTTCTGCTCAAGAGCGGTAAGTGAAGTACATTTGCAAACATAAATTCGTATGCTTTAGTTGCATAACTGTCTCTGTCTGATGTGCCAATGATTAAAATGATAACTTATTGTATTAACTTTGTCTTTTTTTCCAAGTTAAATTTTGACAGTTTCCAATGGGCTGTTCTGCTGGTTGACAGCTCTGGTGTTCCTTGTTGTGATTTTAGATCACATTGCTTTCAACTTCCTGGCAATTTTACACAGGTACGAGCATCACAGAAATGAAAGTCTTTTTGAGTTTCTGTGTGGGAGCTATCAGCTGGTGAATCCTGTCGTATGTAAAGATAGTAAATTCTTTAAGTCAAGAACCAATACCCGCTGGTCTATTTTCTCAAGTGACTATGAAAATCTTTTTTAAAAAGACCTTTCTGTTTGCATAGATGATGTTTTTAGTGAAATGATGAACCCTATTATTTTATAGAGAATAAGTCATGTTTGTTTTTCTTGACTGCTAAAAACATCACAAGTCATTGAGCTGTGAGAGACTTGCCAAATTTCTTTCCCACTAAGAAAATCGCATTTCTTGCATGAATATACTAAGGAATGTGCAGGGTAGGGGTTAAATGGGGGTGGGTTGTTTCTCAAAGGGATTCGTGTACCAGCTTTTTATGTTATAGCCCGAGTTCTAACCTAAGAATCGATTAATATAAATGGGGGCAATTTTCAAATTCTCTTCATATCCTAGTCCTGAAAAACCAGTTTTGGAAGCCCTTTGATAACAATAGAAAAGTTATTTTAGCCAGGCTTTCCTTTATCATTAATAGCTCAGCTGACTTGTCTGACTCCTGTTTTTTCCTCTACCGTTTCCATTCCTGATACAGAGCTGCAGGATCAAACACAGAATAATTCGCAGTTTGCAACTAGCAGCTCTGTCCTTTAGAGCATTGTTTCCCACAGCCCACCCAGGCTCTGCATTAAGTTCCAGAGTTTTCATTGTTTCCCATTGGCTGACCAGGTCATATGCCATCTCAGAGAGGTTTAGAGTTCAATTCTCAAAGGTTTATTAAAGAGTTTTATAACTTAGCTTTCAAACATTTATAGTAATCAGAGAGCTAAAGTTTAATGTATGGATTATAATTTACGTTTCATGAAGTGTGATTAAATTTAAACCTGGCTTTCACTTCCACAGTTTATAATGCAAATATAGTCCTTCTGATATTGGCTCTACTCCAGTGTTTGAAGTATTGGAAAAATCAATTTAAGAAAATTGAGGTATGACATCAGTGAAAATTTTAGTAAAAAATTTGGTGGATTCTAAATGTCAGGATAGACAGAGAATGTAGATAAACAGGCCAGAATTTTTATCAAAATTTTAGCTTCATGTAAATCTTAGATCCAATTGATATAATTTTCAGTTGGAATGGATATAAGCTCATCTAGTCTAACTCATGAGTTTTCTAGAAGAGGACAACAAAACATATACATGTCAAGCAACTCACCAGGAGCAGAGTAACAGAACCAGAATGAGAAGCCAGATCAAATGACATTTGTCTTACTGAATTTCCTCAATGATTTTTCAAATTTCTGTCACATAAAATATCTAGTAGCAATAACTGAGCTTCCTTCTGGCTTTATAAATTGACTATAAATGATATGGAAATGAGAATTTTCTTACCCAGTGATACTTGAAAATGTTATTACAGTATGTATGATATAAATATGACATAATATGGTATATTTTTAATTTGTGGTTCATGGAGTCTTGTTATTTATTATATGAATGGGGGTTTAATCTCAGAAATGGTCAGCCCCTCTGTAGGAAGGTAATGTATGTATAGGTTGTGGTACACCAAACTGGGGACATACTCACCTCAACTACCATTTTGTAGGTGCTGCTTATCTGATTTCCTGTCTTCTCTAACCACTGAAAATTTTTTTTTCTTTTTTAAAAATTTACCTTTTGCCTCTTCACCCATGTCTCCCATCCACCACCTTGACCTCTGGCAATCACTGTTCCACTGTTCTGTGTATTTATGAGTTTTTGTTTTATTTTGTTGTTAGATTCCACATATAAATGATGTCATACAGTACTTGCCTTTCTCTGTCTAACTCATCTCACTTAGCATAATGTGATCAACGGCCATCCATGTTGTCACAAATGGCATGATAGCCTCCTTTCTCATGGCTTAACAATATTCCATTTCATATATATACCACATCTTTTTTAACCATTAATTTGTTCATAGGCATTTAGGTAGTTTCCATATCCTGGCTATTATGAATAGTGTTGTAATAAACATGGAAGTACATATATCTTCTATGTAATCCCGTTTTCATTTCCTTTGGGTATATACCCAGGAGTGGTATTGATGGATTGTAGGGTAGATCTATTTTTAATTTTTTGAGGACCCTCCATATTGTTTTCCAAAGCAGTTGGACCAATTTACATTCCTACCAACAATGCATAAGGGTTCTCTTTTCACCACATCTTTGCCAGCATCTGTTGTCTCTTGTATGCTTGATGTTAGCCATTCTAACAGGTGTGAGGTGATACCTCATTGTAGTTTTGGTTTGCATTTCCCTGATGATTAGTAATGTTAAACATCTTTTCATGTACCTGTTGGTGGCCATCTGTATGTCTTTGGAAAAATGTCTATTCAAATCTTCTGCTCATTTTTAAATCTGATTGTTTGGGGTGTTTTTGTTGTTGTTATTGTGGTTTACTATTGATTTGCATGAGTTCTTTATATATTTTGGATATTAGCCACTCGTCAGATATATGATTTGTAAGTATTTTTCCCGTTCCATAAGTTGCCTTTTTATTTTGTTGATAGCTTCTTTACCTATGCAGAAACTTTTTAGTTTGATGTAATCCCACTTGTTTATTTTGCTTTTGTTGTTTTTGCTTTTGGTATTAGATTCAAACAACCATAACCAAGACCTAAGTCAAGAAGCTTACTGCATACATTTTCTTCTAGGAGTTTTATGGTTTCAAGTCTTACTTTCAAATCTTTGATCAATTTTGAGTTAATTTTTCTGTATGGTGTAAAAGAGTGGTCCAGTTTCATTATTTTGTATATAGCTGTCTAGTTTTCCCAACACCATTTATTGAACAGACTACTTTTCTTTATTGTATATCTTGGCTTTTTTGTCATAAATTAATTGACCATATATGCATGGATTTATTTCTGGGCTCTCTATTCTGTTCCATTGATCTATGTGTCTGTTTTTATGCCAGTACCATATTATTTTAATAACTATAGTTTTGTAATATTGTTTAAAACATTACAAAGTGTGGTGCCTCCAGCTTTGTTCTTTATCAAGATTATTTTGGCTATTTGAGGGTTTTTTTTTTTGTGGTACCACACAAATTTTAGGATTTTTTTTTCTATTTCTTTGAAAAAATGCTATTGGAATATTTATTGAGATTGCATTGAATCTGTATGTTGCTTTGGGTGGTATGGATATTTAAAAATATTGATTCTTCCAATTCATGAGCACAGATATCTTTCCATTTACTTGTGTCTTTTTCAATTCCTTTCATTAATGTCTTATAATTTTCAATACATAGGGCTTTCACCTCTTTGGTTAAATTATTCCTATATATAGAGGGTGCCAAAAAATGTATACACATTTTAAGAAAGGAAAAAAAACTATATTAAAATTATGCTGATGGTAACCACTTTGAGCACCTCTTATAAATGAGAAGTCAAATGTGACTTGTATTCACCTTTTGTTATCAGTGTATATTGCGTATTACAATTTTAATACAGTATTTTCCTTTCTTAAAATGTGTATATATTTTTTGGCACCCTCTGTATTTTATTGTTTTTGATGAAGTTGTAAACAGGATTATTTTCTTTATTTTTCTTTCTGAGTATATTTTGTTAATATATAGAAACACAACAAATTTTTGTTTATTGATTTTGTATCCTACAACTTTACTGACTTTGTTTATTGGTTCTACCAGTTTTTTTTTTTTAAGGAGTTTTTAAGATTTTCTATGTGTAATGTCACATCCTCTACAAATAGTGACAGTTTTACTTCTTCCTTCTCAATTTGGATGCCTTTTATTTCTTTTTGTTGCTTAATTGCTGTGATTAGGACTTCCAATACTATGTTTAATAAAAGTGGTGAGAATGGACATCCTTGTCTTATTCCTGGTCTTAGAGGAAAGGCTTTCAGCTTTTCACCTGTGAGTATGAAGTTAAATGTCGGCTTGTCATATATATCCTTTATTATGTTAAGGTACGCTCCCTCTGTACCCACTTTGCTGACAGGGTGAGATATGGGTGTTAAATTTTGTCAAATGCTCTTGCTGCATCTGATGAGATAATCATATGATTTTTGTCTTTCATATTGTTAATGTGGTGTATCACATTGACTGCTTTGCAAATGTTGAGCGATTAAGTTTGCATTTTATGTTAGTTACTAAACTTTATAGAGATATAAGTCATCTTTTTATTGTGCTCATTAGTTGGAAAAGTGAATTTTATAGCTATCCATTAAAGACGACTGGCTTACTTCTAGACATGAGAACCAATAGTCCTGAGTACTCATTGTAATTGTATATTTGAAAGCTCTACAAATCTAAATAATTTATTTTGTGTTTCTAGACCCAATTTGCCTGGACTAAAATGTGATTAAGTTTCCTTTATATGGAACCTTCTGTTGGAAAGTGGTGAATGTAGATCACACTTTTTAAACTGGGATACACACATCCCGAGAGACTGTGGCAGCATTCCAGAAAATACACAGAAGCCACAAGATAAGCATAGTGTATCTGCATTGAGAACTAACTTTAGTTAAAATGTTTTGCCCTCCTGAAACTTTGCCCTATTCCCCACTCCTTCCCAGTGTTCTCTCTTTTGTCGTTAGGTAAAAGGTTGAAAGAAATTTATATAAAAAGAAGTGTAAGAGGCTGGAATCCAGGTAGACGTGGATTTAATCATGGTCCCACTTTGGCCAAGGGTAACTGTGGTGTGATCATGCTTATTTCACAGCACCAGCTGATAAAAAGAAAATTTAGGATTCTTACTGAATTACCCACACACACACACACACACACGCACACACAAACACACACACACACACAAAATAATACCATATGACATAATATGACATATATATGTATACATATTACATATATTACTATATATAACATAAACAACATATATATAACATATATATTACTATTTCACAACAGCACAAAGAAATGTAAAACATCAAGAAAAAAATTTTTGCAAGAAAAATGTGGGACTCAGATGAAGAAAATATAAAAGTTTACTGTAAGACATAAAGACTTTCTTGAGTAAAAGCATGTTTGTGTACTGTTCATGTATGGACAGATTGAATTTCATAAATGTCAGCTCTTCCCAAGCCATTAGATAGGATTTGTGCAATTCCAATCAAAAGTTCCAACAGAATATTTCTTTTGAACCAGAGAAAATAATTTTAATTTAATTTTAATTATCTGAAAGAGATGAATGAGTGAAAATAGCTAATAAAATTTCTACAAAGGAAATTAATGAGGGATGCTTACACTATATTAAAATGCATTATTAAAAAAAGAATAATTAAAAAAGTTTGTTTCTATTGCAAGAAACTAAAGATAGATTTCTGGAATAGAACAGACAGATATGAATCACATTCTAGGATATATTAGAATTTAATATGTGACAAAGAATCATATATCAACGGAAAAGGGGTTCACTCTACGATTATCAAGGTGAACCCATATGGACTAGAGTTTCCATGTAAAAATAAAATATATTTTAATAATTAGAAGAAAATGTGTAAATATTTAATTAATCTCATTTATCCAACAAATACTACTCTATAACTGATTATGTGTCAGATACTGTAATAGGTTTTAGAAATACAGCTGTGGAGAAGAGGGTCTTGATTACTACCCTCAAGATCTACAGTGTGTGTGTGTGTGTGTGTGTGTGTGTGTGTGTGCATGCACAGGCAATGTTGGGGGTGGGAAAAGAATATTCAGCCACACAAACAGGCAGTCTGTATGGAGAGGCACTCTTTGCTATTTGGACACTTAGGGCCCTCAACTCAGCTTGGGGAGGTGGGGGTAGGGCAGGCTGGGGATGGTGCCACTGCATGCTTCCGGAAAGATATGTAATGTATGACTTCAAATAGAAATATTTCCTAAAAAAGAAATTAAGAGGTGAAGGGAGCTCAGAAATATGAATGTTTTAGGCACAGGGCGTAGAGTGAGCACAATAGCTTAAAGGTGATAAAAAGGATGGAGCCTTCAAAGAACTGGAATGACTCGCCGTTGCTGAATAAAGCTAGAGTTTTAGTCAGGAATGGGTAGTGGAAAGAAATGAGGATGGAGAGTATGGACTTGTAAACCATATTAACAATTTGGACTTTATCCTGGTAGAAATAGAGCACCATTGAAGAGTTTTAAGCAAGGCGGTGACTACTTTGGCACCAGTGAGAATGGATTAGAAGAAAGTAAATCTAGAGCTGGGAAGCTGTTAAAAATAGTAAGATCATGGTAATTTGAACTGGTATCTTGGAAATAAAAAGAAATGCAAGCAAGAGATAGACAGATGTAGAGTTGTAGGATGTGATGATTGCTTGGATTGTAAGGTCAATAAGAAGTTTTCTGGACGGGCTACAGGGATTTTTAATGAATGGAAGAGTTCATAAGGGGAAAGACAGAGAATGCTAAATTGAAAGCTGCTGATAAAAAAAAAACTCAATTAGAAGCTAAACAAAAAACTGGAAAAGCATAAATAAATACTTCTGATAAATAAAAAAAAGACAGTAATAAGAAATTCACAGTAATAATCAATAGATAATTTACAAAATAAGAAATAATCAATAAAATTAGAAAATATGCAATTGAAGCAAAAAAATGATAACACTTTTACCTATGAAATTATTAAAGAGATTAATAAATGATCATTCTAGTGCTGGCAACTATATGGACACATATGCTGCTGGTGATTATAAAGTGACATAGGTTTATGGAAAGAAATTTGACAGTAGGGGATCAAGAACATTTTAGAAGTTATACCCATTGGCAAGTAATTTCACTTTTAAGGATCCATAGAAAGAAAATAATCAGAGATGTGTTCAATGATTTCGTATGGTTTTGTTACAAAGGACAGAGGAATTATATTATATTAATAGATACCTAGACCCATAAGTTGAAATATTCTATAGTTGCAGATGAAATAATAATTTAATTATTTTTAAGTGGCATTGAAATATGTGTATCAGTCAGATCTAATAGGTAAAGTAAAATCCTGAAAGAAAATAACAATGATAGATGAAGGTATCTGATTTTTGTTTTCTTTGTGCTTTCATGTGTTTTCCACATTATCTGTAATGAATATGTATTACTAATATAATGAGGATTATATATAAAATTGAGATAAAGAATGGCCACATGACAGAGCTGTTGTGAATATGGAATATGATAAGGTAGTTAAGGTAACTCACAGGTTTTGGCTTATAGTTTGTGGTCAAAATTTGGGTTTTCACTCATTTAACAAGTATTTTCAGCTAGAGCTGGAACTAGCTTGTGATAGATCATTTTTGTTAGATAGCCTTTTTATTAATGAATATTAGACCAATGTCTTCTGTAAAATGAAATAGATAACTGTCCCAGAGAGTAGGACACTTCGTGTTAAAACTTGTTGTTATCATTCTTCAGAAAAGAGAGATGGTAGAAACAAGGGTGGGTGAGGGCCTAATGTTAAAAACAAGAACCAACAGTAAGAAAAATTTTATAGTTGGTTATCAGACTCAGAAAATTGGTAGCGTATAGACCTCTGGCTGTCTAAAAGATTTCATTTGTGCTGTGTTCTGAACAGTTTCACCATCAATAAGCAAGTTTCCCAATGCTAAACTCAGACTGGGAGACCACGTGCCTAAAGAAATAGCCAATCTGCAAACATAGTAGCAGGTTAAATGAGTCTTTGCCTGATAACTTTTGTGTTTCCTTCTACACTGCATATTCAGACTAAACACAGACCATTAATTTAAATGGACTTGTTGACCTTTATAATTCATGAAACCCTGTTTATTTTCTCCTTACATAGTATGTCATGTTCTTTTAGGTGACAATCAGTTTGATGGTTTGTTTTATTTATCTTTCAGAGGATACTGCTTCTGTTTATTGGTTTATAATTATCAGGCCCCATTTATTCTTCTATTGAAAATGATTTAACAGAATTTGTCATTTTCAAATTTCTAGGGAGTTTTCCCTATTACCAACGAATCAAATAACTGAATTGGAATGAAACAGAATGATGGTACTTAGAAATAAGTCCAGTTGGCTGAATTGAAGTTACTAAGGTGGCATTATTCGGATGTTGAGTAGATCTGAAACTCAGGATAACCTCAGTCCCTGAAATAAGTAATTTATTTTAAAATGTTATAAAAATAAGATTTGCCTGCGTGTATTTTTTGATACTACAAATTTGAAAGGTTTGTAATCTCGAATACACTCAACAAAAGGCTATTTTTAACAAGGGCATAATTCACAGAGACATACACTGTTGATCCATTTCTAATAACAAGAAATATCTATGTATAAAAATATTGCTTATGTTTTGGGCAAGATGGAAAAAAGTTCCATTGTAGTAAAATCTCTGTGGAGTTAGAGGTTGATGAAATAGGAACTTGCACTTTAGCCATTTTAGATTGGAGTTCCTAGAAATGGTTCTGGGCCACCCAGTGTTTCTGGGGCTAGCCATGTCAGTGAGCAGAGAGTTACAGTGACAGGGCCAATAGGTTCTAAGGGGAAAAATTTAAAATAGAACAGATGGGGCTGAGGGAGGTTGTGCAGGAGATGTAGGAGAAACACACATAGATTTATTAAGAAACATTTTATTTTCCCACAATTCTGCTCATTTTCATTCAAACAATTTTATCACCTGAAAATAGAATACATTGTAGTTCCCTTTCTCATTTACCTTGCGTCAATGGACAGCGTGGGGCTAGGAAAGAGTATAAAATATTATCAAGCTCTCTAGTAGGGAGATAGATCCAGGGAAGGAGTCTAGTCAGGAATAGTACTAGACTACAACTCATGGCTTCAGCGTGGCCAGGGAGGGGTGAGGGTCAAGACTTACCTGCCCAGTGATGGTGGAGGAGTCATTCATTATTGCTGTTCCACCAGCTACTCTCCCATTATTTCCCATCTTGTGAAACTCCAAGGCATTTCCCTAAGTGTCTGTGTTGGCCATATCACGTGGTATTTTGAGCAACATATAGTATCATGTACTGAAAAGAGCCCCTGGTGCTGCGATCCTGTAGATCTAATTATAGTTCCTCATCCTGCCACTTACTGTGTGACTTTGGACAGATTATTTAATCGCTCTGAGTTTTGAATTCCTATAATTAAAGATAATAATACTCACCTAGAAAGAATTAAATAACATGCATAAAGCATGTGGCACAATCTAAAGCACATAGTAGAGACTCAACAAGTAATCCCTTTTGCTGAGAACATTGAACAAATAAGCATATTGCAAGAATACTGTCTTACTAATAAAAGAATCACAAAATCTTATATTTTGTAGACCATCATGGCCTTTTTAAACCTTCTAATCGCTCCACAATAGCTTCATAACTGGTAGAAAGAACATTAGGCTTGAGTAACTGAAATATGGAAAAACAATCTCCTGAACAAACTAGGAGATTTATTTTTCTCTTGCAAGGAGAAGTCCAGAGATAGATTAATCGAGGGCTATTGTGGCAGCTCTACGATACTGTTAAGAAACCAGTCTGCTCCTAACTTTGTGCTCTGCCATTCTTCATGTGTGACTTTAGTCCGTGTGGTTCGTCCATGGCCCCAAGATGGCTGCTCCTACCTTCTGCGTGGCATCCCTGTTTCACAGAAAGGGAAGGGTGAAGTGCAAAAGGACACGGGACTTTCATGGCAGAGGCAAAAAGATAAGACCAGGGTATCCCAGAGAAATCAAGTGGGTTTGTTGGAAACTATTTCTAGAAAATATATCAAAGACTCTAGGGTAGAGGTAGTGAGGTGTTATATGATATCCAAGGCTAGTGACTGGCAAAGAGAAAGATGTTAAGGGCCATGAGCCTATTTGGATGTGTTATCTCATTTGATTCTATTTAACAAGGCCTTCTGGAGAATGCCTAGCTACCAATGGCATAAAAATATCAGGCCCTCTAGCAGGATGTTGGATCTGATTAGAGCCAGCCCCAAATATAAGGTAAATAGGAGATACCTGCTTTTCTCTATACAACTCTCTGCAAGAAGTGCTGACAATCTGGAGTCCCAGCATAGAAGAAAAAATGAAGAGCTTCAAGCTAGAAAGCCTCAGGTTGAGTCCCAGTTTTGCCACTCATCAGCTACTCAAGATGACTCTGTTTCTGCATCTGTAAAATAGGGGTTCTACCACTCTTAAAATGTTGTGGAAACAAAATGAGATAAATTAGAAATTACTATAAAATCATTTGAAGTATTACTATGGATTGGACTCTCCTTGTTACTCAGCAGAGCCAAAAGGAAGGAGAATTGAGGTTAGGATACCAAGGAAAATCTGAAAAACAACATCCGTACAGAATCATACATATGTCATCTTTTAAGTCTGGCTTCTTTCATTTAGCATGTTTCAAGCTTCATCCATGTTGTGATATGTATCAGTACTTCATTCCTTTTTATTGCTGAGTAATATTCCCTTGTATGGATGTACCATTGTTATGAATCCATTCATTCTGATGGACGTTTGGGTTGTTTTTATTTTTTGGCTATTTTGAAAAATGTTGCTATGATCGTTCATGTACAAGTTTTTTTCTGTGGACATATGCCAAAGGCCTCTCAGAGAAGACAGCTGTGAGGGTTTATCTGCTACAATGATTCCTTGAGAGGCTGCCCTGCTTCTCCTGCTGCCAGGCACTGGGGGCAGAGGTCATGAGACTGCCAAAGATTTAAATGTCAAGAGTCAGGCAGACCCCTGCTGTTTGCTTTCCCTCTCTCACTTGAATGCCAAGGCACCAGTCTAGTCTTGCAAGGACTCATGCTGAGCATTATTTCTGGTTGCTAGGGAAGCAATTGGCTTTGGTTTAGAAGCCAGATTCTGCTTTTTATCACCTTTGGCATGCTGCATACTCTCCCTGAGCTTCAGGTGTCTTAACTGGGAGGTAAAGGTAATAATAGCTGCCTCCCAGAGTTTATTTGAGGATGAGCAACAATGCCCGTGAGGTAACCTGTTTAGAACAGGTGCTCAACTAATGGATATTTATGCTATTGGCAATTGCCCTGTGCAGTAGGACAATTGAAGGCAGAAGGGCCCACGCCAGAGACAGTGTGGCACACAGCTCTTGGAATGACTTAGCTATTTTAGAAATGTTTAAATCACTTTTCCCATCAGTACTCTATTAGTTTCTTAGGGCTGCCATGACAAAATACTACAGACTGGGTGGTTTAACAGAAATTTGTAGTCTTACAGCTGTGGAAGCTAGAAGTCCAAGGTCGAAGTGTTGCCAGGTTTGGATTCTTCTGAGACCCTCTTCTTGGCTTGCAGTTGGCCACCTTCTCTTTGCGGCTTGTATCGCCCTTTCTCTACGCACACATAGTGGGTGTCTCTTTGTGTAATCAAATTCCTCCTTTTATAAGGACATCAGTCACATTGGATTAGGGCCCACCCTAACAACCTCATTTAACTTAATCGCTCCTTAAAGATCCTATTTCCAAACAGTCACATCCCGAGGTATTGAGGTTAGGGCTTCAACATATGAATCTGGGGAGGGAGGGAAACACACGATTCAGCCCAGAACAAGACCATCAAGAGAATGTACTGTGCCCAGACACTGGGAATACAGAAAAGAAAGACTTGGGCCGTACCCACAGGAAACTCAATCTTTTGGGAGAGACAGACAATAAGCAGATAATTATACAATGCCTTTTCTCCATTCACCCTCCCCCACGTCTCACAACTGAATTTGCAGGCACTGCAAATGTAATAATAAATAGACATTCTGCAGTTTACCACCTCAGAATCCCAGTTCAATCAGCTTTGAACTTTCTAGGTCTTCACCGGCTTAGAGGAAAAGAATTTATTAGAGCCCATTTTTAGAAACAGGAAATAGATTAGCCAAGAACTCAGAGAAGCAGGGCCAGATGGAGGCGAAATGAACAATTGAGATTGAAGTTTGCCTTTAAGAGGCTTCTTTACCTCCCTTCCTGCCAAAGTTTTAGGAACCGCCAAACACAGCCAGCCAAGGGCTACCCAGACTCCCTGCTTGCCCAGCGGCCCAAATTCAAGACTGCTCCATTCCCTCCCCACACCTAACCACACCTCCCCTCTGTCTTTGCTCTTTGCTTTCCAAGGTGACAGAGCCATGAAGTTAAGAATTACTGAGCACCAACTGTGTGTTGGGCAATAATTAGACACTTTACATACATCATCTAATTTGATCCTCAAAACAGTTCAATTTCATCTCCATTTACAGATGAGGGAACTGCGCTATAATATATCCAAGGTGATACAGTCAGTAAAGAGCATGCGTTAAATGCAGACCTTTCTAACTTCTAAAAACCTTTAGACTCCCGGCTGTCTCGGTTGAGTGAAGAGCTGCGGGTCTCTGTGAAGATAAAGCCTTGATCGATGGCTCTGGTTGGCAGTCTTAGGTTGGATTCCTTAGAAGCAGGGCCTGCGGGGGTCTCTGACTTACTGAGGGTATGATCTCAGAAGAAAAAAGAGAAAGGGAAGCAGGAAGGGGAGTCAGAAAGGAGCTGAGCAGGATGTGCTCTCTGCTGGTCTAGCTTCAGCCTGACACCCGGCTGATCTCTGACATACAAATCACCTGCCTACCTTGAGGCAAGAAATTGACTTTTTTCTCCTGAATCTGTTAGTCACTGGCTATGGATTGTGGGGCTAAAGGCAGTTCCCCTGAGGAGGGGCAGCCTGTGCCCATGGCTCCCGAGCACCACACTGGTAAAGGGGGTCTGTTCTAGGCCTCCGCTTTCCCACTGACTCTATGGCCATTTCACTCTGAAAGAAGACTTTCGGGAAAACAATGCCTTGCTCCAAAGGAAAGTGTCTTTACCACTTCAGATCCTATGACAAGGTATTGTAGGAAACATTTTGGCATCAGAAGGTGGGAGATGGGGCCGTTTAGAGACCCTAAGTTATGCCTATAAACTGCTGTCTGATAACACTACCTTAAGTCCAAATAACATTTATAGTTTAACAAAGCAATTTTGGTGTACATGATTCATTGGCTCATCACAACCACCTCACAGAGCAGATGGCCATTTTTATCATCCCCTTCTTACAGTGAGAGTAAGTGGTTCAATTACAGAATGTGGATGTGATCAAACTGGGCCTAGAACTTACTTCTGATGGGAGATCTAAGACCCCTCCAACATGCCATACACTGTCTGGGTAGATGAACTCTTCAAAAAAACACCCCACCCGCGGTGACCAGGCATAGCTGCTTGCCCAAGAATTTTCCAGTTGTAAAACTGAAACTCTCGCACTCAGGGAAACCCAGAGCTGGGGCTGACTTATCCATTAAGCAGAAAAGGACCACAATACCTGTAGAAGCCCATGAAAGCATTCTAATTTTAATTCCTTTTACCAGCAGAAGAAAAGAATGAATATAACAATCATGAATATATAATAGTGAAACTAGCCTGGATTATTATTCATCTAGATGCTAACACAGTCATAAGTATAATTTTTATGTGTGTGTGTGTGTGTGTGTGTCTAAGGATGAAGCCTACAAAAGCAAAAGTGGATTCACGAAGGCATAATGCAGCCCTGGAAACCCAATCATTTCCAGGGACTGTGGGTCGCCTTAACCCCTCAACAATTTAAATATAGTGGTTGATCATGGCTAAGAAACTTTGGACTTTCCCATGCAGAGGTTACCTAAAATCATCAGTGTTTCCCGAATCTGTGATTTCCATGCTTCTGGTTGCGTCCCTTCTAATCACACATTAGTTGCCAGAGTTCACATCGGCTTCCCCGGAGAAGGAGCCGATGCGCCCTTCTGAGGCCACTGCAGATTGTAGGGTCAATTCCATATCTCTGTCTCCTTACTGACCCCACCAGACATTTATCTTACTCATCTCTTTGTCTCCAACTCCTGGCTCAGTGTCAGGCATAACACAGGTAATCAGTGCATATTGATTGATTGAATAACTGAATTAACTAGTGGCCTGATTCAGCCAATTAATTGCTTGTTCTATAATATTGGGGACACTAAACACTTTGGGCCTTAAGTTTCTTGATTTGTAAAATGAACACATTGGGATAGATGAACTCTTGGGTTCTTGGGGGCACTTTATGTCATGTATTCATTATATAAGGTCCTGTGCCTTTGTCAATGTCATTGAAAAATGTGTCTCATTAGCAATTGAAGAGTTACGTGTAGATTCTTAGAGTCATTGTTGTGTTTTTCCCACCCCTATTTTCCTTTCAGATCTGTATTGGAAGGCAGCATGTCTAACTTAACCTTCAGAAAAACATCTCCCACAGGAAATGGTAATGTAGATGATACTTCCCTTACTCAGAAAACTTAAAAATCTGGGGAAAATAACTTACAGTTCCTAATTATTTTATATAGATATTGAATGCATAGAAGCAACAGTCTAATTTAATTAGCACTGCTAAGTTTAGACTTAAAAATGTAAGAGTGCAACAGCTTTTACTCATGTAATTGCAATTCAAAAAATTTTAACTAAAATCCATAAAAATGTCCTGTGTGTGAGTGTGTGAGTGTGTGTGTGTGTGTGTGTGTGTGCGTGAGAGAGAGAGAGAGAGAGAGAGAGAGAGAGAGAGAGAGAGAGAGAGAGAGAGAGCTTCTGTGTTTCTGGCTCCTGTGAGATCAAAAAATGATATTACTTATAATCAAAAGCACCAAGACTTATTGGCTATTATTTCCTAAGTGCTTTTAAAACAGTCCATGTGCGCTTCTGAGGCACTTTTCTTTTTGAGTAAAATGGCCACCCACTAAACCCTGCTTGGTTTATCCCAGGCCCTGGTGCCAGATGGGGCCTCAGGAGCTGCATGGGCAGTTTCAGTTGGCACCGTCGCAGTTTAACATGTTATCTTTGATGATGGGTGTGGGAGTTGTTCTTTCTTGCTGGCACATCCTACGTTAAAGCAGTGCTAGACTTGCCAGTCTAGAAGACTGATGCTGGCCAATCAGATGTGCCTCTCGAGATTTCTAGGTTAACAAACCCACACTCAACTCCACAATGACGTCTCCCAATTTTTCATTTTTCTGTTGATAGATATGAAGAGTACTACGCAGGGGACCACACAGAGACAACAGGCTTTTCTTGAGTTGAACAAAAGAAGGACTTTCTTACAGGATAACAGCTGGATAAAGAACTGTTCTGCAGAAGAAAGGTAAGAGGGTCTGGAGTAGGTAGATGAGTAGAGAGAGAGAGAGCCATTCTCTGTTTGGGAAAATAATGGACTGAAAAGAAACTACTTTCCTTCTAAAACACTTTGTTGTCTGGCCTAATTTTTTAAACAAAAATTGGTAACATCAGATTTTCAAGGACATTACTACCTGGGGTAAAGGAATACCTACCTACCTTGTGCAATTGTACTTTACATATCAAGCATTACTCAGTCTCACAACAATTGCACAGGGTAGATATTCCATCCTGATTTTACAGATGAGGAATCTAGGCTCAGGACATTTAAGTAACTTGTCCAATGGAACGCTGCTGTTAAGTGGTGGAGTTGAGATTTTAACATGACCCATTGTCTTTCCCTTACACCCTGTTTTCAATCAGGAGCACCTTTACCCTCAGGGGATGTTTGGCAAGGTAGGGAGAGACATTTTTAGTTGTCAAAAATAGGGAGTACTCCTATCATCTGGTGGGTAGAGGCCAGTCGTGCTGCTAAACATCCTACAAAGCGCTGACACTTCCCAGAACAACAGACTATCAAACCATAATGTCAGTAGCACTGAAGTTCAGAAACCCTGTATTACAAGGTACTTACTCTCAATTTACTACTAAACTGTCTATGCATGGTTATTTGAGGAGTACATGAAGTCTGACCATTAAGTTCGCGAGCTTGTTGCTATGATGTTGCTAACTTTTTTGATATCAGGGGGATTATTCATTATAAATTTGTACCAATTGGACAAACCACTAACCAAGTTTACTATTTGGAAGCGCTGAAAAGGCTGTGTAAAAAAGACGAGCTGAACTTTCCGCCAATAATTCATGGCTCTTGTATCATGGCAATGTACCAGCTCACACAGCACTGTCTGTGAGGGACTTTTTAGCCAGTAAACAAAGAACTGTATTGGAACACCCTTCCTACTCACCTGATCTGGCCCCCAATGACTTCTTTCTTTACCCAAATATAAAGGAAATATTGAAAGGAAGACATTTGATGACATTCAGGACATTAAGGGTAATATGATGACAGCTCTGATGGCCATTCCAGAAAGAGTTCCAAAACTGCTTTGAAGGGTGGACTAGGTACTGGCATCAGTGCATAGCTTCCCAAGGGAAGTACTTTGAAGGTGACCGTAGTGATATTTACCAGTGAGGTTTGTAGCACTTTTTCTAGGATGAGTTCGCCAACTTAATTGTCCAACCTCATATTTGTAACTGTTAAATAAAAATGTCTATTGATTTCTATTAAATCTTATTATTTTATGGGACTATAGGGGTGTTCAGAGACCCACACTAACTTTTAGAGTTAATACTCTTGGACAACAATCATTTCCTTCTATAAAGCAACATTTATTGTTTCTGTCAGAGCCTAATATGGCATTTTTATTTTTTCTTAGTGGTAGAGTGATATGAAACGTAGATCATAAATTTTGGGTTGCAAATATTTGCACAGATGGGTGAGGATAGAGATGTCTAAGGCACATTGCAGTTGGCAGGAATGATGGTTTTCTGCCAGGCATGCCTCCTTAGAAAGACCCAGGGAAGCCAGTTCTGATGGCATGGCAGCTGCGGAATGAAGGGGAAATTAGCTCTGATGCTTCCCCCGCTCCCAGTGCTTCAGTTCTGGGCTATGTATTATGATTCTTCTTAGGTAAAAACACAATTGGTGTTTGCTACTCTCTCATAAGTTTAGGGAAGGGATACCAAGAGAGACGGAAAAGTTCTCTTGGGATTTTTGAGGGTGTATATTTGCTGCAATTGTTCTAGTTTCACTCTTCTTCTTTCTTTTTAATTATCTATTACAGTTCTTTTATAGCTTTATTATAAATGGTTTCAGAGTGTTGAGTAACGTTAGTAGAGCAGAATCAGGAGAAATGTGGTACTTCAGGTTTGGTTGGGTTGACATGGAAAAGGTTCAGGTACTCACTCTCTGCCTTGGCGTAAGGCCACAGGCTATACTACATGTTTTGACATTTCCTAAAATTGCCTGTGCTTTCAGGTCTGCTGTACAAAATAAGAGGGACATGGCTTTGGGATTTTATGTTTGAAGGTCTTTTACAGTGCTGCCCAGTAAAAAAAGCAATGGTTTGAAATAAAAAGATCTAGGTCCTATACTCCCCTCTGTCACTTGCTAATCTTTTGCCCTTAGGAAAGACACACAATCCCTGATCAATTTACTCATTTGTAATTGGATATGACAGTGTCTTCCCTGCCTAATTCTTAGGGTTATTTTAAAGACCAAACAAAGCAAACTATGTATTCTCATGGTTCAAAAATGAGTCTCCTGTGAATGATCAATTTCCATAACCACAAATATTGGTAATTATTTTCCTACTTTTTGTCAAGGAAAACTATCAAGTCCATAAAATGAAAATGTCCAGACGTAATGGGCTTAATTCAATGTAGAACATTTTTGTAGAAAACTTCTGCCTTCCTACAGAAAAGAACTCTTCTAACGTATACAATGTAGATGGCTTCATGTTCCCACACATGGAAGAAACAAAACAAAACAACAAACACTTATTCTATTATTGAATCACATGGAAATCTCATTGGATAAATTAGAATAATGATCATCTGTACTGACAAACTTGTTTTTTTCACCACGCTCTTTCCAGTAGTGACTGGTTATAATAAATAGTTGTGTTTTTATTTCTGAAGTAAAATGGATTAACCATGCCAAAAATTGTGAGCTCTTTCTCTTTTGTTTAGTGCTTACTAAATACTGTGGAAACCTTTCATGTGACTTAATTTTGTTCTTTCTCTGCAGAGACGAAAATTATGGTAGGGTGGTGCTCAGCCGACATAACTCCCATGATGCATTAGACAGGTGGGTGTTTCAGACAAATTACATCATTAGCAGAAACACAAAGACGGTAGTTTTTGAAAAGACTTGTTCAAGACAGGCTGGATGTTTGTGGCTACCCTCAGGCTTTTGCTGATGTGCTGGGCACGTGAATGAGACTCTGTGATGTTATCATTAGGTGTTTCCACAGGGCAAACTGTGCTTCTGCAGCTCCATGCCTTCCAGAACTACAGTTCATAGGCATAGAACCACCAATCCTCTACCACTCCTCCTCGCACCCTGGGAAAGGGAAAGAGTTCCCACAGAAACATGACCAGATAAAATATCTCTGAACCTTAAGAAAAGGAATCTGAAAATACAGACATATAAGCTCCAGAGTTCACTTGCTTTCTGGGAGAGTACACTTTTTAGAAATTTCTAGAAGACCAATACGTGATACTCAGTAACAACTACACTGACAAAGACAGGAGATTTCCTAATGACAAAGTAGGATAATTTAGACAAAGCCAGTAATCCCAATGATGGAAATAATTGAAGATTGATCAAAGAAATAGATAATAGTCTTGCCAAAACCACCTTTGCACTCACACACATGCAAACAACCACACCCATCAGAAGCACCCAATTATTTATCAGACACAAGTTTTATCTGGTCCAGTAGCCTGTGTGTCACCAAGAGGTACTTAGCAAAGGAGAGTGATTGTCTTTCATGGGATGGTCTTTAAAAAGTGAAGTCGCCTTGAATGTTCCTGTTCTGGAAACTTTTATTTGGGAATTTTTCTAAATCCTTTTAAACCTGTTCATAATGTTAACCTGTTCTAAGGGTACTGGGCTTGAAGCCCTTATACAAGGCACCTACTGGGTTTCCTGGTTCCCAGCCTCAGTTCATCTGACTGGCTGACTGTGATTTGGCAGATTCTACCTGTACCTGCTCCTCTGTCGTCACGATTCGGAAGATCATAGCCTTGCTCTCAGTTGCCCTCATTACCACCAAACAAAGGGAGCCTGATCATTTGAATCCAGCTACCCATGGAAATCGCCCCCTCCATGTTATTTGCCTTGCTGTGGAACTATTAAAGAACAAACATAATATGTTTCCCCAGAAATAAGACCTAACTGGAAAATAAGCCCTAGCGTGATTTTTTCAGGATGACATCCCCTGAACATAAGCCTTAATGCGTCTTTTGGAGCAAACCTTAATATAAAACCCAGCCTTATTTTCGGGGAAATGTGGTACTTGTTTTGAAGTGTGACGGAAAACTAAGCTTTGTGTTCTCAGGGTGTTTTAGGATTACAAAAAATGAATGCCTTCTGCGCTTATTTTATATATATATATATGAAACTACATTGGTTTCCTGAACCTTTCCAGTTAGTGGACAGCATTTTGGCTAAAACAGCACACTGAGCTTTTATTGTCAATAACAAAAATCTTTAAGTCTGAGAGACATTTTCCATTTGACCTACAGCCAGTGTCTCAAACTACATTTTCCTAAAAGGGTAGATTATATTTTTCCTTGCACTTGCTAATGTGGATGCCACTTGATGCTTTTCTGCCTTTTTCAGAGGCTGTGTCCACTTTGGTGTTCACTCAACACCACTTTTGAGCACCTACTATGTGCTGACATTGTGCCAGACGCTGGGAATACAAAGATACATAAGACACCCCCTTTGACCTTAAGGAACTCTCATGGCAAAAGATGGATCCATAAACTAAAATACTAAATAAAATTGGCCATGGAAAGTGCTCTTGTAGAACTGTGTGAGAGTGCTGTGGGAATAGAGAGGAGGAAGAGACTAACTCTGCTTCAATACATTGGAGATCTCACCGAGGAAGTAGTTATTCGTGGTGCTGCTGCTCCTTGAAGGAGGAGGAGGAAAGGGTTCCAAGTAGGAATGGGTGGCTGGTGGGCATGTGGCACAGAAAGAAGTGTTTCCGGCAGGAGTGACAATGTGTGCAAAGAGCTCCCCATGAGCAGAGACTGAAAATAAAGGAAAAAGAAAGCAAACAATATGTTCTCATCACCCTAGATAACAAGTTTCATAGTATCGCAAACCAGGGAATTTTAGTGTGTATTTCTCTGCCAAATCACTAAAGCATGTCAAATAAGCCTGACAGCACAAATCGTACCTGCAGAGAGGCCTGCTGTGAGCCAGATGCTGTTGTTAAGTTCTGGAAACAAAACAAAATCCCTGCTTTCATAAGACTTGCATCCTAGTTGAAAGTGAAGGACGAAGAGATAGACTAAAAAGAAATGAACACAGTATAATATATTGTGTTGTGGTAAGTGGCTGGAAGAATAAAGCCAGCTATAAGATGTAGTGTGATCATGTGTGAGAAGGAGCTGTTTCATGGAAGGGGGTCAGAGAGCCCCGCACTACTGATTTATATTCATGCCTTACACATGATGGTGAACCATATACCGTGATTTCACTCTCAGCATCCTTAAAAACTCGAGGAATTGCATTAGTCATTTTTCTTTACTTTTTGTCTGGCCTGAACTGACACTGTTCCCTCTACCACTGTTTGAAAATGTTTCCATCAATTTATTCTCCCAGGACCAGATCTCACTGCACCTCACCCATAAAGCCTCCTCTGATCTCTATCTCTGGAAATAAGCTTTCTTAACTTAGCACTTCCTTGCACTTTACTTGGTCCTCTTTTCTGACAGTGACCACTTCGAATGTGCACGTCTCATTTGTCCCTCTAGCTCTGTGTGTGTTGGGTCCACAGTCATTTCATTTTTTGTTTTCTCGTTGTCATCAGTCCAGAGCGTTGTATATTATCTCCAAATATTTGCTTAATAAAAATGTGCGACAGCAAGTTAAAATTAAATCTTAAATATACTGTTTTAGTACTTTTCTCTGATTTAATACCTTTGATCTGTCAGCTTCAAATGATGTGTTCATATGCGAACACAGTGGCGGTATCATTCTCTGAAGAGCTTGCTTTGCTTGTATCACAGGGTTATAAAGGCATTAAACAGGACTCTTTTTTCTGATTGATCATTCTGATTAAGATATTTCCACTGCTTTGATGATCTTAATTCCTTCTGTTGAGCTTTCTAGCCTCTCTTCCCTTATTTTCTTTTCTACCCTTTCCATTTTTTTTCTGTTTATTTGTCTTTCTCAACTCTCTCTGCCTTCTGTCTCTCCTCTCCCTAGTTCTCCATATCTCTTCTCCCTTCTCCTCTCCTTCCAACATCTATCTGTTCTTTCTTCTCCCATTTTCTTCTTTTCATTTATTTCCAGCTTTTCCTGGTTCTTTCCTTCCTTTCTTCCCTCTCCCTGACTCCCCTGTGCCAGCAAGTTCTCCTCTTTCAACCCTGTCCACGGTGCTGAACCTTAAATAAAGCAATTTGTAGTTAGCCTGTTGTGCTGGCTTGCGATGCTGCTAAAACTTTGTCCATGAAACAGCTGATTTTAAGGGATCAAGTTCCTATTATGTAAAAATCAACAATACTGACAGGAGTACATATTGGTTGTTAGCCATCTTGCGTGTTGAGTTGTTTCTTTTATTTATCCATATTCCCAAATTGAGTATGTTACATTTTAGCTAGAAATAATTGGACTTAGAAAAGAATTCCTTTGTTAGCGGAAGGACTTGAGTTTGCCATAATTTGTTCTATCCAAGTCAAAACCTTGGACTATTTGGACACTCTAAATATGTCTTTTCTTGGTAACATATACATCTTCTACTTAATAGTCCAAAACTATCAAACGCATGATAGGATTTTTTAAACTATTTTTTGTATTTTATTTGATCTTTTTGTAATTATGTTTTGCTACAGGAAAACAAATGAGATACATGAGCTGAAGGCCACAATTAGTCGGTACAGATCTGATGACACTTTGGACAGGTAAGGTGTTTTTGAACTATGTAAGCAGAATGCGTAACATATATTAAATCCCGTTTTTTATAAAGCATGAGATATTGAAATGTTTACCAAGGTAAGCTTTGAACCATGATATTTTATCCCCAGGGACAGAAGGGTTATAAAGATTAAATTATCTTCTTCAACACTCACAAAATCTTGACTAAATAGCACTATTTTCCTAAAATCCTGCTAAGAGTAGAGAGAAAAAATTCTGAAGAAACTGGTTTTTGTATAGGTAGGGGAGCGCTCAGTGGAATCAGTTCCATTTAAAATGGAGAATATAGATATTTTTGTGAATACGAGGAGTCAGTCCTTATTCTAACATTTGGTCTTTCCATCCTGATGGTAATTTCTCTACAACTACTTTATGGAGAGACTGTAAATTTTAATAACACAACAGGTTTGATCCACTCTAGGATAAAGACATTAACTCTTTACTTTAGAAAGTAAAACAGTCTTTCGGGACTGGAGTTATCGTATGGCTTACAGAATGTGTCCATGATGTTGTTAGTCCCTCTTACACAGAGGGAAAGGGAAAGGGCTCCTCTCTATAGAGAAAATTGAGAAAGTCTATTCAGGTTGAGGTGTAAATGCTACAGATCACATTTCAATTTTATATTTAGTAGACATGCTTAGTAAGCATAAGAAAAGAGTAAAGTTAAATCTTTAACCGGAATCTAAGCATGATGGACACCTGAGGCCATTGATAGTTAAGGTCACTCCCTGTGGTTAAACATGTGCTGCTATTGTAAACAAAAATGTCACCTGCTGCATTTTAAGCAGATATGCTGAAACTTATGGCATCTCGTAGATTCTATGTGCTGACCATGCCAGTGTTAATCAATGTAGCACATGTATGTACTTTACTCATAGGTTTTCAGAGTCAGGATCCCTAAAGGAGGACGATTATCACTGGTATCCCTAAGGGGTTGACTTCTCTCTTGTAATGAACAGCCTTGGCAAAGATGAGTTTGTAGAAGTATATGTACGAGATCTCATCTCCACAGCACTGAGTGGAGAGAGGAGTCAAAATACCTCTGTCCACTCACCTTGGCCTTGCAGGATGTCCTATTGCACCATGAATTGAAGAAGGAAACCCTATTTCTAGGAATGAATTTGAAAGTGAGATATTTACGCCTCAAGGAAGCTAAGTATGTGGCAGTCTTTGCAGGTTGTGTATTTAAAAGTTTATGTCGGGCCAGTCAAGAGAGCCTTGGGATGTTAGCAACAGGCTAGACCAGACTTTACAGGCAAACTAGCTGACTCCCCCTCAGCTTCAGCTGCAAATGAGAATCACTGTGGGAGCTTCAAAACTTGATTGATAACTTGTTCCCACCACCTCTCATCCCCCAGATTCTGATTTAATTAGTCTGAGGTGGGACCCAGACATTTTTGAAAGCTTATAAAGTGATTCTAATGTGAATTAAGAACCACCAATGAGTCCCCAAATTGAGAACCACCAATTAGCCCCAAACCTTCATTTTATACTCGAGACAATGAAGCCAAAGATCACCTATTTTATTTACAAAGAGGTTCAGTGACATGTTTGGGAGAAATAATGCTGGTCATCTCATTCCCCAGGCAGCTCTGTCTCCCAACAGAAAGCTATGTCTCTCAAAGTCTGGAAACAAATATAAGGGAGAGGACACAGAGGTCAGTAAGGAAAGGCTAAAGGCTAGTCCTGTGAACAGGAGTTGGTCTCCATAATGCAGGCCGCTCCAAATGCAAGATGTGAAAACAGTTTAGGAGGAAGATGATCAACTATATCTGGTGCGTGAGTGTATGTGCATTTCAATAATGATGTGTTTATTTTAAATGAGTGTGAGAAAGGTACTGAGTTTACATTTGAAGGGTTCCCTTTAAAAATGGACATAGGTAGGTAAAAATAAGAGGTGTTCTAAAGAAACATAAGTAAATAATAGTGTAGGTAGCGTATTACATGGCCCAAATCCTGAAGGTGGTTTAATGACTAATTTGGAAAACCTAGGTTAGGGTGACCTCTAGTGTTCTGTCGTGGAAGTGTACGTTTTCCTGTGGTTCTTTTGATAATACCGCCCATTACATTGGGTATTTCCTGTCTCCAAGACTGATTCCAATTAAAACAACTTATTTCATATCACAAGTTGGCAGTAACTTAATTTCCAAGAGAAGCACAAAGTTCATCTCTAAGTAATAAGAAATTGACGTATATTGGAATGGTGGTTTCCAGTTCTCCAGGCCTATCATTCATAGGCCGATGCCCCTAGTGGAAATGAAGAATAATGACTAAAGGAAGACATGCTGACCTAATACATGAGTGGTGGGAGAAGCACACTGTAGAATCGGGCCCTCAGGAAACACTGGAGTTAGATTACTTCCTAGTTGCACAGCCAAGAGAAAGTCATCTGCCTTCTCTGAGATTCCATTTTTTCCACCTATGAAATGAAAATAATTATGCCTACCTTGTAGGGATGTTCCAAAGAGTAGAGGAAAATGTGTAAAATGAGCAGCAAAGAGTAGTAGATACCTATTTTTTAATATCACATGCAATTCTGCCCACAAAGGTTTACCCTGTAGAATTTTGATGCAATTCATTTGACTGTAACATCAGAGCTCACCTTTATTTAAATCTTGAGGATGTTTGATATTAAGGTTCTGTTTGCTTTAGACTGATTGTTGCTTTCAGTGTTACAGAGTACCAGTTTCCCAAGATTATTTTTATTTTATATGAAGGTCTCATAGACACCTATAAAATAAAGTCTGAGTAGAGTTTCTAAGCAACATTTACGATTTAAGTTACCTGTCATCTTCCTTGTGGTATTCACAGAGGTTTACAGCAGAGCCCTTTAAATATAAACATATCGGAGGCGGGGGATATGTTCATAGTCTTTTGGCCTGGTGATCACTTTAGATAAGAGTATTTTTTATACATGGATTCTAAAATTCTGCACAAGCTGATGCCTGTATTGTGAGCAGTCTGTTGAGAATGTAGAGCTCTAGAGGATGCCAGCCTTCCTTTTTGCATTCAAGAGTTATCAGTTTGTGGTATTATTTACCACAAACAGAAACTGTGTTTGGAGTTGACTCACAAAATTTTAATGTTGTTTACCAAATGTTTTAGTTACACATGTCAAAATGACATCTCGGAATTAAAATTATTTTAAACTTATGAAAATAATGTCACATTTTTTCCTAATAACTTTTTTTTTTTTAGAGTGAGGCAACTTAGTGTCCATCCTCCCAGGAATAGTTTATATAAAGGCCTGTAATAAAGTTGATGGTAAAAGTGAAAGTTTAGAGAAAGTTGTAGTAGACCCATAGTGTGGGATAAACAGGAGAGTCTTGCTGACCTTTTGTTTTCCTGACCCTAATTTTGCTACATCCTAGTTTTGTGCAAGCCTGAAAAATGCTCCAGAAGACTGCTTCATGTCTCAGAAAGAACTTTTCTGTTTGGTGTAAGTGAGGGAAGAAAAGTAACAGGAGCTGCAATTATGAGATCCTGCCATGGGCATGGAAATACCAGGATTCCTAATTTGTCGTTTCTGACCCATGGGACAAAAAACACCCCTTTTGCAGACTTTCCCCTCCTTGAAGAGACCTGAGATTAGAGAGATGAACCCCTCTGATGGCCAGTAGGCCTTATTAACAAAATGTGTTAGTCAAAGTAAATTAATTTGCTAGGGTAGAATAAGTTCCTTCTCTTGCTCCCACAGCACTGGGGTTCAGTACAGCAGATTGCTGCTTGCTTTCATCAGACTCTAATATGATTAGCTGGAAGAGTAGGGAACATCTTTGCTCCATGAAATGACTCAGGGACCTAAGTTCTTTCCATGTTTTAATGCTGCCACCTTCAATCCTTCGGCACCAAAACCCTAGTGGAAAAATAAGAAAGAGCACTGAGGATCACTCAAGTGGTTTCAGGATGAGTCTGGAAGTGGCAGACAACATTTCTGCCCGCATTTTTTAGAGTTCAATCGCATGGTCTAACTTAATTGCAATGAAGATTGAGAAATGTGGTCTTCCTATGTGCTCAAAAGGAAAATAAAATGAGTTTGGCAAACACATAGCATTGTCTATGCCACAAAACATTAAAAAAAGAAAAAAAATGTCTTCTATTGATATATTTTACCAACCTAGGAAGTACTGCCATTGGCTGTATATATTAGTAAACAATAAGTAATATAAAATAGTTAATGTGTTAAATGTCTAGTAATTCAGAAAGGCTACTTGAAAAGCATAAACTTTAAAAATTCCAAACTCTATCAAAATACTCTTATAAATAGATTTTGTCACAAGTGACTTATTTATTGTAAATTTTCTAAAATGTAACATCTGAAAAACATTTCTTTTTTAGTAGAAAAAAGTTACATTGTGAGGGTATTCTAGCACAAAAGAGGTCTAAAAACAGTTTAATAATATAATGTTCATCCAGACTTTTGTCTTCTTTCGTTATAAAGGATCTCAGACAGACATCATGCTGCCAAAACGTATAAGGCCAAAACCTTGGATAACCAACTAACCAATAGGTACCAGTATTTACTAACTTTGGGAAAAACTCAAGTACAATATTTTTCTAAGAATTATTTATTTACTCACAATTCTTTGAACCTACTTAATATCTTTCTGTAAATTCTTATCCTCTATTTTTTTTTTTTAAACACAAAAAGTGTGGAGTAAAAACCTTTATTCCTACTCATGGTTAGAGAAAAATAAAACCTTGTTGCATGACTTAAAAATCAAAAGAGCTCGTGAGGGGTATAAATATGTAATCATTATGTTGTTTTGTACACCTGAAACTAATGAAAAAAAAAAGAAAAAGAAATCAAGAGAGCTCATTGCTTCAGGCTATTATTCTTATCACGTTTATGTTTCTTTTTAAGTTATCCTGATGGAAAGATTATGAAATACATGTAAATGTCAATTTTCCATTCTTACTGCTAAAGAAAATTACTGACCTCAACAAATAAAAATATTGGGTTTAAAAGATACTAAGTTTTCTGAAAGAAAACAATAGCTTTTGCAATCTAGTACAAGATGTAAAAAGATCATGAAATCACCTTACCAAATTTATTCAAATACTGATGTTTTCTTTTACTTTTTCTCAAATAATGTCTAACCCTCCATAATAACTCTAAATTCATAGACAATTGCAAATAGATGTAGGTATTAATTCTTCGTTGTTTCTCAGACTTTTGCCTTTTATTTTTCTTTCCAGATACATGCCTGCATTTAGATCACCAGAAGCAAGAAAAACGTATGTTCTTTTCTAACTGAAGCTACATTTTAAGAATAAAGTATATTTCTTCATATGTGTTCAAGAAAAACCAGGATATATCGCCCTCAGGCCCAAGTTTCATTGTAATGTAGCCAAATCCCTATTGTGTGAGCAGAGTTAAATACTAGAAAGACTAAAATGGTCTGCAAAGCTTCCAATATTTACTACGTGGACTTTAACAGAAAAGTTTGCCAACCTCTGCTCTAATCAAAGACCAAAGCTTAATTCATTTTTTTTTCAAATCTGTATTACGCATGCCTCCCAAGATACCCATCCCATCTACAACTCAATTGAGTCATGAAATCATGGGTTTGTTCATCTATTTGTTCAATCTATTTAGATGAAATATATTTTCCCTGGAATGTACTACTGGCAGTTTTAAACTCCCCAAACTAGGCAGAGTTTGAAAACTTAATTAGTCTTTAAATTTGTATTTACAAATAAAGCAATTTTCACTGGACCACACCTCTCAGGAGTTGAAACAGGCCTGATCACTTGCATTTTTCTGAGGGTCTGTGTATATCAATAACTGCTAGAGATTAAAAATGGTGCGGTTTTTAAATGTTTTCTTAAACTAGCTAGTGCTTTCAATGCAAAAACATTGCAATCTAATTCTGTTTGTTCCAATATAATTACAGGATTAATTATATACATAAATATACATAAATATATATACATATACATAAATATATATACATATACATAAATATATATACATATACATAAATATATATACATATACACCTATACCTCCATAGCACACCCAAATTGATCGGTCTGGATTTCAGACACACAGTTAAGGTCACATGATGAATGGTGTCTTCATTCAATTCCCTCAGTTTTAGTTACTTAGATGAGAGCCTGTCAATTTATAAAGTGCATAAAATGAGGAAGAACTCTTTTTGTTGTCCTGTTTTCAAGTGAATCATTTTGTGGCAGACAGAGAGCAGGTGACAATGTGAGGAGATTATAAAACCTTTAAAAGTGGGATAGAATGTAAACATTTCAGGAATGTGATGACTTGTTCTTGTGATTATATAGGCAACCTGGAAGTTTTTTCAGCACAAGCGCCACCAGCACCCCAGCTTCCACCTCTGTTACAAGCCCTGTAAAGAAAAAGAGGTACAGTGGGCTTGTTGCTTCTGCCTCTTGCCAATATTCTGTCAAGGATTGTTCTTTATTAATTTCTGAACCAAATAATCTACCAAGGACCCCATGCCCTTCTGCCTTGTTCCGTCCTCCCTTCCCAGGGACCCAGCGTCTAGTGGTTTCTGTTGTCCTCAAATGTTGGTCTTCTTTCCCCCAATCTCCTTTCCAAATATGCAGGCTTTTCTCCAGTTCTCTTAGGGTCTTGAATATCTAGGTAACGTTACTGATGATAGAGACAAGACATTAAAAGATCAACTATTTCAGGGATCACATTTTGACACAGTCCAATGATAGCAAATGCCTTACCCTGAAATCGTGACTGTGGTGTGGCCATCTGTCGCCATGCTTCTGCGACTAGCCTTCCCGGTGGTCACCTCCCATGCACTATGGATTGGGCTGATCCTACTTCCAACTATGGAGTCACAGGCTCTATTCCAAGACATGGATCTGCCTTCTGCTCCAAGTTCCCCTGTGTGGCCTCCCCTATTCTGCCTGTGCTGAGTTCTGTGTACCAGGAGGCATGGAGAAGTCCTGGACACATGGTGACAGAATATTCTTCATGAGACAGAATGGGATGGTGAAAGCATTTTTTGCATCCTGAGGAGAACACAGTGCTCCTGCATCATGATGCTAATGAAATGCAAGCATTTGCGAACCTCAGTGATTTTCACATTCATTTTCTTTGCCTGCACCTAGGACCATGCTTGGTATAGGGTAGGTGCTCAGTGTTTGTTGACGGACTGGCTGACTGCCATAGGCCTCCTAGAGAGAAATGGCCGATACTATTTTTCCTATAGTTGGAATTCTGTTTGTACCTGCAGAGTCTCAGAAAATGTGATAATCTTTCTCTTAGACCCAAATTTCATACGCCCTGACCCTTTGTTTGGAACAGATTCCTAAAATCAGAGGGAAAATTTAAGGTCAGTTAATTCTGTCTCCGTCCCAGTGCAACATTTCCCTGATAGCTCAGGGATAGTTCAGGACCACTGGAGCCAGCAACACGACTCTCACTTCTTTGACCAGCTTGAGGAGCATCTACTGCTTACACAGAGGTGAAATCTGCTTTGATCTATCCCATCTCATCTTAGTTCAATCCTGTGGTGCCTCAAAAAATACAGGCTGCTTTAAGAAATTTTGTTTTGTTTTTAGTACTCCGGGTATAAGGACACCAGAAATACTTAGAGAACAGGGTTTTCTCTTAGGAGTGGAACTGCTCTGCTTCCAGACTGAGGTTCTTTTTAAAGGCACTGGATGTACAGGGGTTATAAAGAAAGAGGGAGAATCTACCAATCCTGAAATTTCTGAAGGTTCAGATGTCAGTGCTGGCTGCAGATCTGGGCATCGTTCCCTGTTCCCTTTTCATGTTGTGCTACGTACTTTCCTAGCTCCCATTTTCTTCTTCGAGAGGACAAAATGTAGTCTCTGAGTTCAGGTTGGTAAGAACAAGCTGAGTCAATTTAACCATGCTTTCCTCTTCTAAAAGATAGGCTGGCTATTGTTTGTTTTTCCACTGTAAATACCAGAAAATTTTGATCCTCCCCACTCCGAACGCATATGTTTGCTAAAACTTTGAAGCCATCTTTCTTCCATCGTGGAGAATCAATTATTTTACTCAGTCGCTTTTGTCTTGACAAAATGGAATATTATTCTACTTTGCAGCACATCTTTTTATCAGACACTTGGCTTCATTTTTCTCCTGATGGGTATTTTTAAAATGCTCATAAAATTATTGGACAGTAAAAGAAAATTCTCGTTCTAAGTCTTTCTTTTCGTTTTTCTTTTCTTTTTTTACTTGACCTCATGACAAATAGATATATGCATAGCTATCTATCTATCTATCTATCTATCTATCTATCTATCTATCTATCTATCTATCTATATACATTTCTCTATCTTTGTCTCTATATAGATAAGTTAAATCACAGATAAGTTGTACCATATCTCTATAGAGATAGAGATAGAGATAGCAATAGATGTATACCTACTTAAGTGTTTTGAAGAGGGTGAAGGACACAGACAGGACTTTGAAAGGAAACACAGATGTGTAATTGGCTGTCTCTTGCACTCCTTTCAGTGACCCTACGCTGAAAACCTCTAATGTACATGTGTGGTCCTGGAGTCTCCACTGTGACTTTTTTTACACTTTCAACTTACTTTTACAGCAGAATTTATTTATTTGTTTATTTAATTAATTGTTTATTTTTTTAGAGTTGACATGCAATGTTATATTAGTTTCAGGTGTACAACATAGTGATTAGACATTATGTACCTTACAAAGTGTAAGGCTAGTGCCCACAAGGCTCCATACATAGTTATTATAATATTATTGACTATATTCCCTATGCTGCACTTTACACACCTGTGATTAATTTTATAATGGGCAGTTTGTACTTCTTAATACCCTTCACTTTTTTCACCCATCCCTCCACCCCTCTACCTTCTGGCAACTATCAGTTTGTTGTCTGTACCTATGAGTTTGTTTCTGTGTTGTTTTGTGTGTTCATTTGTTTTGTATTTTAGATTTCACAGATAAGTTAAATCATATGGTATTTGTCTTTCTCTGTTTGATTTATTTTACTTAGCATAATACCCTCTAGGTCCATCCACGTTGTTGCAGATGGTAAGATTTCATTCTTTTTTATGGCTGAGTAACAGTCCATTATATATATGTGCCACATTCTCTTTATCCATTTGTCTACTGACGGACACCTAGGTTGCTTCCATATCTTGGCTGTTGTAAATAATGCTGCAATGAACATAGGCGTTTGAATTAGTGTTTTCACTAATTCAGTTTCTTCTGATAAATACCTGTAGGTGGGATTGCTGGATCATATGGTAGTTCTATTTTTAATTTTTTGAGAAATCTCTGTACTGTCTTTCATAGTGGTTGCACCATTTTACGTTTCCACCAGCAGTGCACACGGGGGCATCTTGGGCGGGGCTCTGGTGCTGGCTGAGGCCAGCTACCATTTGTGCCGGTCTTGAGGCTGCTTGATATGAACTGCACTGCAAGCCAAGCAAGGCCGTCACTTACGTGGAGCTAGATGCTGTGTGGGAGAGACTGCAGTGTGAGCAGAGGTTGGCTGATGCTTGTGTAGAGCGTCTGGAGCCTCTGGAAGCGGCTCTGGCTGGTGATTGGGTTGGGTGGAACGAGGTCTCAAGGAAACACTGGGGTGGGGCAAGAGGTGTCAGCAAGGCTAATCGAGAGTGACAGATTTTTCACCTGCCTGAGCAGGGCCAGCTAGGTGGGAAGAGAACTCAATAAAGAAACAATGGTACTTGCCAGCACTTCCATCCTTTGAGAGAATTTCCGAAAATCCTTGCTCTTGCCCTAAAGTCAATCAGTTTGATTCTTTTCCTATAATACCCAGATACTTCTTGAACTACTACCTCTGTACTGGACTTGGAGCAAGAGAGTTTGTTCATTAGGCTTCTAAGGCCAACGTCTCAGTCTCCAACAACCTTTTTTGTCTCGGCCATAATCCCTACCAGATGTTATGGGGACTCCCTTTCCCAGCACACGTACCCTAGGCTGGGGAGCCAAGTTTGGGGCTCAGACCCCTTGCTCCTCAGGAGAGACCTCTTGAGCCAGGATATTCCTCCTATTTATTGATTGCCCCACCGTGGGTATGGGACCTGCCTGGACCTTGTTTTTGCCCCCCTACCTGTCTTGACATGGCTTCTTCTTTATATCCTTAGTTATCTGAATTCTATCCAGCTAGTTTTCAAATGGTTCTCAGTGATGGTTGTTCCATAATTTAGTTGTAATTTTGATGTGTTTGTGGGAGGAGGAGAGCTCAGAGTTTCCCTACTCTGCCATCTTGACTCTGTCTCATGCTTTAAAAATTTAAATCCAACTCTCCTGTCCTTCTTATCCTAGCCTTTTCTTCTCTATGCTATGTCATTCTCCTCTGAACATCTTCAGTTTGGTCTGTATCTTAGATAACCCTTGGTTATCTCTACCAATTAAAATTATGCCCTAGTAATATGAAGGCATCTTTCTAATTGGATATATATGTATTTGTGTATAAACATATACACATATAAAATTGAGGTTAGCATTGCTGTGTTTATTTATGTTTTCATTATCATAACTTGTCAGAGTTTTCTATCACACAGTTTTTTAAAGCCATGTATTGAGTAGAGCATAAGATTATTATTATTTTATTATGAAATATTTCAGATATGCAGAAAAACAGAGAAAAGGAGGTATTTTTATGATAAACACCCATGAACCTACTATCTAGTAGTAACAAATGTTACTACTTTCCAGATTTCCTTTAGATTTCTTTTTAAAGAATTGTTCACAATGTTTAATGTTAAAGGAAATGGGAAAAGGAGTCTCCTTGGGAGAGCAGATAGCCTGGAGTATAGGACAGTTACTTTCTACTACATTTATGAAATAGCTTTTATTTGATTTCTCAGGCCTTGTAGAAAAGTCATCTTGCCTTTCTTACTGTCAAATTATTTTCAGCTTTTCCTGTAGATATGTGGGTGGGATCCAGCCTTTTAAGGACCGTGTTTATAACTGATGTCATTTCTTCACAGACAGTCCTGGTTTCCACCACCTCCTCCAGGTTATAATGCCACTCCAAGCACAGGAGAAAGCAGAAGGTAAGGGAAAAAATGTCAGATGTAATTACTATATGATTTGATGGAAGAATCTATTAGCTATTGACAACATATAATTGTGGATGCTTTGGAATAAAATGGAGGCAATTTTGTTAACTCTGAGCAATGAATAAGACAGAGTCCAGCGGGAGTGAGGTCAGGGTACAAGGGCCCCTGTAGGGAATCCGACAAGCTGCGAGGAGTAAGTAAGTAGCTGTATTAGTTTGCTAAGGGTTGCCATAACAAAGTACCACAAAGTGGGTGGTTTAACAAAAATTTGTTGTCTTATAGTTCCAGAAGTCCAAGATCAAAGTGTCAGCAGGGTTGGTTCCTTCTAAGGGATGTGAGAGTGTATCTGTTCCATGCTCTCTCCTAGCTTCTGGTGGTTTCCTAACAATCTTTGTCATTCCCTCATATGTATAAGCATCATCCTGTTCTCTGCCTTTATCTTAACATGGTGTTATCCCTGTGTGCGTGTCTGTGTCCAAATTCTCCCTTTTTATAAGGACACCAGTTCATATCAGATATGGGGCCCATCCCACTCCAGTATGACCCCATCATAACTTAACTAGGTACATCTGCAATGACCCTATTTCCAAAGAAGGTCACATTCTGAGGCACTGTGGGTTAGGGTTTCGACATGTGAATTTTGGGGGTCACAATCTAACCCATAACAGTGGCAGAGGAGAGAATTGGGTCAAGCACGGGGGGGGGGGGCTCCCACATGGGCTCCTGGTACACAGTAGCTTCCAGGTTGTGATGGACCCAGACAACTGAATTGGGGTGTGTGGGGCAAGTTCTTTGTACACTTTAAGTGCTAGATGAATGTGTTCTATTTTTATTTTTTGTTGTTCTTGAGAGCAATAATTTAAACAAAATTATAGGCCATGTGGAGGACACCATATTTTACAATTTCCATGATAAGAATGTCAGCAATAACTTAATTTAATAAATGTTTACTAAGTGATTACTCTGTGCCAGATATGGTTCTAGGATCTTGGAACATATTAGTGAACAAAAAATGGAACATATTAGTGAACAAAAAATGGAACAAAAAATGGAATTAGTGAACAAAAAATGTAGAAGCAAGTGTAGAATTATGAATTATAATCTGTGCCATCACTAATGCACAGAGAAAAATGAGTCTCCGATTTGGTTTTTGCCTTATGGTATCCAAAACTGTTCTCGACCCATATCATCGACCCATAGAATATCTTCACCAAATACTTCCATGTTTCAATGGGACTATTCTCCCAATTCAACAATTGGTATATGTGCTGCCGAAGAGAGCACCCAATTCAACAATTGGAAAAGAGAGTTATTAAATGATATGCTTGTCTAATGTTAGATTGGTTTATTTCCCAAAATTTTCATCTGCTGTGCAGGCTTTTAATGTCTCTTATTTCCAAATAATGAAAACATTTGGAAAGAAATTGTCCTTTATTTAATTTAGGTTGGAACTATAAAGATATAAATAAACTTCCATTGACCAATAGACACAAAGAGCTCAAACTGCTTTTTTCACATCTGTTGCTGCATCTATATATGTGTGTGTGTGTATACACATTGCATTATTTATATGTATGATATGTTACATATATATTATATATAAAATTATTGAACATAATGAACAATCAGTTTGGAATTACATTCACATTTTCTTTAAGTATTTTCTTTTGAAACCTGCTTATCTACAGTTGACTTCCAGTTGAACTGCCAAGAATGGATTATATTTCGAGTTTAAAACCCTCTTTCTCCTCAGGCTGTGTTTAGATATTTCTCTATAAGTGATACCTTTCTCTTAGCTACCTAAGTGGGGGAAATTTTAACTAGGAGTTTTGCTAGTTACTATTGTTTCCTGAGTATTGTGAGGAATTGATAGATAATAACTGGTACTTAGAAATATATATTATTTATTTCCAAAATAATTTCGTATTTTTATCTTCTGTTCATTATTCCAATATTAATGTAAATTATCCTTATAATAAGCAACTGGTTACATAACTGTGAAAATATGGAAGGATTATTCATGAGTGAACATCTCATGCTTTCAGCGCCCATTGAACGTGTGGCTCTCCGCACAGAACTGACAGTGCTTGGCTCTATGCCCTTACAATTAATGCACTGCTGGATGTGATTTCCATGGAAGATAAATGAGTTACAATGCTTCCATTTCTAATTCTGGGCTCAGATCCATAGCACCAGAACGAAGGAAAAGTGAAGATTATTGGACTCGGTTGATCAATTTAGATATCCATCCCTTTTTTAGTCACAGATTATTAATATAATGGCTAAACTGAAAGACTTCTCTTTGAGAATCAGAACTAACGTCATGCCAAGCTTTCAGAGAAGGAGAGAATAGTAACAATATAGCAATGCCTTTGATTTTAAAAGTGCTTTTCTTTGGAAGAGCTCAAAGTACATCTTCTGTTTCTCACCTTTAATACCAGTGCATTCCCAAGGCTGAGAAATAGCCTTTTTAGTAAAAGCTGAAAAATAGAAGTAATTATTAAATGATGAAAGCAAGCAAAGGCTTCAAAAAGAAGCCTTTGTCCCCAAAAGAGCCCCCCCCAATGAAAATAGGTCAAAAACAGATAAAAATGATCTTTAGTACTAGCTAATAGCTCAATGCGAACCTTATTCCCTCTTATCCTTCATTTATACTGATCTCCTTCCCCTTCTCTCCCTTCCAACTTACTGCAAAAGAATTTCCCCTTAATACTGACATTCTCATCCTCTTTTCTGTTCTTCATTTTATAAATCTTCATTATCTCCATCACATAATCTTTCCCAGAAATTTCGTTTCTCCCGTATACCCCTGTCTGTGCAGCACATTTGAAAAGACCCCGAGACTTCCCAGTCATTACAGGAATGAGTCTTTTCCCTGAACTCGGTAACCCTTGACCTCTCTGTGGCCTTTGGAACCATGGATCACCCATCCTTCCATTGTTCCTTTCTTCACTTACATAACGTGGAACAATCAAATTTACTTGGGTTTGGATTGGAAACTTCTGTTGGTGTTGCGTTTGGATGAAAATCTATTACAGGCACATGGGTGTAGGCTGCACCCATTTTCTGCTTCCTACCACCCTTAGTTCACAAATCTAATGAGTTTGTTGATAAATTCTTGTTGACATATCAGTCCCTATGACTACTCGACCTTTCAAAAATCACCACTGACTATCCATGCCTTTATGAAATCTCCCTTATTGTCTTTTGAGGAACGCCCTCTCCCCAGTGCACTCACTCTCTTGGATCTCCTTTTATTTCTCTACCCACTCTTTCTCAGTTTCCTTGACTACGTCACCATCCTCTACCAGCCAGGAGATGTTGAGGTTCCTAAAGGCTCAGAGTCTTCCTTCTCTTCTGAGTCTGTGTCCTGCCCTTCGGCAGCACCGTCCATGCCCAGGGCTCTAACGGCTGCGTGTGTGCTCTCTATTCCTTCATTTGTAGCCACTTCACACCTCTACTCTGACTCACCTTTGGATAGCCAACTGCCTACCTGACATCTTCATTTAGAGGTCTCAAACCCACTGCAAACTCCACATGTTCAAAATGAAATTCAGAGTTTTCCATCCCAAGCTGGCTCTCTGTCTCAGCCCATCAACTCCCCTGAAACCTTGAAGTTCTTTTTGACACCGTTCTGTCCCTAACCACCAAGAGCCGGTCCATTAGTACGTCCTGTCAACTCACCTCCCTATTGTCTCTTGAATCCATATACCTCTTTCCATTGCTGTCATCATAGCTATCCTGGACCACAATAGTTGCTACCCAAGTATTTTCCCTTCATTCACCCAGATATCCACTCGCCTAATCTCTTCTCTACATGGTTGCCAGAGTGACATTTATAAAAGGATAATTGGAACATATCTCTCTCCTAAATAAAAATTAAGACATTTCATTGTTCTTAGGATGAAGAGCCAAATCCTTAGTATTGACTGCCAGCCCTTACCTACCTCCATCCCTCATAATTCCCCTTTGCTCTTTGCTCCAGTTATTTAATCTGTTTTAAATGCACCATATTCCCACAGAACCTTAGCACATAAGGTTTTTTCTGTGTGGAATGCTGTTTTCTCTCCCTTCTGGGGCACTTAAGTTCTTGTGGCCATGTTTTGATCTGATTTCTCTTTAAAATGTCACTTCTGACTTGTCTCTGTTGTGTTCTCTCTGCTCTGCACTAACTCAGGCATAGACTCTGGTGATTTATTTTCCTTGATTTGTGCAAATACCACTTGCGCAAGCTGTTAATAAAGATGTGGGGTGGTGGGAGTGGTAGTAATACACTGTGGAAGCCCAGACCACGCTATGTAAAATATCACATTACAAATTCCTATTTGTAACTTCGTTGTCTACCCCCGTTATTGGTCATTTCTCACTGGCTGACATTTCTCTACAGGCTTGACCCTGTTGCTGTTTTCTTAGCAACCCCTCACTCCTTTTTCCTTCCATCTCTCTTTCCCTCTTTTTCTTCTTCCCCTCTCCTCTGCTCCCCCCAAACCCCAATTCCTATGAATTACTTATGCTGGGTAGTTTAGTTCTCCCTACGCGGTGCTAGGCTATCCTCAGAGAATCTCATCCTCATAACTGAACATAATGATATACCCATTTTTTGGGAGACATTCTATGCTACTTTTTAAAATAAAATTATCTTCTCATGTCACAATAATATAAACATCCAGTCACCCACACTTAAACCATCAAAACTGTCATTGACCTCTCTACCTCCCTTACTGTGTTTCTTCAGTCATTCTAGTGATTTGAAGGGATTTGTTGATCAAGAGAAAAGATGCGGCCACCCGGTGGCAGTAGCACACTAACGCTTTATTTGGGTGGTGTTTTGACAGGTTTGCATGAGGAGGGCGTCACTCACAGCATGAGGCCTTCCAAAGGCAACTGCACAGGGCCCACCACCCAGAGGGAGAGGAGGGCAAGGAAAGAGGGAGAGAGGACCAGAGATGAAGCTTATATGTCTAGGTGAGGCCAGTCAGCAATATGGTGGGTAGTTCCAGGGTCAGGGAACTCCAAAGCGTAGCAGCAGCGTGAGGTCTGTCGTAGCTTCAAAAGTTGGATAATACGGATGCACAAATCACCATAATACAACATGAACTGTGGGATCATCAGTAATTTCTGGGAGCTCTGCGGTGGTAAGGAGAGCTTCTGACAAGGGATTCGGGGGCAAGGTCCTAAAGGAGGTGGGGCGGGAAGGAGAGAAAGTACACAATGCTAGGTTTTCAAGCCCAGGGGGATTTGAAACATGTCACCAATTAGTGTAGGAGGAGTAATGAGGAATACACAACTGGTCTTATGACGCTGAATATGCTTTGATTCGAGCATGTAGAGCCTGGGATACTGGAAGGATATATTTGCGGAAGTAATTTCTTTTTTTTCTTTTTTTTTTTTTTTACATTTTTAAAAACCTTGTTGTGTTGTATCTTATACTAGAGGAAGTTTTCACAACTCATAAAGAAAGTCATATAAAGTATAACTCTTTGAAAGAGAGAAATGTAAGAACCACAGCATTTTAACCTTGACAACTTAGGTATAGTTTCAATGTACTGAGTTTTGGGGATTTTAATTGATGCCTACATTTTGACACATAGTAGTCAAAACAGATTATATTTTCTTCTCAATTAGCTTGTGACTATGATTTCTATGGCGGAAGTAATTTCTAAGCCATGAGAAATGGGAAAGGTGCTCAGGCAAGAGGCTGGTGCTGGAGATCCAGATTTGGGAATGAACCCAGAAATTAAATGTGGTATCTTCAGAGTGAAGTTACCTGTGGATAAAATATAAAACGAGGAGAGAATGAAAGTTGAGCCTTGATGTCTGATTAACAGGAGGTGGTAGAGGAGGAACCAGAAAATGAGACCATAACTAGTGCAATTACAGGGTGAAGGTGAGATGTGAGGAGAGGTAGGAAGGGTGAAGGCAAGAGAAAGTAGGTGTATTCCACCATCCCAAACCAGCCCATTTTTCAAAGTCTGGTATGAATCTTACTTACACAACTTTCCCAACCCAAGGGGTTGTCTTTGTCATCAGAGCCCACAAGGTTTGTTGTCTGCAATCCTCACTTGAGAATTCACTGTGCAGGATCTTGAAACATTTCTTACTTTTGAGGTGTACTCATCAACTAGATGGCATCATCTTATAATCCGTTAAATCATCAATAAATTTATCCATATTAATTTGTCAATAAGTACATATTGATTGATTAATTTTAATATTTTTTAGTATTTACAAGATAAGGAATTTCCCTCAACTCATCAATTGCATTTGTCTCTTTGCAATTAGGCTTTATTTTATGTGCTTAAGTTATTCTCGCTCTGTCTCTGTCTCTCTCTTTCTCTCTTCTTCCCTTCCTCCCTTCTTTCCTCCTTCCTTCCCTCCCTCCTTTCCCTCCTCCTTTCTTCTCTCCCTCCCTCCTCCCTCCCTTGCCCTCTGTCTCTCCCAAAACACTCTGTCTTTCCCAAAACACTTGTTGAGCTCTGTGTTCTAGGAAAGCACTTTGCTAGAATCCAGGAATATAGAGATGTGTAAGACCCAGCCCCTATTTCAAGAAACACAAAGTCTATCATGGAGTCAATTTGATCCAGGAGATCTAAATATCAAGGCTGGCCCCAACTGAGCAGTTCCTTGGGGACACGATAAGCACAAAGGCTGTAGCCGCATGGAAAGGGAGGCAATAGAGGATGTGTTTGAGGGTCAAAAGAGGAGATGCCTGAGGTAAACTTAAAGAAGGAATAAGAGTAAGCCAGGTGCAGAGGTAAGGTGAGGATGGAGCCATTCCAAGCAGAAAGGATAGGAAGAGCAAATGTTCTAGTGCCAGAGAGCATGGTGTGTGTGTATGTGTGTACACACGCATGCATGTGTGTATACATGTGTCTATTTGTGTGTGTAGAACTATGGGATTTCTATTCAAGAGGCATTCTCTGCATCCTTTATCAGTTACATTTAGTGGTAGCAGGAAAACCAGTAAATCCAAATTTAATGTCATGTGGAAAGATGTTACTTAGTATAAACATTCTGGGTACTCAATTATAATTTATGATAAGCTAAGGTATCTTTTCAGAACATCATGTTTCTGTTTTAAGACTTAATGCTTTGCTGTTATGTAATTTGAGCTCTATGTGCCAGAAATTATGAAGTTTATATAAAAGAAAGTACAAATTTTCCATCATTATGGAAAATTATTAGGTCAGAGCCAGAGAAAGTTTTTCCCTTCCCATTTCTTTTATTTGAAGACTTCAGACAGCTAAATGCAAAACAATTTGTCACCAATCATTAGTATGTCTTAACTTTTCAAGTTCTTCAACTTTTTCCTTATCTTTGGGTCCTTCAAAAGAGTGATAACATTTGCCAGGCTTGAACCAATAGAGTGGATAAGAGGTGCCTTTCATAAGACGTGTTCAGTCTCCTCACAGTGAAATATGGAAACATTTGTGGGAAGTTGATATTGAAGTTGCTTCTGATTTCAGAACCCACCGTTAAATATTGGTATTCTGTGTATAGTAAACGCAAATGCTTCTGACTATGACTTTAGGTGACTTAGAGATTCAGGGGCTAAATGCCGTGCGAAGCTCACTTAAGAAACTCACTAAAACAAATTAAGGGTGTTGCTTAACACACAAGATCAATGTTTATGATTGGTACCGTTTTCAGCGATTTGGGATTAACAAGCCACTGCCAGCAGCCATAAAAACAAAAACAATGTATCTTTTTCCCAATTCATTTCCAAAGACAGAGAAGAAAATACATAATATCTAGTAAAATTAAAATGGTGGAAACAACCTAGGACATATAATTAAAAGCTTGTTATGTACTTTCATAATATCTCATCCACATTTATTTCAACCTCTTCTCCTTCAGTGGTTTTCACTTCTGATTAGCTGATTGGTAGATTTTGGGGGGGAAAAAATCCTAATGAGGAGTGAGTTGCCATGGCAGCTTTGCACTACAGTTATATTTTTCTGTCTGTAGCTATAAATGGTAAAATGTAACCTTTCTAATTATGCTGCAATGTTTTTAACTCTATTGCTGCCAAACCCTCTACAAAGTTTGCTGTCGTGCTAAAAAAAAAAAAAAGATTTCAAACAAAAATCTTTATATTAACTAGGATCTGTTTTGTAAAAATTAAGATTCTAAGACACTGAGTAAATGTCTAACTGCAGTGATTTTAAAATCTTATCTGAATGCCTAGCATGCCCATTCTAAACATTCAAAATAAATAAATCATTATCCTGAGTTAAGGTTTATTATTTTTGAAACGTGTTGTTCAAACAGAATGAGGAGGAAGCTAATTCACGATGTAGAAATAAAAGTCTGAGCCTTTATTTCGCATTGAGCTGTTTTTCCCTCAGTTCTATGGGGTCTACATAGTCTCTAAGCTCCTGACACTAGTTTTAAGAAACATACATTCCAACAACAACAAAGGAAAACCATTGCTGCTCCCTCTCAGTCCAGATTCCGCTGCCCCTCCCTCCCTTGGAGCCCCTGCAGCCTCTGCCATCCACAGGGAATTCCCTTGTAGGACGATGAAGTAGGGAATCTTCAGGTTCAGAAGGAGGGGCAGGGAAAAAGCTGTGTGAATCAGGATATCTTGGCGCAAACTCTTTGCCAAAAACATCACCCTCCAAGCTACAACTCCGTCTGGCCCAGCCATAAAAACCACTCTTTGATTAAAAAAAAAAAAAAAATTTCACCGTTTAGTAGTATTGACTGAAGATTAGAAGATTGTGTAAGTCTCACCTCAACTAAAAGCCTGAAAATGCTGACAGACTAAAGGGGCTGTCTGTGGTCATTCAAATCATAGTGTCAGTTATGTAAATCAGGTTTGGGACAGAACCGGAACACACTGAGGGAATGGTGGTTTGGATTCTGTAGAGAGGAGATGGCTTTGGAGCAAGCAGACTCTGGGAGGCAGGGAAGACTGAATGTGGCATAGTGTAGGTGACAGGAGCATGCTGTGACATAGGGACTGTGCTTCCAAGAGCCTGGTGGGAGGACAAAGGGAATAATAAGTGGAGAGTTTGAGGGCCATCATTTTACTTAGGACTGTCCTCATATTTGACAAATAGGGAGGGGGACTTCTTCTCCCTCTCATCTCTCTTTTTCCTCTCGGATATGTGTGGAATGTCATGTAAGTGGAATCACACAGTATATGTAGCTTTTTTAACCTGGCTTCTTCTACTTAGCATAATGTATGTGAGAGTCATCCGTGAAGCTGCATGAGTCAATAGTTCATTCCTTTTATTGCCGAGTAGTACTGCATTGTGTGGAGATGCACAGTTCATTTATCCATTCACATGTTGAAAGACATTTTGGTTGTTTCCAAAGATGCTTTAAATGTTCACAAACAGGTTTTCATATATGAACATAAGCATCTATTTCTCTTGAATAAATCCCTACAAGTAGGATTGATAGGTCATGTGGTGAGTATATGTTTAACTATATAAGAAACTGCCAAACACGTTTTGAAGTGACTGTACCATTTTGCATTCCTACCAGGAATGTATGAGAGTTCAAGTTGTTTCACTTTCTTAACATCACTTAGTATTGTCAATTTAAAAGAAAATATTTTAGCCATTCTAACAGGTGTGCAGTGTATCTTACCATGGCTAAAGTTGCAGTTCCCTGCAGACTAATGACATTGAACGTTTTTTCATGTGCTTATTTGTCATGTATACATCCTCTCGAGCGAAATATCTGTTCAAATTATTTTCCTATTTTTTTATTGTGATTTGTTTACTTATTGTTTAGTTTTGAGAGTTTTTAAAAAAAATATGTTATGTTTACGAGTCCTTTGTCAGATATGTGATTTGCAAATATTTTTTCTCCTGGGTGTGGCTTGTATTCTCATCCTCTTAAAAATGCCTTTTGCCAAGTGAAAGTTTTTTAATTTAATGAAGTCCAATTTATCAAGTTTTCTTTTAATGAATTGTGCTGTTGCTGTTATATCTAAGAACTCTTTGTGTAATCAGTGGTCACAAAGATTTTTCTTCTAAAATTTTATCATTGTATGCTTTACATGTAGATCTATGATCCATTTGGAGTAGATTCATTTTTAATGCTGAAAATGTTTGTAATTTCTTCTGATAATAGTTGGGCTATTCTTACTATATCTTTGAGACAATGTCTAAGGACCAAAAGATGCTATAAATTCAACAATACTTAAAAATTTGTGTCTCTTTGTGCCTATTGAACAGCTAACAGGTTTATTTGTATTCTTATAGATCTGACCAATCTAATGCTCATTTAAATTTTATTAACCACAACAGCATCTCCATACATTTGGAAGGTGCGATATATGAATGTGCAAGGGACTTAGTCCATAGCAAGTGCTGGGGACTTCCTTACAATAACTCTGCCCACCCACAGCCTGTTAGTGGTTTGTCAGCCGCAGATCTGGACCAATCTCTTCCTCTTATAGATGAAGAAGCAGAGGTTCAGAGACAACCAGTGCTCTCTCCAGGGCCAAAATGCAAGTTGGTGGGAAAGCTAGTCTAGAAACTAGATCTCTGGAATTCTAGCCCAGTGCATGCTCCATTGCTATGTTGCAGTTTATTGAAATGGCCACTGGCTGCTAGAAAGTGAGGCTTCATCACTGCAATCCTTTTGAACACTTGCCTTGCATTCTACAAACTCTTTGAGAGTATGGACCATAGCTTTTCCAGTCTTAGAATGCCGCATTTGGCCTCATACACTGCTATGTCCTAACGTTAGGACTGGGGCAGTTGTGGAGAAAGTGCTTGTTGAGTTAATGACTCCTTCCTTGGGTAAGGAAATATTGCAAGACAACCTATTGCTATTAGATTTTCATTGGAAAATACCTGAAACGGTGTTGGTTGGATCCAGTATGATACAGAGGGGAAAAAACAAAACAAAACAAAACAAAAAAACATGAGATGTGGCATCAGAAAGACTAGGTTGACACCCTAGCTGAACCACTTACTAGCTAGCTGTGTGACCCAGAGCAAATTACTCTACTTTTCTGAGACTCAGTGGAAAATAACAATAATAATACACACTCCACAGGATAGATGCATGGATTGACAAAATTATATATGTGATAGCCTGGCACTCTAACATGTTACTGAAACTCAATAAATATAACTTCTATCTCCTTTTGCCATCGTTGGAATAAAAGTTCTGTTTGTGGGATACAAAAGCTTAAGCACAACGGAAAGTGAAAATGAAACTCACTATTAAATATTAGAGTCAATTATTCTTGTTTCAACTTAGATGCATGCTGCAATAATAGAGATGTTCTTCGCGAAGTCAGTCTTAAACAGAAGTCCCAGAACCAAGCACGTTATCCAAAAATGGTGCAATCAAAAGTGATCTTTGCAGCAGCATATGGAAACGAAGTCCTATCAATGGCTTTACAGTGTTATTTCTATTAGTTCTGGCCCTTGGGCTACTATCTGCAAGTTTTCACATTTCTTGTGAGCACGGCCATTTTATCCCTGAGAGCTATTCTTTACAATTATAGCCACTAATGTGGTGGCATTGGTCCTGCAAAGGTCTCATGGGACTGAGGGAAAGACAGAGGGGAGAGCTGGGGTCAATTTATCCAAGCTTAAACAGTGTGTCTCAAAGTGTATTCAAACAGGGTCATTCCACATGAATGTCTCTTGTTTCCTTCTCTTCAAAATGGTCTCAGCCCCAGCTTCCTGCTTCACTCTTGCATTTTAATCCCCCTGCTTGGCATCACATCGAGCTCCTGGCACGGCATGAATGATTTCTCTCACTGCCCCTACCCCCTCAGGGCTTGGGTTCTGTCATTTGTGACTGTCATTGCAGAGATGCAAATGAAAGCTCCTTTGAGGTGAATTGAAGTCAATGTGGCATCTCCTGGCCCCTGCCCAGGGGTGTAAATGCATCACCCTCAGAAATAAAATACCCTCCTCTGCTTTTCTTGGCCTTCACAACTGCACACCCACCTTTTCTTTCCTGGATGCTCTCCAAACCGTCTCCACACTGCGTATCCTAATCTACTTCTCGACCCAGGTCTGTCTTCCAGACACACCCAATCAATATTTACTCGCCTCTTTGAGGCCCTGGCCATTCCAAACTGGAAGAAACTTAACTTTTCATCAACGTGATTCTGGCATCAGCAAAGTTTGGCATCATCCTATTTCTCTGTTTTATAATCCTCCTTTTCGTCTTGTTACGTACCTCTCTCCTGCCTGTTCTTAGATATCCAGCGTGCTGTGCAGACCCATTGTTACCCAGGACTGACCACCTTCTTACGCCTTTCCTCTGCCCCTGGGAAAAAAGCATATAATCTGCCAATCCACACAGATACTTTAAAGATACATTATCATGTGAGTGATATCAAATTATCCAAAACACAGAAATGTTTTTTGAGAAGAGAAGATGATGGCAACACAAATAAAACACTACCTGATTGTAAAATCTAACTCTAAACCAGAAGCGGAATACCATTTTTAAGTAAATTGTTTTTCCAGGCAGATCATGTAACACAATAACTCATGAGTGCCTGGCACCTACGAGGTACTCAATAGTGGAATTAACAATGGACTTCTATGGCACAGCTCAACTTTAACAGATTTTGAAAGTTTCGGGCCCCTCTTCAGTACCCATCTCCTTCTTTACCAAATAGTAATTCATCCAATCACTCCTTCTTTCATTAATTTCACACATCGTTAGTGGGCACCCATGTCATACACAATTGACTTGAGCTATAGTGTAAATCCATACATACTTGAGCTATAACTATCCTGTTAGGAGCTTTTAGTCCAGTGTGGAGACAGAAAATTGTTTGTAATTCAGAATAGCATGATACGTTCTGTGAAGGAGGAGTGCTATGGAGAAACATAAGGATGTATCCAGCACAGCTTTGTGTATCACTAGAAATGATAATACCCGAACCAAAGTCTCGGTATCCAGGTGAAAGGGAGAAGGAGGTATGCCAGAAAGGAGTGAGAATCTGGTAATGGTGGTGGTGGTTTAGGAAATGCAAGTAGTTTGGCATAGCTACAGTACTGGGTTCACATGGGGTGAGAAGAACAATTGCAGCACTAGACATTTCTTGAGCACTTACAGTGAGCCAAGCAATATTCCAGTGCTTTGCATGCCCTTCTACTGGCTTCGGTGACGGCATCAGCACTAGCGTCAGGAGACCCACCATGCTCTGCTGTCTGCTGCTCCATTACCCATCACCCAGAGCCTCACTACCACATTGCTGAGAAAGCTTCAGGACTGATTCGACTATGTCCTCCATGCTTTTGGCCATGGATCCCCATGGGAACCACAGTCAGATCATTTTTTTTATCACCTGGACCATCCCCACAAAACTATGCATCACTGAACCTGACCCAACTTAACGTCATCCTGATCTCTCAAACCCTCCCACAGTGCCTTCCTGGATATGTCATCCATTTTCATCAAACTTACTGCTCTTTAGCCTCCGGTCTGACTGAATGACCTCTCACCTCTTTATTCGATTCTCCCAGAGGACACTCCTCCCACAGCCTTCCTCTCAATGAAGGCTTTTCTTCCCTAAGCCTCTATATCATAGGTTCTGCCACTTCCTATCCGTTTTAATTCCATCCCTCTAACATGCCCCATCTTCTTCAAAACCATGCCATATGAGCTTCTCTTCCTCAGTAGACTTATCTGAAGGTCTCTGAGCCACTGACCTTCACTCTTCGAAGATTTTGGCCCCAGATTCATTGTCTCTCACAAGCACCCCTCTTGTCCTAACGCTTGGTGTTTTCCAAATCCATGTAGAGGATCCTTCCCCACCCTGACCTCTCACCTTCTTGACCCCCTCTCCTTGTCCTTCACCCTACTTGAGCCACCCATAAATCCTGCTCTTGTAAGTAACCACACACTACAAAATTTCAATTTCCAAGCTTTCTCTCTCTGGATTCCACTTTCGATCTGTCCATTGCATCCCATCTAATCCTCTGATTCCAGAAAGTCTTCTGCCCCACCACAACCACCAATGCACTGATATTACCATCTTTTCACAGTTGCTCACCCCTCATGTCTTCATCTCCCTCCATGCCCATCTTAGCTCTCACAGTACCTCATTGTTATCACTTCCTTGTCTACTCCTTCCCCTCCCTTGACATTATTCTTTTGTTGTGCTCCCTTGGCTAAATCATAAACTTAGTTAAATCCAACTCTCTGAATATTTTCTTCCTGCCCCAAAAGCAGCTGAATATAGCAAGATAAAACAAGGTCAACTATCCTTATTTTAACCCCATGATTATTGACCACAATTGAGCTGTTGGTGCTGCCCAAGGATCCCTTGAGAGGCAACATAGCACGGGGAAGGCTTATGGAGCCAGGTTCCTTATTCCGATTCCTCATCTCCTGCACCATCAAATGTAGCCTCTTCACTGGAGTATTCCCATCATCAAATCTACTTATCTAATAACTTTCCTTGGCCTATCAACCTTCAGGTAGCTATGCATTTCTCTCTTGCCCCTTCATTGCAAAACACTTCAATGCCTCTACCTCCCATTTTCTCTTAAATCCACTCCTATGATTTTTCACCACTGCTCCATCAAAACTGGTTTTATCAGGGTTACCAATGACCACTTGCCAAAACCATGGTAACTTCCTAATCCTTTTTGTATTTGAGCTCTCACTACCATTTGACATGCCCAATTACTCCTTGAAATACTTTCCTCACTTGGCTTCTAGGATACTTCTAGGATACCCTCATACTTCTCTTCTCCTTGGCCACTTCTCCTCAGACTGTTTTGCTCTTTCCTACTCATACTCTTGTTATCTAAAAATATTGCAGGGCCCAGGGTTCAACAATTGGCCTGCTTTTCATCTCTACTTACACAGATGCCCTTGGTGATCTCATCCAGTTTCCAGTATTAAACACCATCTCTAAGCTGATGATGCTCATATTTATATACTTTTTCTTGGATGTCCTCTTGGCTTATTTCAGCACTTCCTTTGGGTCTGGGCTCAAATTTCACCTCACAGAGAAGCCTTCTCAGGCCACTCTATATAAAATAGTGTCCCTACACCATCACTCTACATCCCTTTTCTCTGTTTTAGTTTTCTTCATAGCACTTTTCTCCATCTGTCATATTTATTTGTGTATTGGTAGCCTTTTGAGAGCAGGAAATTTATCCACACTGCAGAGTGCCGTACCTTATATATAGAAAGCTACCAATAAATGTTTAATAAAAACATGATCTCCTTCAGTTCTGACAACAACAACCCAGCAATCCTACTGGAAAGGTTATTGCAGATGAATATACTGAATCAGGTAAACCCATTGTCACACAGCTGACAATTCAGGAAGCATGGGTCCAGAGCTCACACTCTCACCTTGCATGCTGCAGAAGCCAGAGGAGTACATTGGGGCTAGATCAAAAGGGTACTTTTACTAGATAGTGAATTTATCTTGAGGATAATAGGGAACAACTGGGGTGGCTGTGGTGGTATGGGAACTGACATGTCCTGGGTAGGGTGCTGACTCCATCTAAAATATGCACAGAATTGCCTGTCTCCAGTTCCTAGGTCATTTAATCATGCCAGCTCAGAGACGACCTTGGCATTTTGTTGCCAGGATAAAGCTGACAGTATATGTATATGCTTTGTAGCATCAAACTGGCCTGCACTGACAATATTTAAGTCAGATTTAGTTAAGAGCTTCAAATCAACTTTACCTTGAAGTCTGTGCAGTTGAAAACCTTTCTTGCTGTGTCTGTAGCTGCCTGATAGTTGACATAATTTCTAAAGAAGCTTATATATTAATGCCCAGGAAACATTTACTATGCTTGTGTGCTGCTGACCCAAAAATGCCATGACTTGAGCTACAAAGTCTAGCAAAATATTAAGCTGTTTAAAGAACACATTATGTTTTTCAAATGATAGTTAAAGAGGATATAGTTTCCAAAAACCTGATTAAATGAACTTTTAAAATATCTATGATTTAAATATTTGACTTCTGTAAAGTTCAGTGCTTTGTAGATTTCCACCTTTCAGGTACCTAATGTATGGTGGTTCTAAGATGCAGAAGATATTTCCATGTAGTTAATGAATGCATTCAGTTAATAGATGCTAAAATCGACTATGTTTCCATGGTGAAATGAACTGCCGTTTTCTGTTTTAAAGGGAACCAGCTGTTCACCCTCCAATACCTCCAAAGCCTACTTCTCCTGTTTTATCTCCTAACCAGCTGAGAAGGGATAACAGGTAAGACCTAGCACTCCAGAATTCCTTGCCAAAATACAGAAGTTCAAAGGAAAGGAAAGCAAATGAATTTTGACCTGTTTGGTAGAAAACATGAGTACATTTTGTGTGCACATTCATTGAAGCAGCACTTGTAAAGCTTTTCTACTTCTATTTGTCAACACAAATATATTTATGTTTGCCTTTGAATACTTATGGTCATTACCTGTCTTTGGAAATAAATCTTCAAGAAACTAAACAATATCCGTGTCCAAGAAGTTTTCATGCTCAGGCTTCCTCTAATTTATAACGAACTTCCCAATACATAATGAACTTCCCTCTCTCTTTTTCCATATATATATATATATATATATATATATGACATATATTGTATATAATATAAATATAAACCAAAAATTGGGTTTACATTTACTCGTAGTTAAGCTTCTCACTAAGACCTACAGTTTCTGATAAAAGATATTCTTGAAACTTTGTGTTACTGCTCAAATCCCCCTTTATGTTAGAAATACCTTTGGATAGTTCTTTTGTCTTGTTTTAGCTAAGGAATTTGTAATTTATTTCAAAACTATCACAAATTTTGAAAAATGTTCTAATTAACTTGTTTCTAAATCAAAAAAAAAGACACTACTTTTCTACTTTGAATCTCTGACATTCTATAATTAATACTTAGAAACAAATTCAGAGATCTGAAAGTCTTCCTGTGTGTGCTCCCATTAAACTGTTTAATCATCTCAAACCATTTTTCAAGACGTGCATTGCACATTTCCATTATAATTGTGAAATTAAAAAGTGGTATATCAATGAGGACTATACATTAGATCCATTTGATTGCCTGCCTTTGATGCTTTTGTAGTTTTGCTTTTTGATGGTGATTCTTTTCATAACATGTAAGACAATTCTAGAACTATTCTTCAGGAAAAATATAACCAGCTAGAAAATGCTGATTAGGCAGCAGGGCTATATAGCACTAGGTGTTCAGCCTATTGAGTTAAAAGCCAAGGTCTATTCAGTGAAACTTCACAGGACATTTGAAATTTTGCCCTTAGGATAAGAGGATAGATATTTTAATGAGTCAAGAGAATACTTCTTCATTGAATTAATAAAAAATGTAGGCCAGATTTATAACTTTTTATTTGTACAATGGTTGTAATTATACACTTCTCAAGCTTTTTATCTTATATTATTTTTCCATTTTTAGTATTGAGCAATTAGATATTAATTTGAATATAATGTTTTTTAAAGAGCTAACGTAAATTGACTTTAGTACCTCCTAAATTCTAATCTAAAATCAGCGACTCTAGAGCCATGAACTTGTGTAGATTTAAAATAAACTAAATTTCATGGGAATTTGTCTAATCCATTTTTACAACTCTAATTTTTTTCTTCCACTAATAATCTAAAAAATAAAATTAGAACAACTTACATGTTTTACGTCCTGATTACTTTAATCACAGCAAGATGATTTTAATGAAAGAATGTGAAAGGGAAGTGTTTCCTATGTAATTAACACATGTCCTCAGGAGTACAAAAATGTAGTTGAATATAGTTTCTTGAGAACAAGCAAGAATGTATAAGTAGGTCAATAAGATACTCAGAAAAAGACCAGAGAAAAGCTTTATATCATAAATTGTGACAGAACCTAATATTGTAAAATTTAATTCTGTCAACTCAATGTAGTCATTTTTGATGTAGTGGGTTTGCTGGAAATTGAAAAATATGTCCCATCATATCTGAGCAAATATATTTCTTGATAGTATTCAAATGGAAAGTCTTTAAGAAAAAGCATCTCTCTGATGCCTCATAACAAAAAATGATTCTTAATATTTTAAAATATTATATCATTATCTAATAGAAATAAGTATGAAAATACTTTATTGATGATTGGAAACTAAAATGAAATGAACATATTTAGAACAAATATACATATTCAGTGGTTTAAAATATGTTAAAAGAGATAGGCTAAATTGCAAAGTTAGTTTATTGGATTATAGAATTTGAAATAGAATATGGTTGAGTTCTAGTAACTCAAAAGAGCTAAGGTGAAGTTTGTTATCCCAAATAGTGCTATTGTTGCAATACACTTTGATCTTTTTGGATGGAAATGTTTTCTTATAAATTTAAATTTAACAGAGAAATGTTTTGTTTTGTTTTCTAAAAAGCATTATCTTTAACTTTTAAAATATAGGCAGATTTGTCCACCTAAAGCAGGTGTATATACAGAAACCAGATCTGCTGAAAGAAGTATAAGGTACAGTGAACTATTTCTATAACTATGTAACTATAGAAATAATAAAGTATGTTTTATTAGAACACTTAAAAGTACAAAACAATTTATAATAAAACAGATAAAATCAGTTTTCCAGCTGACTTCAATAAGCGGATAATATTTATATATATATACCTAAGAATTTTATTCTTTTTGTTTCTATTCTAAGCTTTACATTAAAAAAACAACCAAAATTGTCTGAACAGGATAACAGAATAAGATCAAACCCCTTAAGACAAGTAAACACCTCTTCATTCCCAGCACTTGTCCCAAGATTAATGATATAGTTAGTGTTGATTGTAAATGAATAGGTGGAAATATAGTCATTTGATTGAACTTGTTATGCAAAAGCATTGTCTAGAATTGGCTGTAAAATATGGCCACGTTCAGCACTGCCTGTATCATCAGGAAGAGGCTCACAAATTATACTGATAATTTTGGGTAAGTTTTCCCCATGACAGTCCGAATTGACTCTTGTCGTCTTGTATACCCCATCTGGTTTAGTACTTGTTTTGGATATATCTTGTTTTTATTTATATATTTTTAAGAAAAAAAACACCACTATTTTGGAAATTAGTTTTTGAACAGTGCTATTTTATAGGTCTATCAACATGATAAGCCAATTTTTTAATGATGGTAAAAAACACGTAATAAACTTACCATTTTAACCATTATGATAGACCAAATTTTTAGTCAAAACTTTTTTTTAACTGAAAACACTTTTCAAAGTTTAAAACGTTCATACTTTTAATTTTTAAAAAATCATCTTTTTTGACTCTCAGAACAGTTCCAGTTTGAAACATGCATCACAAGGCTACCTCACCTTCAGGAAAATAATGTTTGCCTAGTACCGAGTAATTTAAAATGCAACTCTACCTTAGTATTTCCCAAACTGTTCCCCGTGTGCCACAAGATATTGGTGTGTGTTCTGTGAAAGAAGGTTTAATGGCCCAACACACTGAGGAAACACAATGAGAATTCTCTGACATAAGACTTGTCAGAGCCTTCAGTATACTTATATACCTTCTGAATCTCCAAACGCTGGTTATACTTCCCAAATTTACTAGACTACAAAATTTTTTCTTCATGGAATTCTATTAACCTTCTATGATACACTGTTTGTGGAACATCTTAATTACAGGGAAACCTATAAAGATTTTCCCAATGATTTCTTTTCATGATCTAGAGAGACCAGCATGGATTTAAACCATCTATGTGTCTGTCAGGTGCTTCCACCTATCCTATAGTTTACAATGTGCTTTCCCTTTGGAAGTCTAAGACGATAGATATTTTTACCTCATGTGAGGGATGAATTAATCATCTGAATATGTTGCATAAATCTTGGTTCCTAGGAAAGGTTCTGAACACAGGTCTGTGTTTACTTGTGCAGTTAAGTGTATTTTCTTTTCCATGTCTTTTTGTAGGGATAGAACTTTGTAGCAGCCAATAACAAGTCTTTAGGAGAGACTGTAGTTTTTTCAGTGAGCACTGGGTGGCAGAGGCAGTGCCAGGTGGAACGATACTGGGGTGTGTGTGTGTGTGTGTGTGTGTGTGTGTGTGTGTGTGCGCCATGATATTTTGTTATTCAGTTAGACTCAATAATTCCTTTATAGCACGTGAATTACCACTTTCTTCACTGAACACAGTGATAAATTTTAGCTGTTTCAAAGACAGCTCTACTGTCATTGATTTGTATTTATTTTCCATTGTTTGAAGGAGTCAGGATCTTGAGAATATCGTCAAAGTGGCTACTTCACTTCAGAAAACTGACAAAGGGTAAGATCTCAGAGCTTCGAGCTTGGTCTTTTTCTTCTCTTTATGTTTCAAAAATTCTCAACCAGTAGCTTAACGTTCTCAATATGAACAAACTCCCAAACTATCCAATGTTGTTTATTGGATAGAATTTAAAAGAAGAAAGAATCGGTGTCCCTAGGTGTGTCCCTGAAACTTGGGTGGTACTGATATTTATGGATATTTTTCTTTCTCTGCTTCCTCTTCTGGTGACTGTACACATCCCAATGACCTTAGATGTCCATGGTTTTGACCTAATTCTAAACCACCTAATTCCAATTCCAATTTATGATATCAGGCTTTTCTCGGCTCTTTTTCTAAATGTCTTGTTCTTAGTTATGTTGCTTGTCTGAATCTCTACTTATCTGTCTCCCTAGCACTCCCATTTAGAATGTGCCAGGCCAGATTCAATCTCCTTATGAAATAGGTGATTCCCTGTCTTCTCTGTTCTTTTACTCAGGCAAGCTCACCTTTCTGCACTCATTCTTGAGTCATCCGTGTCTGCTCTCCTCTGTGCAGTATCAGGCATGTATGACTTAAATGTCGGAAGTGTCTCTCACGCCCACGTGGCCTTGGGCCAGTGCACTCTCATGACTCCAGCATAGGTTATTATTTACTTACACTCCTGCAGTCTCTCTTCCCACTAAACCGTTACTACCCATCATTGCCAGAGTTCTCTTTCTAAGATTCTGCTCAAATGACCACTCCACTGGCTCCCCATTGCCTATCAATGATATAAAACCTCATTCAAGGCCCTTGCCAATGTGGCTCCATTCGAACATTTCAGAGTTATTTCTGACTTAACCCTTACAGTTACCCTACATTCAATATGAAATCCAACCACTTCCTTTCCACAGTTTCCAGATTCTCTGCCTTTGTTTATGCCATTCTACCCCATGGCAGTCTTTTCCATCCTGAGGCCACCATATGAATCCATCCAAATCCTATCCATTTTTCAAAATCCAGATCAAATATCACCCCACCCCCCCGTAAAGTCTTCTCTGCATGACCAAGTGAACTATGACTTCTGCTTCTCTAAGCTATTAGAGCCCCACTATTCATGTTTTAGAACAACTAATCATATTTAATGTTGCTTCATGTTATTTGCATAAATATCTTATTGTCTATCATTTCTTGAATCTCTTAAGAGCAGACAGTTTGTCTTATTCACCGTATGTCATTTGCTGAATCTGACATGATGCTTTGTACAAAGTAGGTGTTTAATAATAGAATGTGGTAAAATGATAAGGAGTGAGAAAACCTTGAGTATAAACATTTCATAGTTTAAATCTCATGCCTACATATTCTTTCTAGCTTTATGGAATTTAGCAATGCTTAGAGTGTTATTAGGGATTGCAGGCTCAGTCAAAAGAACAAGAGAAGAAGCAGAAGCGACAGTTAGCTCTTCTGTGCAAATTCATAAACAAAAGAGGAGCTCTGAACCTAGATGGGGACTCTAGAAAGTATCCTGAATGTTTCATGTCCATTTTTTCTCTCATCGAGTGCCTAGATCTCTAATTTTATTTATTTATTTTTGTTTGTGGCAATATTTCATTTTTAATAGGGATTGAAAATAAACCGTTTTTGGTGGGTGACAGGGTGGTTTACCGGAGAGATAAGTGAGTGATGTGAAGAGAACTTACAGTTTGTCATAAATCAAACAAAAACAACGAGAATGGCAGTTAGTTTAACTTTCCTGTCCACTTTCCCTAGCCATAATTTATGCACAAATTCCACAGCTAGATACATTCTTCACAGGGAGAAGTTGCTGCTTTGACAGGGGCCAGGGAAAATGTCTGTTGCATCAATAGCAGAGTATTGTTACTGTGGGATGTCCATAGGGACTAGAAATAGCTTTATTTATCCGAGCTGCTCTTTGTGATATTCCTTTGTGAAATGGACTGTTACTTTTATCTGATTAAGAGCATTTAATTTATTGCAAATGCAATGGTGAAACTTAATATCCAAAGCTTTCATCAATTTAAGGTCATTTTAAAAGCTGAACTTCCTCATTCAGAATGCAATCTCTATTTTATTTAATTTACCACAGAGTGTCTTCTCATGATTTATGCTAATTTTCTTGTGATAAACATGAGCAACCCCAAATCCTGATAATCTCATCATTGTGACTCAAACCAGTCAGAAAGGTCTGTGGCTAAAATTTACAGGATTCTTAATTGCCCTTTCCCTCAGGGAAAGGACAGATTCACAGCCTGAGAGTTGGAAGGTAGAATTTCAAGCAAGAAAAGACAATGGGACATTGTGTCAGGGGACTGGGTAAAGTTTGAACCACATGAGGATAGAACGGTAATCAATGTTTTCACAGTCAGTAACTTTTGTATTTCAGCATTTATTCTCAGCCTTCCTTCCTACCTTTGAATGCACAATATTACATGGAAGGATTCATCTATGGCTGCTGATTTAGTGTGTGCTTAGTGTTTCTGAGAGGACTGCTCCAGCAGCTCCTCTGTCACTACCTCATGCTAGACGTCTTCAAAGTACATATGTGACTTAGTGACTATACCTCTAAGACTGAGCCAAAGTCTTGGTGTCTCTAAATGCAGTTTAAAAAATAAATATAGCTAGCATTTATTGAATTAAAAACTTAGTATTGACCAGGAACTGTTTAATATAATGGCCAAAATTAATTGAGAGTTTATGACTTGCCAGACATCATGCTAAACATGTTATACTCATTAGTTTATTGATTCTTTTTTGAGATGGGTACAACTGGTATTCTTATTTTGCAGATGGAAAAATTGAACTAGCAAGAGGTTAGGTAACTCACCCAGAGTCGCCAACTAATCAGTGGTGAAACCTAGATTGAAATCCAGGTATCCCTGACTCGGGAGCTGAATGCGTAACTGTTGAGTTACTGAGCCACAGGACCTACTGGTCAACACCAGTGATGATTCAAGAAGAAAGAGGAACATTGAGAAAGTGTGGAAAACATGTGATTCTAGAGCAGGGAGAAGGGAGAACCAACATTTATGAACTGAAAAACTGGATGAGGAAGGCAAGAGAAACAGGGGTGAAGTTGGTGGACAGAAAAGTTGAGGAGAGAACAGGAGCAGGAAACCCACTGAGGCTGCCTTCTTGGAAGAGAGAGTTGAGCTCATGTGATTTTAAGGGATATTTTGGATCCAGGGTTTAGATTAAACAGTTTGTTTCTGAAGAAGCATCCAGAAAGTTACAGTTTTCAAATATGGAAATAACATAGCAAATTTAGCTGTCCTGGAATAAGGTAAAGTAGAATTCAAGAAGAAAGCCAGACTTACATATACACAAGTGTTTTTCAATAGCTGCTTTGTGCAATTATATTATACAAAGATAGAATCTATAATTAGTCAATGTATCTATATTCGTTGATTCAGTTAAAAACCTGTATTCAGCATCTGTTGTATGAAAGACACTGCATTAAAGACTTAAGAGGATCCAAGGTAAAATACAGTTCTAAATTTTTTTAAATTAAAGTTTATTGGGGTGGCAATTGTTAGTCAAGTTACATAGATTTAAGGTATACAGTTCTGTATTACGTCATCTATATCTCACATTGTGTGCTCACCACCCAGAGTCAGTTCTCCTTCCATCACCATATATTTGATCCCCTTTACCTTCATCTTCCACCGCCATCGCCCTTACCCTCTCATAACCACTAAACTATTGTCTGTGTTTGAGTTCTTGTTTCTCATTTGTTTGTCTTGTTCTTTTGTTGTTTTTGGTTTATATACCAATTTTGAGTGGTGTGTGTGTGTGTGTGTGTATGTGTGTGTCTATGTGTCTGTGTACATGCTCCTGTGTGTAGGAGCAGGGACATTAACAAGAGACAAGTGTGCAATTGCTATGTTAAAAGCGTAGTAATCTAAGTGTCATAAATAAGATGCAAAAAAAAAAAACAAACAACACTGCAAGTATTCCAAAAATGGAGTGGACTCTATTCAGTGGAAAGACTGAGAAAGATTCCTTGGAGAAAGGTGTTGGAGGGGAGCACTGAAGGATAGACAGGATTTTCGTAGGTGTTAAAGGGGGCATGTATGTTGCATTTCAGAGAACTCTGAAATAGTTGTTTTAAGGTGAATCTGCCCTTTGACTCTGGGCAGGCTTTTACTGATGTGAGATATTTTTTTCTCTCCCAAAAGGGAAGAATTGGATAATATCATCAAAATGAACAAAAGCTTGAATAGGTAAGATTTTAAAACATTTATTTTTTGCTTTATTACTGAATTGCATATTGACTTCTCACATCTTTTCAGTATTTGAGCAAGAGGACCCACATACTGGGCTCGCCAAAATCTTGAGTAAAAAGCTTGCAGAAATCATCATCATTTCATCATTATTATTAATGGTTATTACAATCTAAAGCTCCTAATATTAAAGTATGTTTGATTTTCATACTCCATTGTTTTAATAAGGCAGTTTTCTGCCTTAATAAATAACTATATTTCTCTTCCTGAAATATTAATATGTTAGTATGTAAACAGAGTTTGGTTTCGTTACTCGATGCTTTTAATTTAACTAGTACAAAACCACTTATTTTCTTAGTCAACATTATCTCATTAGTTTTAATCATTATAATTGCATACTTCAAAAATTACAAAAGTTGAGGTTTGTGTTAGAGGGGTGTAGAATTTTAATGATCTCTCTGTTACTTTGCATATTAACATACTAAATGGACAGGAGAAACATAGAGAAGGAGAAACAGAGCATATCAAATGAATTCATTGGTCAAGAGGTGTAGTTTTTATACCCTTTTCTGACAGTGCTAATCCATATGACTCACCATCAACAACTCACTTAAATGTGCTGCTTTTCAGTTTTCTCATTTATTAAGAGAGGAGTTATTAAATCAAGAATCACAGACTCCATGACCTATTGAGGGTAGGTATGTGTAAATGGATGAAGGGAGCTGACTAGCTGAAACGTAGGGGAAATGCCCTATTCAGAGCGCCCAGTGGTTTCTCATCTCCAGCCGATGGTTGCCACCTGAGAATTCGAGCCCAGCATTGCAAGATATTTTCAGGAGATACTGAAAATCCAGGTTTCTATGTGTCATGGACATCTTGTAAATATTGGCTCACATTAAAAATAAAAACAATCCATGAGCTCCCCCAAAAAAACCACATCGTGGATCTACTATGGCTTGTGTATCTCCATATGGTATCTTTTATTGTCTCTAAGGTCCACTGCATTTTAAATTTTGAGTATGAAAATACCAGTTTAGAATAAAGCACTTTCAAAAATTGTGGCTCATCTTTCCCAATCAGCTTCTATTTCCTATCTTATATGTAAACTGATCTATGTTTCTATAGAGTTAAGTATCTGTTATTACCACTGACAAGGTTTTTTATTTAATACATTTAAAGAAATCAAGGTCTTGATGGTATCTTCAGAGCAACTTCTAAGGCAGAGCGAACAGAGAAAAGGTAAGTGTATCTGTCTCTAACCTGAAAATCTGCTTTCCCAGATTGCTTGTTTTATTCTTTCCGACATTAGCTGGAAGGGAGTTGTACCCTCTGGCAGGAAAATGCACTAGCAGATGGGGTAGCACCCTCAATGTTGTACATTTAGTTCAGACATAATTGCCCAGAAGGATTTCTGCTCTTACATTCACTAAGAGTAAATGAGCAATTCAGGAAGAACGTTTATTGCATCTGACCTTTCCAGATACCACACAGTTTTATTTCAATATTCAGTCTTTTATTTGAATTTATTTGTGTTTTACAGAGCCAAAAGCCTTGAAAACCTCCTCTTTCTGAATATTCGGACAGACAAAGATGGCAACGGGTAAGGTCTGATTAAGACTCTTGCAGGCATCTTTGAGTGAGTAGTAGACTGGATCCCATTTTCTGGGGGAGACCTCCTTCTCAGAACAAGGGCCGTGAGGCTGGTGGAACAGCCCTGGATCAGGGTCAGGAGGTGGGATGAATATCTTGGTGCTGGCTCTGCCACCATCAATCTGGGCAACCCCAGGCAAGTCACTTAACGTCTGGAGACCTCTACTTCCTCATCCCATAAAATGAATGACCTACATGATCTCCAAGTTTCCTTTTAAATCTAAAAATGGAAGAAATCTGGCTATTACAAGTAGTGGACAATTGAACTCAATATAGTTATTATAAGACATATGATGTTGGGAGCATAGCCCTTCCCCATTGAAATCATTATAATATACTAAGGCCGTTTTCAGTTGGAATCTTGGTTCAGTCACTTTGTATGTATATCTCATATCTCAGATATATCTGTCAATACCTCAAAGTCAAGGGCCATGCTTTTATTTATTTATTTAATTTATTTTGTCTCATAAAAAGGGTTAACGAATGATCAGTAACTGAACTGGTAGCATTTAAGAGGTTAACTTAGAGTTGTAGACCGTTACTGATACACTAGAAAATTGACTTCTGTTACTGATATTATTTTGCATGTTGAAAGAAACCAAACTCCCAACAGTTTCATTAAAGAAAATCCCAGATCAGTAAAAAATGACAATGAGTGAAGAATTGAGGAGATCTCTGTTTTTATCTCAGATTGGCTGTTCACCTTGTACTTGATTAGTCATTAAGTTTGCCTTCCTAACATGATAATTATGTCTGTTGTCTTGGTTATCTTTAAAAATTATTTATCGGTGCCAGTCTGTGCTTAGAATGGTATTCTAGCTTTACAAGCCACTCCTGACAGATGCATTCTCAACTCTCTGTGATGCACAACACTTGAAGTCTATATGATGGAAGTGTTGGTAATAATAATCCCACAGGCGTTGATGCTGGTTAGAAATATATTGTTATAATGTAAATATGCAGGCATTGTTGCAGTGAATTTTTTTCAAGGGGAGAGCAAATGAACTGGGAGAATAGTTCTCTAAGTTGTTATATGTGCTTCACAGGAAAAGAGATTTCAGATATTTAAAAAATGAGGTTTGGGAAGTTTCACAAAAATGGTAGAAAATAGGAAAAGTGGCATGATTATCACAAGTAATCATTTCCTGGGCTAGGAAGGAGAAAAGAGAAGTGATTTGTAATCTAGAATAACTGGGCTTTGATGCAGGAATAACTGTTGGTATAGTAGGGAGAGTCCATAGTTCCTTTTCCTTTTTCCCCCCCCTTCCTTTTTTCTTATACTGAAAGAAACTAAAGTGTCAATAGTCTTATCACAGTGAAATCAGAGACAGATGAAAAGAGCAAAGGGGAATGCTTGGACAATAGGGGTATTTAAAGGAATTAGCTTTTGTGTTCCCTAATAGTTTTGATCAATTGGCATGTGAAAGTTTTATTGGCTGTGGTCAATTTATCTGAAGTACTGGAGCCATCATAGAGTTATTTCTACTTTTCCAAGGTTACTTCAGAACCTTGAACTTTTTACTAAAAATGACTTGTCTAAACCTTCAAGGTGTTTAGATTTCAAATGTGGATCACCTGATTTCTACCCGATGTGAATGATTTTCATGTTTAAAGAAGACAGTGTCTCAACAGATTTATTAGTTTCCCACCAACCCACCCTCAAAGGATAAAGAAAGCAAAAGCGGAAACCTATAGGGAACTAATATTTTTAACTGAATTTAATCATAACTGAGTAATGGTTGGGACCTTATTATTAGGATAATTAGTAGATCTCTTCAACATTTTGCATGAGTTCTAGACACTTGAATTAATTAGCTCTAAGGAATTGTAATGCTTTAGGTACTGATAACATCTCACTCCTGTTGTGAGAAATCTGCTATTGTCAAAAGAGATTGAATTGCTCTCTCTCCTCTCTGTGTTGCTCTGCCCACCCCCCCCCAACCCCCCCAAGGTTACAAAGAAACCAAGGCCTTGGAAGTCTTATTGAAGTTAATCAAAAGACTGACAAAAATGAGAAAGGGTAAGTAAAGCTTCTATGTTGATGGGGCTCTCTTTTTTCGGGTTAGCTTTGTACATGTTATTAAAAATGGGAGTGTTATGCTCTCCTCTGTCAGAGATGAACTGTTGCACTTTTAGGCCTGTCAGAGGTAGGCAAAGGAATAGGATGAATGCTGTTTCCATAGGACAACATATGTAAGTTACATGAAAGTAAGTGCAGGGAAACGTACTACATAGTCTCTTATTCTGTATTTTCTTTAAAAAATTTTTAAAAACGAGCCAAATTTTATATTTAAATTAAGAAATATAGAAAACAATATTGTAAAGAGAGAGGTATGTTGGCAAGTTTTTCAAAACTGATTTAAAACAAGTACAAATGTGGAAATTAACAAATGTAAGCTAAGGGTAATCACATCAAAGGTTTTCCTGGTCATCTGGCCCTGGAAACATCAGACACACTTTCAGAGACAATTGAATGTAACCTAACTGATATGAAGTTTTCGTGTTTTTCCAGAGAAGCGATGATCTCAAAAGGATCATCAAAGCAAATGACAGGGCAGATAAAACTAACAGAGAATGAGAACTGCTTTGATGTATCTGAATCTTGGTTTTTCCTCCTCAATTAATTGTGTGATTTTTCTCAGTGATATTGAGAGGGTCACATCTTTATCTTCTCTCATCTGTGTCTGATCCCTACTGCCCTGACCTTCACTTTGGAGGATCTGCAGTACATTCTATCTAAATTTACATTTACTATAGCCCAATAAAATCCCAGCGATTAATTTAACTATATTATTGATAGGCAATTTTACAATAAAAATGAATTTAACATCAGTATAATAATTTTCTCTATCATCTTGAATTAATCATTAATACCATGGAATGTTTATATATATAATACAATGGGAATACTTTGAAACTAATCTAAACTTTTTTCTACAGAAGTGACGACCTTAATAATGATGTTAAAGTGAATCCCAAAGGAAGGGAAAATACTATTGGGTAAGACTCATTAGTGTCTTTAAATCTGATTTCTGTGACAATAAGATAAAATGACTAGGCATTTTAACTTCACAACCATATTTTATGAGCATGGAATTGGGCAATAATGATGGGCCATATGACCTTCCTTCTTACTCTCAAAAAAAATGGCTTATTTTTGAAGAATTATCCCAATGTTTAATAGTGAGTTGCCTTTCCTCCTAAATTCTGGGCTTTGATTTGTCTTTTTGTTTTTGTTTGTTTGTAACATTATTCTTTGTGGGTTTTTTTTGTTTTAAAGTTTATTGAGGTGACAATTGTTAGTAAAGTTACATAGATTTCAGGTGTACAATTCTGTATCACATCATCTATACATCACGTTGTGTGTTCACCACCCAGAGTCAGTTCTCTTTCCATCACCATATATTTGATCCCCTTTACCCTCTTCTACCATCCTCCTCCCCTCTTACTCTCTGGTAACCACTAAACTATTGTCTGCATCTATGAGTTTTTGTTTCTTCACAAGACAAACAAATGGTTTGTTATTAACAATGAATTACTAATTGAATTTTGTTGTGTCTAAAGAAAGCAGTCTTGACAATACTTTCAAAGTGGATCTCTAAAATAATAAAGATAGCCAAGAGTAAGGCTTGACTAAAACTCATGTAAATTAACATCTTTCAGGATGGTGGTCTCAGAAGGCAGCCCAGGGGAGGGGCTGGGCAGGTACATGCTCTTGGAGTAAGGACATTCCACCACTTCTCCTTTTTTTTAAGTCTATGTCGACATGGCAGCAGTACTTAGTCATGAGAGTTCTACCATCCCCTATTGCCCCTTCTGGGTTCAGTTTCTGTCCCTTTTGGTGTTATTCAATCTATTTTAATGAGGGGAATATGTGTCCCCGGAGAAGTGAATCATAAATTTTTCTATCATGTGATGTATTTTTTTTGCCCTGTATAACTCACCATAATCTAATTATTTTAAAAGGTTTGGGTTGGGGTAATGGTTGAGTTTACATGAAAGCATATATTCTTTTTACTACTTTCTAATATTTATTATTGATAATATTTATTAGTTTCAATGTTGTCAAATTAATATTATTATTGACATTATTCTTATTTTTTTAAAACAGAATAGGCAATTATATCTGATTTCCTGAGCAGAAATTGATATTCTGTCTGGATCCAGTATAGAATATTATCTAATTTACATTACTTTAATGATGCCCATTTGAGATATTCTAACAAGATGTATCTGAGGGAAAGTTTCACATATACTTATTTTGAGAACAAAACAAACAAAAAAACACATATGGTCTTTGTTAACAAACAAGGAAGCTGAAATGGTCTTCAGCTCAAGATGTAAGAAAAGAATTTTCATTTGCAGTGGAACTTTAAAAATTACATTGATAGAGAACTTATATATTTAGCACTTCTTAATCTTTCCAATCATTCGTTCACTTGAGTAGTTTTTTATTTTAACAAAATTCATTAAAACTCATTTCCTTATTCAAAGAACACAAGACCTCAGTGGCCGTATTAAAGTGAATCCTGAAACAAATAAAAATATGAAGAGGTAAGACATTTAAAACTTTTTCCTCCTCCTTTGTCTGGCATTTATAAGCTCATCAAAATTCTGCATGCTTGTATTCAGGACAGTAAGTTAAAATTCAAGCCAAAACTGAGCTTTCTTTGTCCAAAACACATCATATTAAGCAGTTCTGTACAACTGATATACAGAAATGATCTCTCTTGCATTTTATTCTTGGGTGAAGTTTGAGATCAGGTAGATTTTGAGAAATTAAGTGGGAATTTTGACTGACCTCTTTGAGCTAAGTGAGTTATTTCTTTGAATGTATATGTGTATGTGTGTGTATTATTTAGGGTTCTTTAAAGAAACAGAACCAATAGGATGTCTATATCTCTATCTCTATCTATCATCTATTATCTATCTATCATTTATTTGTCTATATCTATCAAGAGATTGATTGATTGATTATAAGGAATTGGCTTATACTGAGAAGTCCTAAGATCTGTATTTACCTAGCTAGAGACCTAGGTCAGTCAGTGGTATAGTCCAAGTCCAAGTCCAAGTCCAAAGGCCTGAGAACCTAGGAGAGCTGATGGTGTAAATTCTAGTCCAAGGGTAGGAAAAGACTGATGTTGCAGATTAAGGAGACAGGTAGGCAAAGTCCCCACTTAGTCAACTTTTTTGTTCTGTCCAGGACTTCAACTGATTGGATGGGGCCTACTCATGTTAGGGAGGGAAATCTTCTTTACTCAGTCTATGGATTCAAATGTTAATCTCATCCAAAAACACCCTCACAGACACAGTCAGAATAATGTTTGACCAAATATCTGGAATCCCGTGACCCAGTCAAGTTGACATATGAAATTAACCATCACAGCGTGTGTGTATATAAGTGTATGTGTGTATGTATAAGTAGTGTGTATATATAAATATTTGTATGTGGGTGTGTAAGTAGTGTGTGTGTGTGTATATATACACATGTATATATATATGTATATATATATATATATGAACTGTATCTTCACATGTGTAGTATATGCATGTGTATGAGCTATGGTGTATGTTTAAGGTGAAGAACTTAACAAAGTGTACTTCATGAAGAGTTCTCCTACCCATGAATTGTCAAGTAAATCTGGAAAGCTTATGTCCTCTTGCTTTTTATTTTTTAAAAAGCAGATGGAATATATTTGAAACTGTGCTTGTTGGCATGTTGCTGAAAACAGTGTACTAAATAATTCCATGTGGTTTTATTTGAACTCCTTTCCACTTAGTTAATTCAGTACATGATATTATTAGATTCTAAAATGTGTCACCGATGCCTGGGGCAGAAAAGCTGGGGCACGTGCTGTCAGGCTGTCCTGTTCTCAGTAGCCTGGATGGTCAGAGGCTCAGAGAGTTGTACAATTTTGCAAGCAACAGTCTGAGGAGAATGCATTGATTTCCTTGGCTACCCAGCTGGTTCAGGGAGGTCACCTGAGGTAGTGAATGTCACAGGGAGTCCAAAAAACCTGGATTCAAATTCTGGCTCCGACACTAGCTCGCTAGCTGTGTCCCTGTGCCGCAATTTACTCATCTACAAAATGAGGGTCATAATACTATCATGCCTAGCACATAGTAGATACAAGTAACTATTAGCAATAATGAGGATCCTGTGAGTTATGTTTCCTTAATTATTTAGATACTATTCAAATATTTAATTTACTTGGACTCTCCAAGAAAAATCCATGTTTTCCTTTCTAATTGGTATTAAAGAGAGTATTTCAAATCATCCCCTATTGTTTTCATATGTTGGTGTGTGTGTGTGTGTGTGTGTGTGTGTGTGTGTATGCACGGCTATGTGTGTACATGCGTACACATGCATACAAATGTTTGCATGGATTCATGTGTGTATGCTTATGAGTGCAAGGTTCTGCAGATCTTTTAAAAGTAAGACAAGATGACATTCCCTCCCTTATTAAAAACTCTCAATCTTATCCCATTTCAGGTAGAATAAAATTCTAACCTTTAGTAATGGCCTTTTACTTGTTTCAACAAAAGTCAGCCAAATTGATTCTTTTTCTATTCCAGGCTAATTCCTGCCGTATAACTTCTGCATATGCTATTCCCACTCTGAGGAATGGCCTACCCCCACATTGCCACATTCTTAAAGAGGTCATTTCTGACCCTTGAATGTAATTAAGTCACCACCCCCTCCTCCAATCCCAGCTCCACAGGCACCAGACGTTCTTTTTAATTTTCGTCAATAGCATATATTGTTATCTGGAATTGTGGCATTCATTTATATGTTGGATGATATATCGCCTGCTTCTCCTCATGTTAGAATGGAAACTTCATGGGGGTGAAGCCTATGCCTATTGTTCACAGCTATCCCATTGTAGGGCCCATAGTAGGCTTTCCATAACTGTTTGTGGATTGAAAGAAGGCATAGATACTGAAGATGTATACATGAGCAGGCATTACTTCACACAATTTAACTCAAAATATTATTTTATATTACTACATTAATTAGCACAGTCTTCTATATTGACTTTTATGAACTTTGAAATTTAAATAACCTTACACTGATATGTGCTTTATTTAACATGTTTAAAGAGTACAAGGTCCTGACAACATAATCAAAACAAACTCCATAATCAACACAAATATTACAAGGGAGGAGTTACAATACTTAAGTGTTGTGTTATTTATTTTATTTTATTTTTTGAGTACTCAAATATGGACATAGAATCCTAGGAACTTTTATTTTCAGTCACTGGTATTCCAATCTCACATATTTTGTTTAAGCAAAATCCAACAAAGGACGGAAAAATCAATAAGAAGTATTCTGGAGTAGAATGATTGTTTCTGTTGGGTTAATTGTTTCATTATTTGTATGTAAAAGGTCCAAACTTTTTATGGCTGCTTATAGCCTGCATATTCTCAGATACGTGGACACAAGTAAAAAGTTGATTCAACATCTGGTTGTTTCCAAATATCAATATCTTCGATTTATAGACGCAACCACAGAGACCTTGTGATGTGATCTTAGTAGGGCCATAGGGCATGGAGAAACAGGGTGTGAAAGTACCTTCTGAGGATGTTCTTTACCCATGTGGCAACCTCTTTAGATCAGAGGCACCTTGGTTGGTTCTGTATATGGAAACAAGTGAAGATGCAATAAGAAAAACAAAGTTCCATTAAGATCAGAAGCAGATATACTAAAGGTTAACAATAAAATACTGACATGTGTTCAGGAACTATGTGGAGTTTTATATTACAGTAAATATATCTTAAATTTCAGAAATGTATAGATTTTAATCTTCTTATTGTTCATTGCCAACACAGAACTACTCAAATTTGTGGTTTCAACACACAGTTATAAGTACCAAAAGCAGATACCAGGTTGTATATCACACACTTTAACAAGCTGGCATATTAATCTTAATCCATTGTTGTGAATAGAAAACTTGCTGAAGAATGTATGTATGAATATATATATATATATATATATATATATATATATATATATATATAATCTCCAAAGTTGATTTGAAAGTCCCACAGCATGTTGGAGGTTGATATTAAGAGGATGCTTTCTGGAATGTTCCATGAGATGTGCATATAGACTTTTACAAAATGTTTAGTGTACCTGGCAAAGGTATAACACTAAATGAATCATGGTAGAGACTGAGTCCTAGTACAGCATTTGCTACTGGCATAATAGCTCCAAGATTAAAATGTTGTCTCACTGAGACTCATGAGTTTCAGAAACGTGTAAATCCCTACATATATGTGTATAGTCACCTTTAACAGTCTTCAACTCTTTGACGTGATTTTAGAAAGTGCTTATACTGTGTTTGAATTTTCATAAATAACTGTACCCACTCGGTATTAATCAATTATTAACCTCATCATTTCTTTAATGTTTTAAAGGGGCCAGAGTCTTGACAATCTCATCAAAGTGACCCCTGAAGTAAACACAAGTAACCCAGGGTGAGGATTATGTCTTATCTTTCTTCCTTCCCTGTCTGCGTTAATTTGTGGCACTCATCAGAGAAGCCGTGTTGAAAAATCTTTGGATTGGAATCAGAAAGTCTGGATCCCATTACTTACCAGATGGGTACCTTTGAGCAAGTCTCTTGAACATGCTGAGCTGAGGCTTCTTTAGTTATAAAATGAGGATCATAATATCTCGTCCACCTTTGTTACTTGCTTATTGAAAGGATCAAGTGAAATATAAAATCCATTTAAAGTAAAAAAGCACTACAAATATAAATTATTAACAAAATAGAGTTTCGGTATAGCTACTACATTAGATGGAATATTTAGAGGGGCCAGGTGAGAATTTTTGACAAAATATTACACAGTTCCCGAATTGATGTTTTTAACTTAATCTTGCCCTACTTTTATTATTGTTTCATTTTACGGGTAAATGAGAAACTGAGCCAGGGCATCAGTGATTTGTATAGAGGCCAAACTTTTTACTCTTTTAAATGAAGGGCATAGACTGGTATTAATTCAAGTACCAAACTTAATAGCAAAATTCATCTTGAGTACATATATCCTTTAAATTGAAATACTTAGTTGAGTTAATTCTATTTTTACTTATTGTGTATTTGTTTGCTTTTTTGTTTAAAGTTTCAAAGATCTTAATTACCTCATCAAAGTGAATCCAAGAACCGGAAAAAATGTACAAGGGTAAGATTTAATAAGTTTTTCTTTATTATTTCATGCTAACCAATGCTTAAAATATAATTAAATCATTTCCGCTGATTGACACTGACACTGAACTCAACAATAGTTCAAGAAAAGCCATGTAACCTCCAAAATGCTAAAGATTTTAGTCTACTTGATTTCTAATATAATAGAGGTAACTTTGATTTAATTAGGTTCATAGTTATTCTTCCGGAATCGACAAGACACTTGTATTTGTTTATTTGTTTTTATTAAACAGAGGGATGGCACAGGAGAAGGGAAAGAGAACTAGACTGGAACCCATAGATACTGGGTCTAGGCCTGGCTCGGTCCTCATTAACTGCGTGAATGGGACTGATCACTTCCCCTGTGTGGGCTTCAGTTTTCTCATCCTCAGAGCGAGGAATTTGGATCAAGTGCTCTCTACTCACTTCCAATGCTAATTCTGTTACGAAGTTCCAGTGAGATGGTTGGAGAAATGGAAAGCACATGCACTCTGGAGTTATTAATAGTTTATTTAGGTTTAAATGCTAGCCGTCCCATTACTAGCCATGTAGGAAAAACTTTATCCGTGTCTCAGTTTTTCCCTTTATAAAATTGGGGTGATAATACTTCCTATGTCATAGGATTGATGTTAGGGTTAAATCACATAAATCACATAAATCACTTAGATCAGTGCCTGGCACATCACAAATTTCTAAAACCATTAGCTATTGTTTATCGTTTCTATGCAGTTATAGGTAGGTCCAAAAAGAAAAATTCATAATCAGCACCAAAACACTCCAACCTTTTGAGATGATCTCTGTTTTAATAAGTATTTCATAATAAAATAGTCAATATAATTGACTATTACAAAATAATTTAATATTTTATATTCAATATTCATAATAAAATATTCAATATTCATAATGAAATATTAAATTATTTTATAACTACAACTGTATCTCAGTTTTCATAAATATTTGCAAACATGTGATGTAAATGGACCATTGGTCTGATCATTTCTTCCATGTTTTAAAGGAGCCAAAGTCTTGACACCCTCATCAAAGTGGCTCCTGAAATAAACAGAGCTAACCAAAGGTGAGGTTCATGGCACATTTCTATCTCTCCATTTTTTTTCTATTCAACTTTAAAAATGTGATAAAATTCATTGTCCCATCATAAGACAGCCAGTGATGGAACCCAAAATCAACAGCTCTGTGTTAGAAAACTGTCCAAGTCCTTGCTCAGGGTAGAAGGGCGGAGCAGTAAGCTTTAGTGGAGGAGAGAGAATTATTTAAAATATTTCTTATCAGTACGGGATTTGTGTTCCATGCTTGGGATTTTCTCCAAATGAATTGGGATTTCCTATGAGATAAAACATAACCCCTAAACAACTTCCTAGAGCTAAGCATTGTCTAAAGAAGGACTTATGTGAAAAAAACTTCTTCCTTCTTCTTCATTTATTTATTCCCTCTCCTCTGACTGTCTACTATCCAAACAATTCTAAAGTTGGGAGGTCATTTAAAAATATTATTCTTAGTTCATTAAAGTAATAAGGAATACAAAGAATGATATTTGTCTTTTATGTGAGTTTCTCTAAGGCACGTCTTGTTAAGGAAGTGAAGAGACATGACAAAACCATGAAGCTATAAATATATATTGTGATGTTAGATTGAGCATGAGTTAAACACAAAAGATCCCAAGGTGTATCTCTTCTTTCTGATAAATTTTCTATCTTTCGTTGCATATAGGAACGTTCTCTGGTTTTTACACTATGTAACTGTCATATAGTTTTTTATGCTGGATCAGGGATAAGCAACTTTTGCTTAAAGATCTAGACAGTAAATATTTCAGGTTTGGGGGGCCAAAACAGTCTTTGTTTTAACTAATCAACTAGCAACCATAGACAACACATTGCCAATGAATGGGTGTGGGTTTGTTCCAATAAAACTTTATTTACAAAACAGACTTCAAGTTGGATTTAGCTGGAGAAGCATAGTTTCCTGACCCTTGGATGAGATAGTATTTTATGTTTGAGAGAAAGATCAGTTCTGAATCTAGTTGGGGTAGCTTCCGAAACACAGTCTGCTGCCCCCGCCTTCACATATATTTTCATTCACTTTATAGTTACCCAAAGATTTCACCACTCTTTTATTTGAATCTTTAATGCTGAATTGTCCTTAGATTTTTTTTTTCACCAAATAAGAACATAACATTCTTGACATTATCTGAGGGTCAGATACTGAATCCAGAGGCCATATAATACTTTATATTATAGATTAAGATTTAGTGAAAGATAGGTCTCCTTTGTTCCTCTTCTAAGGGGACTTAGTTTCTAAAGCAAAAGATGGCCTTAATCATCTGACCTTTCCCGTGTAGTGTGTGAGCCTCTAGTTTAGTACCCACGTCCTACCACATATTACGTTAGGGCATGTGTCTATCTCTTTCATATGATAATGAATTTTCTGAGTTCGGAGAATTCTTACAAATAATGTAATCTTGCACCAATAGCTTAATCCTCTTTGAGCCTCAGCTTCTTTATCTGTAAAGTGGGGATTGTAAGAGTTACCTTCTTCATGAGTTACTAGAAAAATTACAGAAGATCAAGCTAGTAAAGCCCTCAGTGCTTAAATACTTATTAGACATCATCTATTGGTATTAATGTTACTGTTACTATTTTTTAATTCATTATTGCATCCCCATACCACCACTCAGTGCCTAATTCAAAGAAGATACAAAAAAAATGGTCCTATTATGTTGAACCTTATGAAATTATGGACATTTTTGACCCACCAAGTGACAATTCCACATAGTTCAACATGAGAGGATATGTACATGATAAAATGAGTTTCAAGGTTAATCCTATAAAGTAATTAACTGATATAAGCCTTTATAGGCTTTTTTCTCTTCCGGATACATAATATATTGTCCCTATAATGCAGAGTATATCAAATCCAGCTTCTTGTTCAGGCCTTTTTTGAGTGCTTGTGCGGCAGCACAGTGTAATAGGACAAATGTCTCTGTAGAGCTACGATTGTCCATTTGCATGTTTAGAATGAAAGTAAGTTATGTAATTTGAAGTCTTGCTAGTTCTGATTTAGCATTACATGAAGTGTGACACTACAATATCACAGGTTTATATCTTGGAGTAGCCACAGTGCTATATATTAATGATATGGACGTATATTACCTACATACCTTAGAATCAGGAAATAACTGTTTTTAAAAAAGTCTGAGTTTTGTTTTGTTTTTTGTTTTTTTGGAAGAAAAAGGGAGGGAAATAAGGAACACATGGAAATGAGGAGCAATTTTATATTGTACATTACAACCTCCACTAATTCTACTACAAAAATATAATATGGAAAATAAGAAGTTTATGAGTAATTTAAATTTGAGGTTCTCTTGAAAGAAATAAGAATAAAACAAAAATAAATTTTCACATATACATAATTATGCAAGAAATGGATAGTAGCAATCTGTTTTTCCATAGAGCTAAAAAGAGAATTCAAGTAATGATGAAGTTTTAAATTAGCAACAATCATTTAATTAAATATTAAGTTTGAAAAAGTATACAAATTATTATTGATTTGACCCGCTATTGAAACTTACATTATTTTAGGAACCAAGACCTGAACAATCTTATCAAAGTGACCCCCTCAGTAAACAAAAGGTAAGCTTATTAAGATTATTCAAGACTCCTGAGCAGGTCTCCAATTCATGCAAAAAAATAAGGTTAATTATTTGGCTAGGACATTTTGAAATGGGACATGAAAAAAATGAGAACACATTGATTTGTTGATGTGTAATAATGCTGTACAGATTTTTCTTTTATTATTACTTCCACTTATTTCATTATAATATTGTTTAAAACGATAATATTGAGGCTAATTCTGTATAATTACTAATGGAGAAATTCATTTTGACGCAATAATAGCATAACTAATTTATTGTTGTAATTTTATAATTAATATACGATAAGTTTATAAAACTGAATAAACTAAAGAATGTTGGCTTTCTACTCCTTTACAAACCCAAGGATTAGTTTTTAAATGACTCCTAAGAAAATTGGTAACATAACATTCGTATTCTTGAGTAGAATATTTTTGTATGATGTTAAATTTACTTCTGTCTTCTTGAAAAGTGAAGACCCATTATACACTGGAACAAAAGTTGAGAAAAGCATGGCAGAGTAACTCCAAGCTGCTTTTCAATTCCTATGATGATAGTGTTGGTGAAAAGCATTGTGCACCTGTAAGGACTCATTGTGAACAGAGAGAGAGTGGAAAGGTGTTAGCAGGAAGGAGCTAGGGGATGGGATCCAGTTGCCATGGTTTCAATCCTGTTTCGCCCTCAGTCACTTCTTAGGTACCTGACCCCATGGAGTGTCTTAAATTCTCAGATGTTCAATTTCTTTATTTATAATGGGGAGATGGGAATATATATCTTAGTAGGTTGTTTGGAGGATTTTAAAAAGATAACTAGTGTATATAAAGTAGAAACTCAATAAATTTATTGGTTTTTGTCTAGGATTTCATTGGATGATTCACAAGTGTCAAAAGTAAAAATGCCAGTCATAAAAGTTGCTGATTTCCAACTGAATTTGACCTTTTATTTTGTTTTGTCTTAGCAGTGAACAAGGTCTTGATGAACTTATTAACGTAAGCTCCAAAGCTGTCAAAAATGTGGCTGGGTAAGAGAATGATGTTTTATATTTATTTGACTTATAATCATTCTACATAGAAATTGAATACTAAGTCTTGAAAAATCATGACAACTTTTACATGTCCCTGGAAACTTAGATATCTATTTGTTAATAGCAAGAAAGAATGGCAGCTTCACATCTTTCAACCTCAAGTAAAGCAATTGAATGAAGTGATTGGGGTGGGAACACAGGTAGTTTGTATACTGTTTATGTTACAGCACATAGACTAGCTATGTTTCTGGAGTTGATCAAAATTTATTAATAATAATTTTTTAAAAGATCTAGAACTTCATTAGACTTATCACCAGCAAATATCATTCACCTTGTTTTCAAGTAGTTAGTGGAAATTTTATGAGGTTCATTGTTTCTTAGATGGTTTGCTGCTCTCAGCAAAGTTATGGACCTAAAATTTGATAATTATTTAAGTAGTATCTGTAAGATAGTGAAATTCACTTTTTGTCTCTGGTTATATGGAGATTTTTATGTCATTATACATTGCTAATTTCTATATACATAATATATATTATATATAACATATAATTTATATATAACATATATTTTATATATAACATATATATGTTATATATAATATATTATATACATATGTATATATATAGAGAGAGAGACAGAGAGAGAATCTTTTCATGATTTTCCTTCTTGTGTTTAGTTGGTACATATAAAATTGCAAAATTTTAGAGGTGGTGGAAATTAGGATCCTCAGAGAACTCATAGTCTAGTTAGTTTCAACAATTTTGAAAACCTCTGTTTCAGCTGAACCTATTCAATTTACAGGATAAGAAGTTAGGACTCAATAAGTTTAGGTGATTTGACCAGGGTCACAGAGAAAACTAATGGAAGGCTGATAGTTCCGTGATCTGTTAGGCAGTGAATAATTACTAAGCCCCTACTGGGTTTGAAGCTTACAACTAGGTACCATTAGCTGCACACTACATAATTACGTATAAGCCATAGGCACCAAAAAGAGAATTCAGTAGACATACTCAATCTTATTAACAGCAGGAAATTATCACAGATTAAAGCTAATTATGTACCAGAGATCCAGAGATATTACTCTAAGACAATAATAGGTTGTCAATTTAATGTATTACATTTTGGCACACTCATGTACTGCTTGCTGAATATAGAATGGATTGTCAGTGCATTACATCTAAAAAAGAAACAGAGGCATTGAATAGCTAATTTAATAAACAGATAGGCAGTAAAATTCATATTCATAGATTCCTAGAGTACAAGATGGTAGAGATGAGCAGAGGCTTAGAGATGATTCATTTTACAGATGAGAATATGGAGGCTGGGGGCAAAAATTTCATAGTTCTCTGTGAGTCATTCTATCTCCAAGCCCAAATCCTGTTCTTTAAACCATAGCACACACACTTTGATCTTAAAATAAATGCAAGTTAATTGAGCACTTCGGAAAATAGTGCAGGCTGTAAAGCTGTGATTGTTGCTTTGGCTGTAGGACAGCCAGGAGTTGTACTTTACTGCTTTACGCGGTCACTTGAATGATTGCTTCAGAGATGACAATCGCACAAAGGTGCAAATGACTACAAAGTACTTTAAGGCTTTTAAACTATTAATACATGGAAGTAATAATACCTAAATATTCTAATGTATCCTTCACTACATTCAAGGTAAAATAAATGAAAGCATTAACTTGAGTAGAAAACAATGTTACATTTTTTTCCTGGATAAAATTCAGATAAAAGATTCCCATGTTTGCAGGGATCCAGGGCCTGAAAACAAGCCTATGAATTTGTTGTGTCCAATTCATTGAGCTCAATCGCATGAATCTTTCAATCAAAGCAATTCAGGACTGTTACTGAGATCCTTGTTTTATTAACACACTGTGTTGTCTTTTTAGGAATACTGATCGAACGTAGCATACATTTATGTTTTCTAAGTTAGTGTTTTTCAGACTGTGGGTTGCAACCCATTCAGAGGTCTTGTAATTAATTTATGAGTGGCATTCGGCATTTTCCCCCAATTAAATACAAATAATTAGAGTATAAAATAAGAATTCTTATGCAGTGAGGGTATTATTTCATGAAATTTGTTTTTTATTTTGTGTCTATCTGTCTGAAAAGAGAGAGTATTGGGCTGTAAAATGTATTTCTTAATGGGCTTTATGAAACAGTAGTTTAAATATGAATGTTCTAGGTTGTTGGATGAATCAAATTTTCTATGCTCAGCAGAACAGTGAAAATGGAAGTTCTGTTTATGATTGATTTTGTATATTGAAAGGTTGTGGCCTTTGAACATATTGTCTCTTCTACAAAGTTTTATTCTTTGTATTTGTTCTTCTAACATATAAAGTTAACCTAATTTTAAAGGTTGTTGTCTTTCAGGCACAGTTTAGCTTTATGACAGATTTTGCAATCAATTTATACAAAAATTATATTCTGGAAATTATATTCTGGATAGTTTTCATATGTCAATCTTTCCTTGAATAGTATTTGTAGGTACCACTTGATTACCTTTAATTGAGAATATTATTATTAAAGATAATTCAAAATAGTGAAAATTCAGTTAGGGGCTTCCTATCTATCACAGAGATTGGAGAATGATGACGAAGGGATCAGACTGAGTGAAGCCGGGAGCCAAGAAGCACATCCTATGGAAAGGTTTAGGGCTGGGGGAGGGAAATGCACAACTTTCTCAGGCCTTTTTGATGATTAACCTCTACATGGCTTCCCTTCAGTGTCTAAGTTAGCATTAATGTTTTTGACGAGTAAAATATATTTTATTTTTATGTGATGAAAAAAGGTTGTTGGAGAGAAAGAAGTGCAGGCATGTTGCTGTCCAATATGGTACTGGAAGCAGATGTTATCAGTCTTGATTTCTTGCTATGGGAAGCGATTGCATTTCTTTGAATGAACATTAATAAAGGATTTAGAGGAACACTTTGAAAAATCACAACTTTCCAACCCTTAAAACAGAGTACTATACTGAGGCAATGAATGACAGCAAACCACATGGGAGGAAACACTGCTCTGTGATTAGGAAAAGAAACCGGTAGGACTTCAACTAGGAATCGGACAGTTTTCAGAGTATGTTAACTAACCTGGCCATGAACAACTGAGTTTAATTTGGCGTTTTAGTCATCATAGAGGAAAGAAAACTCAATTTTGATGCCTTGCTAAAACTCTCTTTCAAACCTCACGTTAAGTGTAATCCCAATTTTAGAGCTTATTGTTTTTTAAAATACATTTAGTTGGTGAATATGATTTTCAAAGTAACAAGGACATTAAAATCAGTTTGTATCTTCATAATGTTAAAACATTCCAGGCTGAGAAGTTGTGAATCACCAGATGTTTGCTGTGAACACATAGCCAGTGTGTCCCGGTAGATATGCTCTGGCAATAAAGCGTGTGAAGTCAGAATAATTTTTCTTCCGATCCAGCATAATTCATCCTACCCCAGATTGGTTAGAAAACTTATTTCAAGGCTGTTCCATGCTAAACCAATATGTCTCAAACTAAATGATAAGATATCAAACCCTTTCTTCCTATTTCCAAACAACTTAATCCCATTCATTATCTCTGACCTTGCTGCTTTAATTATTTTTTTCCACTTAAAGAAATCAAGATCTTGATAAGCTCATTAAAGTGAATCCTAAAACTCTCACCAACCACCGAAGGTAATACAACTATGTTAATTTTTGTGCTATTGTCAAGAGCAATATTTTGTTTTATTATTTCAAGCAGATTTATAACCTTAATGATCTTACCAAAAGAACTTCACGATTAATCGGCAGTCTTTTCATTTTTTCTATTTAAAGAAGCCAGGATCTCGATAACCTCATCAAAGTGAAGCCTGCAGCAATCAGAAGCAATCAAAGGTAATCACATAAAAGCAGTCATTTCATGTTTTCATCTGCCTGTTGTCCCTCGGTAGAGTGGGTTTATAATATTGCTTTATTGAACTAGCACAACCAAAGAAACCTTTCACTGATCTGAACTTATTTTTTTTTCCTCTTTTTGAATAGCCAAGACTTGGACAATCTTATTAAAGTGAAACCTGCAGCTCTCAGAAACATGGAGAGGTAAGTGACTTTACCTCACTATCTTGACGTGTTCACAAGGTTCTGGGTTAGGTACTTTTTCTTCTTTCCTTCCTTTCTTTCTTTCCTTCCTCCCTTCCTTGTTTCCTTCCTTTCTCCCTCCCTCCCTCCCTCCTTCCCTCCCTTCCTTTCTCTCTCTTTCTCTAAAGAAGGCTTTCATTTTTCCTTAGTGTTCAAATGAGGACACATTTATTACCCACATGTCTCCGGTCAGCAAGGAAACATGTTGCATTGTTCTGTAATCAATTGTACCATTTTTGACTCAGTTCTGTACTTCTTATTTGTGCTAAGACAACTTAGTGTTTGTTTTCTATAGGAAATAAAGTGAAATAAAATGACAATAGGTGAAATTCAATAAGAAAAATATTATGGAGAAGCTGAACCAAACTGATAGTTTACATAGATACAGAGAATCTGACAGGATATTCAGTGTGTTCAAAACAGACCCACAGCTAGTGTGAGCTCACAAAATAGTAAGGCAGATTCTAACCCTGAGCTTCCATTTTGAGTTTTGCAAATATCTTATAATTCACTATCTTTATGTCATATTGTTCACCTAAAGGACTTTATTAATAGATAACAGATAATGCACCAGAGTATATTACATTAAAAGTCAAAATTGTTCTGCTGACCTGAAATTTTATCATAATAAATATATAGCTAGGAATCACAGTCTCAATATTCTGAGGTAAAGAAAGCAAATTAACATACAAAAAGTGTTTTGAACCCACTGGGAGAAAGAGGACCGTGTGGTATACCCATTGACCTAGCTCTTGTGTCTCCTAGTTTTTTGGGTTTTTTTACATTAGCGCTTCTTTTTGCTTTTTCTGTTTGTATGTTTTTATCAGTGTTTGGGTCTCAAGCAAGAATGTACAAAGACAGTTGAAAAGCAATTACTACTTAGAAACAAACGCAATTACTACTTAGCGTTTGTTAAGCACTTATGGTGTGACTGGCAATTCATATACATTTAATTCTCACAACAACCCCATGAGAAATATATTCATACACCCTACTTTATAAAAGAGGAAACTATAGCTCAAAGATATGAAACAACCTTATCAAGAAAGAAAACATTCTGGATCTGCACTCCACTCCTTCTGATGTCACTACCTAGGGGGAAAATAAATCTGTGACTAAAACAGCTCAGACTCTCTTCTTTCCATTCTTCATACTCCATACAGTTCCTTCCCTTCTAATCCCTCTCCCACCCTGGCAGTTAAAAGACTGCATTAGATACATTTATTCTAGAAAATTACTGTTAAAGTAAGAGGGAGGAGAGAAAGTACTTGTCTCATAGAGGTTTCCTAAGAGTGGAAATAACAGCAGACTTTTGGTGTCAACCCTGCTTTGTTAAGTAGAACCATTTCTTCAGAGTGGTATTGGTTGGGGCAGATTTTCTTTTTATTTGTAACAGTTTTAGGACATTTCCAACCATGGTGGAAGTGACTAGATTTAATAACTACATGTGGAATAACTAACTGGCTACTGTTAGGAATAACTAGTGGCTACTGTAGCCAATTTCTCCCTCAGTGGGTGATTCCATAAAATCTCTCTCTCTCTCTCTTTCTCTCTCTCTCTCTCTCTCCCTCTCCTTCTTCTAACTTCCCTCTCCTTCCCTCCCTCCCTCCCTCTAGCGAATATGCTAACAGACAATGGTAACTTTCTCATGCAAGTTTTGCCTTTTGTTTGTTAGAAGAGGCTCATTCTATAAAAAGGTAGTTTGTATTTCAGCAACTCCTAATAAAATATCTATAAAAAGAAGACATTCTTCTTATACAGATAGGATTACTATTTAAAAAATTTAAAAATATTGGCCATCTTGTTGTTTTCAGATGGTAGCTTGGGTCCCAAATGTGACCTAAGTGATGGCGGATACTTCTGTAGTAGTTACACCAGATTTGATGATAATCAGCTTGGATGTTCAAGAATTATCCCAGAACAAAACAAACAAGAAAGACTAAGCTGCCTGTTTGAAAAAAAAGTGACTTCATTGAATTGGTTCAGCCACCTGTGTCTATAAAGTATCTATGCCGCCCAGTTGATTTCAGCGGGTAAAGAGAAGGGACATTTTAAAGTGCCTCCCAGTGGGAATAACAGCCAGGGCACTTTTATATCCAATTCAGTGTGACATGAATACTGATTAGTTAATAATATAACATCTGTGAATCAGAGTTCTTTTTATGTGACTTTGTTGACATTTCCAATAGTTGTATATTTAATTCACAGTTAGGGGCGGAATAAGCTTCAGTCACAGATCAGAATGTGAGGAGGTGTCCCTGGGCTCCTAGGAACACAACAACCTGCACAAATGCAGATATGCAGAGAATTTTCATTTATTCAGGGAGAAACTGCATGATTTTTAGCAGTGATAGTTTCATATTTTCATGAACTAAGAGATAGTAAAGAGAGATATTCAATTATTTGTAGCCTATAAACTGCTGTTCCCAAACAAATATTGAGAAGCATCTAGTGACACTTACTTAGGCCTTTATAATTAGAAACAGCATCCTTCATCTGAAGTAGAAAAAGTATTTTGAACTATTTGTGGTATTATACGTCCATCTTTTTAAGAATTTCCTATTTGCTAAGGCGTGCCTCCAAGTTTTTAGTATTCCCACCAGAGGAGAGTTCCTTCGTATCTTTCAATTGCGTATTTCTCTTATTTCTGCTCAAAACAGAAAGCGGGGGTGGGTGGGGGGGAAGTGGGCAGCGTTGACTCTTTCCATTGCTTCATTTCCCCTGATCGATAAGTCACTTTGGATGCTTCTCCTAATTATCTTGTGAACAGAGACACTTCATCATCTCCACAACTATAATAGTCTAGACCTTGTTCAATCTCCTAATGATCCCTCTGCTGCCTGTCGTACCTTCTTTCCTTCAATCCATTTGCCACACGATGGAGTGGGTGACCTTCTAAAACAAATCTGATCACATCATTTTTCTAATTCCCATTGCCATTGATTGGATACTGGCCGCACTCCTTAACCTGGTTTCCAAAGCCCACCTCAGCCTGCCCCCCCCAGGCTTCCTCACTGCATCCTCTATCATGTTCAAGTCACAAGCAGAGACCCCCCCCCACTTGGTCACACCCCTCACTCCTCCTCCATTGCTATTGCATGGTTAACTTCTCATCCCTTAGGTCTCAGCTTGGTGTCTCTCGCTCTCTCAGGCTCTGGGAAGCCCCTACCTCCCGATATCCCATCCCCAGTCCTCCACATTTACATCAGGTCTTTCTAGATGTTCCCAAGCTCTCTATCCACCTTATCCCATAGCATGTGTCTCTTAGAGGGAATTATTTAATCATCTCTGTTCAACTATCATATTTTTAAGGGTAAGATTGGTTCTGTCATGTTCACTTCTTTATCTACAGTGCATATCACAAAGTATGGCATGTATTTGGTTCTTAATAAGTAGTCTATGAATTAAATCCTAAATCTCAAACCAATCAAGGCTCTATAATCATCCACTTAGATAACACCTATTGCTTTCTACCTCTAACATTCTGAGCCAACGAGAGTAAAACCAGATGAAAGAAATCTGATTATCCTCTAAATGGTCTCCTTTCGCCAGTGACTATCTCTTGCCCAGTGGCATAATCTCATGGTGAATTAGAGTCACTAAAATTCTTCATTGCATCTTATATTTAAAATACCTAAATTGTCCAATTTCTTTAGGGACCTGTTAATTTCTTTAATATATAATCTTTAAGACTCTCATTGAAAAGAATAATAAAAATATATAAAGCTAGGCCCATTCAATGTCAATAGAGCTGAAGAATTACACCAGTTATCTCACTTATTCTATACTCCTTTTAGAGAGACAAATATTCCTTTTGAACTAAAGCTTCATGCCTACGATTTAGTTCTTGGCATAAAAGAAATACGATTGTAAAATTTTTATATGGAAGCTCTTAATTTTGCAAATGTGTTTGATACTCTACAAAAGCAATTTAAGTAAGCTGTAGAGAGAAAAACATATTGTGGCTTTTAATAAATACCTCACACGCCCTCGTTAGAGAGGAAGAGAGTTGGGAGTGAGCTGATAACTTTCATATAGAGTTTATCCTAGGAAGAGTTGCGTAATAAGATACAATAATTAAAGGGGGTCAAACATATAGTGATAGAGGAGACTAGACTTTGGTGGTGAGCATAAAGTGCAATATATAGATGATGAATTATAGAATTGCGTACTTGAAACTCATACAATGTTATTAACCAATCACCCCAATAAATTTAATTAAAAAAGAGACAATAATGCTTTGGGCCCTAGAATCTCCATTTTTTCCCCTTAATCTGCTCTGTAAAGGAATGTTACATTCCTTAATGAAACAGTGGAAAATAAATTGCATGATGACAATGCAGATAAATGCTTATATTTAAAATTTGTGCTATGAGTACATAACAGATAACTCATTTTCTCCTAAACATTTTGAAATCTACATAAAGAAAAACATTTTAGTTGCTATGGTTCACAAATTTCTTTTTTAGCATTTCTCACTGTATCCACAGAAAACTGATGATTTTTTTTTTGTAGTGAATTCCAGCTGCTCAATAAAACTATAAAATTATAAGGTCGTCCTTCCACTGCAACTGCCACTGAAAGGGTTTGGAATCAAGCTTTTGCTGCACCCTGAAGCATTTGGCTGGGCTTCTATAAAAATCTTTTTTTCACACTTTGACTCACAGCTCCTCCTCTTTTACCACAGTGTAAAAGACATGAGGCAATAGATGTGGTCTTAATTAAAGAGTGAAATGTATTTTTACATCCTTCAGCTTTTTTACATCCTTCAGCAGGGAAGTTTATGAGCAATCTGAACTTCTTTTATTGGATCTTCAAATCTAGATGATGACATCAGTCAGGGTGAACAACCAAAGCAAATGCATTGTTTTTACTTTTCGTAAATTGAAACTTTTTATTTTGCTTTATGATTTATTTTATTCATTTGTTTACTCGACAAATAATTAATTCTCTAACTCTAGCCAGGTACTGAGCTAAATGCTGAGAAAGAGCTCCAAGCATTGTGTATAGACTGGGGTGGGGTGGAAGGTGGGGTTGCTTCCAAAATGTTTCATTTTAAAAATAGAAATAACAGGATTTTAAAAATTAGACAATCAGATTCTAAAGTTCACATGAAAAAAGTGAATAAGTGAGAACATTTCTGAAGAAGAAAAGTGATATAGCCCTAACAGATATTATATACCTTCAATAATAGTATGGTTACTAGGATTTAAATAAAGAGAACAAAGCAGAATGTTCACAGACTCGAGTCCAAGAATTTAATATGCCATAAAGATGGCATCTCAAGTCAGTGGAGAAAAGATGAATACTCAATAAATGGTGCTGGGACAACTGGGTAACTATCTGGGGAAATCAAGGTTGTCACACCTGTTAAAAAAACAAAATTCAGCCGAGTAAATCTGAAGAGCTACTTGGCTTTAATTAAGTGATTCATGAATTGGGCAGCATCCCATCTGGCAATGAGAAGGGCACGCCCTTATTTTCCTTTAAATATTAATATAGATTATTCATAAAAATATAATCTACTCTACCAAACGATATGTGATAGTTTAATAAAAACAACAATATTTCTATAAAAGCACTAAAGATATGGTTTATTTGATGAGTCACAATTATATCACGTTGGGAGTATGCTTCTTTGAAGGTGTGTATGCATAGGTTCCGATACCGAGTTATCTACTTGTAGTTGTTGCATTTGTAAGATTCTAGTTTCTCCTTCACCTTAGCTAGGGTCCAAAACGTGGTTCCTGGAGGAGGGTGGTGAGGGAGTGGAGGTGGGGGAAGGGAGAAAGGTGTAGGCAGAGCAAAGATGCACTATCTGCAGCAGCCAAGAGGGAAAAGTGCAGAGGAAGTGAGGATGACCAGCCTGAGGCTGAGAAACCAAACGGAATCATGCTGTGAGGGCAGAAGTGGACTAGGTGGCTGAAAACAAATTTAGTTTCTCACAGTTTTGGAGGCCAGAAGTCCGAGATCACGATATTAGTAAGGAAGGTTCCTTCTGAGGCCAAGAGAGAAGGCTCTATTCCAGGCCTCTCTCCCTGTCTTGCAGAGGGCTGTCTTCACCTGTGTCTTTCCATTGTCTTCTATCTGTGTGTGTCTGAGTCTAAATTTCCTCTTCTTATAAGGATACTAGTCATATTGGATTAGGACCCATACTAATACCTCATTTGAACTTCGTTATCTCTGTAACGACCTTATCTCCAAATAAAGCCACATTCTGACATACTGTCACTAGGACTTCAACGTATGAATATAGTGGTGGTGGTAAATGGGGAGTTCAATTCCACTTATAACAACATCCCAAAACAAGGAAACAAAGCCAGGGTTGGGAGCTGTGTAAAAAAGGATAGAAATACATACCATTCAGGGGTGAAGTTTGGCAGATTCTTGGTGATTGACACAAAGAGATGAAATGTCCATTACTTGCTTGACTGATCTTTTTTCTCCACAATCATGGTGCCTAGATGTGGAGTGCACCATGACTGCCTTAAAGTTTTCGAGTCTAATATCTTCCCCTTGGGGCCCTTTAATGTCTTTTCCCGGAGCTAGCTAAGATAATAATAGATTTCCCCCAGAGAAGAAGGAAAAGAGAATTTAAGGTAATTTAACTTAATTTCCACAAGTACTTTTGGAGTGCCTATTACATGCAAAGCGATGCCAGGCCTTGGTAATGTGATTCTATTCTCAAGTCCTGTAAACCATCAGCTTCCTGGAGAAAATAGCACTCAGTTTATCCAAGGTTAGCAATGGAGGGAGAGTCACTTCCAGGGATTGGACAAAATTCTAATTTCTCAAGATGCTCATTTCCTGGTGATCTCTCACCATTTACCACTGCCAACCTGCCCCGTTTGGCATTCCAGGGAAACTGGATTATGGAAATACGACGACACTTCACTTAATTTTATTCTATCATCCCCGAGTATTAGGTCGCTGCAAAAGTAATTGTGGTTTAAAGGTTAAAAATAATTGCAAAAACAGCAATTACTTTTTCACCAATCTAACGTTTAGTAAAGTATTGTGTAAAAATGTTAAGGGGAGGATCACGTAATACCTAGGCTATTAAGGTAGTATGTGGGCCCTGAGGCCAAAAAGGTGGCTCTAGTAGGTTGTGAAGGACCATCAGGGGTTACGCAAAAGCAAAGCCTTCTGTCTCCACCTCTGAATTTGAAGGAGGTGATCTGGGAGGTTTCCTTACACAGTTCTAGCAGTTACGCTGAGGAAGTCAGTTGGAATTTTACATCATTCAGGCTGCAGAATCAAATGATTTTGATACTTCTGAGCGACTTCTGAAATCCTGTACTTTTTACATATAATAATTGGCATATTTTCTACTATAATTCACATTACAAAATAATTTAACTGATTTCTACATTTTCAAAAACGTGAAGCTAATATCTTAAATGTAAGGTGTAAGTGTAGTTATGGAATGCTGCCTAATTTGCAGATTTATCAATTATTGAAGGTTTGGGTATTACACAAAGAGAGTATTAAATTTTATTCCACATGTAAGATAACTTTTTATATTATTTTCCTCTTTGTCAGTATTAATTTTGTGTGTGAGAATCCATACGCTGATTCCAGGTAATATAACCTTATTTAAATCTACTATTCAGGATCAGGAGAAGGGAGATTAATAAAAACTGAAATTAATTCTAAAGATGTGATAAGTTAGGGCAGAAAGAAAAATGAAAAAGTAATCTGAAACTTTTGGAATCAATAGTACTTGCTGCAGTGTCACTCCAGTTCTATTAACTATCATTAATTTATGCTTATTCAGTTCACTTATAGTTGTAGTTATTGTGTCCAAAAACTCTATTTACGTTAACTCATTCATGCTTACTGCAAATTTATTGCATTAGATATAATTATCCTAGTTTACAAAAGGAAGCTTAGAAAGGTTGACTAACTTGCCCAAGGGACTAGGTTCATGACAAAGGCTTTTTCAAACTCATGAGGAAAAAAAAAATCAAAGATTACCAGTGTTATAGCAAATACATACTGTAAATAACTAATATGTAAGTAACATAACAGAGGACATTGTATCTCTTGAAAGTGTGTTATATCATAACTGTAGCCCAAAATTTTAAAATCTAATTGTCCCATTTATCCTGCACATTTTGAATTGTTGATTCAAATTAGGGTTGATTTTTCATGTTTCTGTGATCCAAAAAGCTAGAATGAAGTCTAAATATTCAAGAATTGATTTTAGGTGGACAGGTGGCTTGGCCCCAAATCTTGACTATTTTACAAATTAGTTAATTGGCCTTGGAAAATTCATGTATCCTTTCTGAGCCCCAGATACTGTCCTACAAGATTTTGTGAGATCGGAATAAGATAATCGATATGGAAATACACAGTACTTTGTGACACAAAGTTGGTACTCATTGAATATTAGCGGAATGTGAATAGAATCAGTTGTTTGTGAAAAGAATCAGTTGTTTCTTTTCAGACCAGATTTCTCAAACCTTCCAAGGAATTAGTTCCTTATTTTCTCTCGAAGCATGCATAACCCACGCTCTCATAGTTGAGTTGTAGACATCAGTAGTTCAATGTCCCATTTCTGTATACTACAATGACTGTGTCTAAGATTATGTACTGATTTTTAAAGTTTTATTCTAATGTTTATTTCCTAAAATTATATTTTAACTAAATTGTGTGTGTGTGTGTTTCTTTTTTTTCTGTAGAGGCCGGGACTGGGAAAATTTAATTGAAGTAAATGCTAATGTGCCTAAAAATAAGAATGGAAGGTAAGACTTATTATAATTTACTTTTGTCTTATGAATTCCTTAGAAGCCTGTACAAATTATGCAAACTTTGAAGATTTTCTGGGGAGTTGAATTTATTATGGTATTTAAATATAAATAATATCTAAATACAAAAAAAAACCAATGTACAGGGTACTTAATAGCTTAATAGAAAAAAATAACAAAATTCAAATTCTGTTAAAATTTCTGACTAAGGGCCTGCTGCTGTTCTATTGCTTAGTGTAAAAGGCATCATGGAAATTCAAATTTTTGCACTTGGCCTGTGAATATTTATATGTACTTACCATTGCTTGGTAGGCTCTTAGTGGTGCAGAAAGCACTCTGAGAATATCCTCATTGGATACCTAGTGCTAAAAGAATACATGAATTCCTGACAGCTACAAAACAGGACCTAATTTTGAAATTTATTTTCACCACAGAGTATAATGGCTTTAAAACTATTATACCTTGGTTGCTTTTACAGGAAAATTAGGATAGAAGCTATACTTTATTGTTGTTACAGACAGTTTAAATTAGGAAAGAATTTAAAAATAATTTTCTGTTTAGTGATTCTTCCCCCCACATGTGGGGGTGACCTAAGAACAAAGGGTTCTATTCTGTACCTTTCTAAGGTGCAGTTGCCTTTTCAGTTAACAACAACAACAAAATAATGTAAAGAAATGATATTGTTGATATTTTGTTCAGGGAATGGAAAATCAGGAAAAGAGCTGGGTCAGTTCCCCCCCCCCCATAATGTATATAAAAGGCTCTTGACTCTAACAGGTAGGTAGTTTTTTTCTGTTCCCTTAATTCCTCAAATTATGTTCTGCCTTTTATTTTTTTTGTGATCCCAAGCAAGCCTTTGATAAAATAAGAAAGAATAAATTTTCAATAAGATCTATTTATCTTGGAAAAACACCCACTACTTTGGGAGTAGGACTGGGCTTACAATTAACGAATCTTGTTCAAATATTACTTGGAAGTGATCAAGGTAAAAAAAAACAACAAAACAAGTCAATGATTAGGTATAACTAAGGAACTTCCCATTTAACACGATTTGAACGGTGCTCCAGTTTCAGTTGGACTTGCAAATGAAACGGGGGTTTATTGGAAGAATTAATAAGGAAATAGAATGTCATCAAAATTCAAGAGCAGGAATGGTAGAATGGCCAGGCTTCATGGTGTGTGAACGGAGGGGTCATTTATTCTTGACCAGAGGACATTCCATCAGGAAAACCTGGGCAAGAACCCTACTTCTTTGTCATTAATATAACTCAGCTACTTCTTCAGTGTTGCCTTCTGCCTATTTTTCTCCTGCTCCTCCCAACTACTTGCTTCCTTATTTTCTGCTCTTCATCTTTTTGATAATCAAGAACTTTTTGTTGCGTCCCTGCTTCTGCTTCTTCCTAACTTCAGCTGACTCTAGCTTTCCATGGCGTATCTGGCCTTCACCAAGGCAATGTGGGTGTGACCATCTGCACAGAAAGTGTAGAAATGGAAAACACCCTGGTAGACTCTCAGGTGCACATACTCTCCTTTTCCTTTCTGCAATTCCAGCTGGGCCTCTTGCTGGATGTAACCCAACTATCACATATACAACCCCGACCACTCTCTCCGGGGGGATGGTGATCCTCACGTTCAGTTCTTACATCCAGAGGCTGTAACTACCACCACCACACAACCAATGGTGGATCCCTGAGTTCTCTTTCCAGGTGCTATCCATTCTCCTACAGTTTACTGCAATCCTGCACACGTATGATTTTTCTCAGTTCTGCTATTTACAAATTAAATAGTAAACATAAACACTGCCCAAGCACCGACAGAACAACTGTAATAAAATTTTCATTTGAGAAAGGGTGGGGAAAAAAGAAACCTCTGGCCCCAATTTTTGTTCCTATGTATTCAGGCTACAGAAAGGAAAGTTTACTTGACTCTCAAAATGGGTAAATATTTAACAGAAAGAAAACTGAGGATCAGAGAGTAAGAGAATTGATAAGGTTAGTAAATTTGAGAGGTGGAATGAACCCAAGTGTTCTCTCTTTGCTTTTCTACAGTAGAGTACTTCATTTTATATATTTTGAATTTGTAATTTTTATAAGGATGCAAGACCTTGATAGTTTTATAGACGTAAACCCTAACATATGATACAAAATGGTAAGCTCTTAATATATTTTTATTTTTTATGAAAAAGAGATTTATAAAGTTTGCAGTGATATGGATGGTTAGCAGGTGATATCATAGTCTGCTGTTTAATCTCAGGTTGCTAAGGTTAAGTTAATAAGGCAATGGAAATATAAATAAGAGTCCTGGGCCAATCTGCTAAACTGAGACTTGATTTGCTTTATGAATGTACTCACTTTGTACAGCAATTGGATACCCAAGTAAATATGTGTTTTCTAATTAGTATATTCAGAGTTGTGCAACCACCACCATAATTTTAGACTACTTTCATCCCCTCCAAAAGAAACCCTATACCCATTAGCAGTCACACATCATTTTCCCCCAGCACTTCATGCCAAGCAGCTATTAATCTACTTTCAGTCTCTATAAATTGCCTCTTCTGAACATTTCATGTAAGTTGAACCATACACTATATGGTCCTTAGTGACTGGCCTCTTTTACTTAGCATAATGTTTACAAAATTCATCCATATTGTAGCATGAATCAGTGTTTCATTTATTTTTATTGCCAAATAGTATTCCATTGTATGGTTATACAACACTTTATGCATTCATCAGCTGATAGGCATTTGGGTTATTTCCACTATTGGATTGTAATTCACTATTGTGAACGATTCTGCTATGAACATCTGTATATAAGTTTTTCTGTGGAGTCTGCTTTCATTTCTCTTGGATATATACCGAGGAGTGGAATTGCTGGATAGTAACTTCATGTCTAACCGTGTGAGGAACTGCCAGACTGTTTTTCAAATCAGCTCTACCATTTGATATTCTCACTAGCAGTGTGTGAGAGTTCCAGATAGGTAAATTTTTAAAGAGAGTTTCCACTGCAGGAAACAGTTTCTCAAGTGTAATCCCATTTTAATTCTGTAAGATCCCACACAGTGTTTAGGTTTATATTTTATAGAGTTGTTATTTAATTGAGAAACACAACTATGACTATTAATTGGAATTTACAATTCAGTACTTTATTTCAATGAAGGATAACTTCTTAACAATAAAGCTGTCAATTGACAAACATTGTAAGTCATGAGTTATCTTTTATGAATATTATCCAAGGCATATGAGAGAAACACTTTGGCAGAGTCCCCTATTGCACGGGTTCCCAAACTTTAGTGTACGTCAGAATCACCTGCTCGTCCAGGAACTGCACTTTAAAAACCAGTGCTTATTTGGGTATGATGTTGGACTGCCCAACCTCTAAGGTAATGGCTCTCAACTTTGACTTGCATGTCAGATTCACTGGAGAGGTTTAAAAGAATCCCAGTGCCCAAGCTGTACCTCAAGCCAATTAAATCAGAATATCTGTGCATGGGACCCAGTAGTATTTTAAAAAGCACTACACATTATTTCATCAGTTGCCCAAGTATCGTGTATTTTTATGGTTCCAAGTAATAAAAAAAAAATAGTTTTATCACTTACTAGCATCAAGATAGAATTCCTTCATAAAAACTATTGCCATCTCATGAAAAACAAAGGAAGGCTTGGCAATGATCACAGAATTTAGGAGACTAAGGAGACATGATATTTATGTGGAACTAGTATCCTGATTTGGGCTCCAGAAGTAAGACAGGATATCAGTGGAAAAACTGATGAAATACAAATAAAGTCTATAGTTTAGTTAATAGTGTTGTACCAATATTAATTCCTCAGTTTTGCCAACTGTACCATACTTATGTAAGATCTAAGAATTAGGAGACGTTGTGAAGAGTATATAGGGATTCTCTGTATGATCTGTGCAATTCTTCTATACATTTAAGATTATTCCAAAATAAAAAGTCTATTTTTTTTATAATCTATCATCCTCCAAACTACTTGAGGAGCAAAATTCATCACAGAGTTTGTTGTTCCACCTTCAAATTTTTTTGTTTTAACATTTGGGTTTTATTCACAATTATGGAAATTAAATGAAGGTATTATCATTAATCTCATTATAAACCCAACCAGGAAATGCTACTTTTATCAGTCCGTTTGGGCTGTCATAACAAAAAAAAACACAGACTGGGTGGCTTAAACAACAGAAATTTATTTTCTCAAAGTCTTGGAGGCTGCCAATATCAAGGTACTGTTAGGGTTGGTTTCTGGTGAGGCCTTTCTCCTGGGCTTGGAGACAGCCCCCTTCTCGCTGTGTCCTCACATGGCCTTTCCTCTGTGTGTGCACACACATAGCTAGAGAGCTCTGGTGTCTTCCTCTTTTTATAAGGACACTAGTCCTATGGGATTAAGGCTCTACCCTATGACCTCACTTAACATTTATTACTTCCTTATAGGCCCAGTCTCCAAGTCACTTTGGGGGTTAGGGCTTCAACATATCAATTTGGGGGTACGCAATTCAGTCCACAATAGTACCACTTGCAACTTATTTCCTTCTATTTGCAGATTTTACAAACTAATGATATTTGATTTTACATTGTCAAGGACAATACAAACACATTTCAAACTCACTGGCAACCTTTGTTCTTTGAAGCTGTCTATTTGTTAAAATTGGGTTTTGTATTGTAAATTTTTTGATTAGAATATTTTCAAAAAGTTACTAGCTAGGTTTATTATTCCTGGAATAATATATTTTAATAATCACCTTAGAAAATCTTCTAATGATGTCAGTTCCACTTTCTCATCACCTAGTATCATTTTAACTTAGCTGTTTTGAGAAGCATCTATCTTAAAACCAGAAGATGATTTTTCCGTATGCCAGAGATGATAATATGTGAACAAATATTTTCCTTGTTTTAACAGCTATCTGGTAATGGAAGGGACAGTCTGTTTGCGAATGATAAGAAATGATTAAGATTGAAATACTCCTCTTGATTTCCATATCTCTCTTATTTTAGAGTTTACTAACATGGAGGAGGAAAAGGAGCTAAAGCTTTTGTTATTCCTGCATTAGATTTTTCTGTTTCATAGGCTAAAAGCAAATATGTCTATATTTTGTTAAGCATAGCGACATTTTTAGATTAGCAGAAATCTGGGTCAAAATTCTTCTGCAACCTTCAAAGCATTGCTTTCCATTAAAAATAGAATGGAAACTGGAATTTCTCCAAGCAACCCCTGGATAATTTTCATTAAATTGATAAACTTTCAGATATACTGTACATGAAAAGTTTTCTAAAATAGCACTGCTGCTGTGAATAAGTTACTGGAACCAATTTCAGATGGTTCCTGCCTTTCATAAAATGTATTCTATCCTAGCTTTTGAGAATGTGTCACATACCTAAAGATTATTCTTAAAGGTATTACAGTGGTTTCTGTGAAGGAGTAAAATAGTACATGTCTTCTTTTTGTATATCTGTGCTGAAACTAGGCAAGCATAAAGAGGTTCATGTTAGCTGAACATAATTTTGATAAAACAAAAAATTTCCAAGTCGCCTAGATTTTAAGGGCCAAATATTTGTGTTTGCTTTCTCAGGCTAGATGGCCAAGTCAATGGATCTACGGATGCTTTAAACAACCAGCCCACTAGAACCACTGCACATTCTTATGCAGCCAGGAAGAATTTCAGGTAGTACCCTGGGTCAATTATAGAACAAATCACAGGACTACTCTCTTTCTATTTTTAAAAAACATCTCACATACAACCCGACCTTTCTTTTGAAATGCAGAAATTTCAAATTTTATCAGTGGCTAGACAGGTTTACACACAAGTATTGAGTTAGCAACTTAGACATTAGTAGGTGATGACATCTGGATAAAAAACTATAAAATGTGATATTTCCCTTAAAACGTCTACAATTATTTTTTAAAAAAGCATAATTGTGGTGTTGGTGTTGGAATTCTTTAGATAGGTTTAAGTGTCATTAAATCAGATGTTAATCACATTAGTTCATTAAGGTCCATTTTTATGTGAGGCTTGTAGGAAGAGTGTAGTTTGAAAACATGAATGGGACCTCAGGCAAACAGACACAGCAATGCATTACACAAATATTCAAAGTAATCTTCATCCTCTAACACAGATTTACTGAGTGACGAATGTTTGTAAATAGTATTCTGGAAGTAGGCCAAGCTTGTGAAAGGTAAGAACAGAATGGGAGACATAAAGACATTTTGCAGGAAAGGATTAGTACCGCTTTAACATTTACATTTCAAAGGTTATAGTTTAGGAGGACTATATCAACATTCTTTTTGGGATTGGGTGGTTGTCTTGTGATTTTTATGATTCTTGTAAGGAAACTTTACACATAAAGTAAAATGGTTCGTATTGCAGCTCCGATGCTGAAAGCAGGCCTGCAGGACCAAAGGATACTGTTGTGTACACCAGGACGTATGTGGAGAACAGGTACTGCAAGCGTGTTTAAAATATTCTGCTCTCCTTATTTTACAATTTTAAAATAATCTATGTTTAAAAAGCAATTTTAGAGTAGGCTTGCTTTCTTTTCACATAGAAGACCATTGAAGCATATATTGAATTCTAGGTATAGGATTCTTTATGTTTCCAATATTAAGTAGTTGTCAAATAATCATGTAAAGTGGATAGACTAAATAATATTTTAATGTGGCACATGTATACACAACAGGATAGCCATTTGAAAATGTTCACATATGTTCACATGTGAGAATATGACTCTATGTTTATAATAAGCTTTATAAAATCTCACAAGTATTTATATGCTAGTTTGGAGTCATACTTTAATTAAATGGTTCTATCGACTATTATTTACCTCTAATGTGAAATAAAGGGTGGAACTTTTGGCTTATGCCCCGCAAAATCTCCTGGTTGTGTGATGAATGTTGAGAGAAATGTTAACCAAGGTCAGGGATTCATAATCCATTTGATTTTCAAGGAGTAGGGAAACAAGAATTATCCTAATTGTAGGGTAACATATGGTGGGGCATGCAAATACAGGTACAGGTGACACATGTCTTAAACAGAGTCCATTTCATGGAGGCCAAAGAGCAGAGCATGGGAAAAGTTTCTGAGGGGAGACGGCTCCAGAAAATTCAGTAAATTTATTGTGAGGAAGTGAGCAGCCTTTCAGAAAAGAAAAAGGTTTCTCAAACCCACACATAATCTACCCTGTAAAATAGAACCCTCAAATTTGATCTTTCTGCTTAATCCAATTCTCCCTAAAATCTACACTGACAGTGCAATATAGTATAGAGACCTTAGAATCAGATTTGGGATTGAATCTTTGTCATTTACTGACTGACCATGTGGCCTTGGCAAAGCTATGTAACCTATTCAAGCCTCAGTTTCCTCATCAGTAAAATGGGAGTAATGATATATGTATCATGCCTACGTATGTGCAAAGTCTTATGTAGCATTGTGGGTTCTGTGTCCCATAAAGTAGAGTCTATTTCTGACAGAGTCTGCCTACGGACAGTTTGGAAGGAAAGATATTTCTCAAAAAAATCCCAAATGAGGGCTGTGGAGTTATCACTCACTGTGTAAAATAACAGGAACATATTGCTTCCAGTCCTAATATACTCATAGGTAGCATATGTACTTGGGAGCAATTATGAGCAGCCAGTTGGTTAATGCCTTACAGATTTCATTTGTCTCCAAGAAAGAGTGACATTTACAGACAGGAGCAATCTAAGAAATGGGACAAAGAGAACTTTGTAAAATTGCACTTTTTAATTTTATTTTATTTTACTTTGTTTTTTGCTTTTATGCTAAGCTAACCTTTCTTGAATGTTTTCAAGTAAAAATGAAACTTTCTATAGCTTCGCATAAAAGTCCTCTGTGCGAATGGTGTATGTCTGAGTGTGCTTGCAGAGGCTCATGCTGTACGCATTTCCTTTGTTAGACTACATAGTGCTTTCATGTGGTAAGTAAATGAGGGAAGTGCAAGCATAAATTTCACAAAAAATGATGACTTTTCCTGTGCACCCTTGTTTCTGCACCCCTTGCCACATTCTCTGTTTACTTCAGTCAATATGGCAGCTTATGTCAACTCGGGGGTGGCTTGTGTATCAGTATTTCTCCAGATTAAAAAATAAATAAATAAAAAAGGTGTCGGTACATTGTCCTGGCTTGTAAGAATAATAATAAAGTTACATGAGGAGGTATATGTGTGTTCTCACCTGCATACGGGTATGCACATCAATACCAGGGAACTAGCCCAGGTCTCACGTGTCCATATGTGTTGTTTCTAGTAAATCACCAAAAGATGCTTATCAGGAGGATAGCTCTCGGAAATACATACAAACTGTTTATTCGACTTCAGATAGGTGAGTATGTCTGTCTTTCATACATACAAGTCTATCCACACACTTACATATATGTTATATATGTATTCTTGTTGTCTGTTATACTTGAAAATGGCGCTCCTGATGGTGGTTATATGTGTGTGTGAAGTACAACAACCTCTGTATCCAGGAAGCTGTTCCTTGGCTTCCTGGCTCTTGCTGATGCCCTTTGTTCCATAGAGCTTTCTGTGCCTTACAGCTGCCTCCCAGGCCAGCCCCTCTGCTGTTGCTGATTCCCAGGAGTCCCAGTACTGCCACATTATAAGAATCTAGGTTTCATCGCATCACTAGATTGTGCCCTCAGCCCTCCCTCCCGGAGGGTTTCCAAAGCCAGCTCACTTTACAAACAGCTGAGTGGATCTGGGGCTATGACCCACTCTGGGCCCACACTCGATTCCCAGGAGGGGGTTACAATGAGTATCAATTTTGTGCTGGTAAACTGACCCCAGGCTTTTGCTGTTGGTGATCATCTTTTACCACTTAATGTTCAGTGGGGCACATAGATGACTCTCATGAGAGTGTGGGCGGTAGATTTCCAGTGGAAGAAATGAACATAAATAATTAGCATTTCAACGCAACCACAGGAAACCAGCTGTAATGCACATGTCTGATATATTCTAGTGATGGTGTTTCTCTATAGCAGGGGCCAGAAATAAGCCTCATTGAGAGTAAAGACATTTTTATGCACAATCTTAGCTTGCAATGCAGTGCTTGGCACTAAACAGGAGGTACTCAATAAACGTGCTCTGAAAAAAAGAAAAAAGAAATGAACCTATCTCCTATTTGCTAAAGGGAAACATGGATGGACCAGGCCTCAAAATTATATATTTTTGTCACCTTTATAAAATATAGCCCATTACCAATGTCCTTCTGTCTTGCCTTTAAGTCATTGTTCTTTGAGGAATGGAGTCATCTATACAAGCATTAGATACAAATAAGGTCTAGAAAACAAAATATAAACAGAGCTAGGTTCTTCATAATGCTTTAAAAACATCTTTAACTAACATTATGATTTTAATAAGGACAGCATTAACATCAGAGCTTTCCTGGGCTCAGATTTTTGTTGTTAACTTAAGGAAGGAAACCATTCTTCATAAAAATATTGTTCCTAATTTGAAGAATTTTGGCCCTGTTCCTCAAGTGGTCCTTGAAATGTGTCTTAGTCACCAGAGCAAAAGTCAGTTCTGTTAAGATCAGTCAAACAACTTCTTCTGTTGATTAGTTTGTGAAATGAGCCACGTCCTCACAGTTCTTATCTAAACATGTGAATCCCCTTTAAAGTAATCCCCACTTTACAGAATAAAGACAAATTCCTTTGAGCATTATTTATGGGTCTTCAGAACCTGCTCCTGTGGAATATTTACTGATGCTCAGTCAGTCCAGACCCCCTCATTGTGTTGCCCATTGGTACATCCTGTTCACTCTGCTTGGAATTCCCCCAGCATGCCCCTCCCCACTTCACCGAGCTCACCTTGAGAGCTCCTTCATCTTCAAGCTGTAACTCACATGACACTTTTTCTGACAAACCTTTCCTGCCTTTATCCCAGGGATTAGTTTCTCCCTTGCTGTGCTCTCCTAACTCTTTCCACATATCTATAATATGCTGCCATCATCCAATCACACACCTGACTACCTTGGTGGACAGGCAGCTTCTCATTGGAGGAGACCATGTCACTCTTCTTTATATTCCCAGCTCCTAGCTAAGTGCCTTTGGCACAGAAGAATGATAGAGAGTGCCTGTTTTCTACTCTTGAATTGCTTATATGGGACATTTAAGTGTGTGTGTACACGTGTGTGTATGTATATGAATAATCCACAGGAAAATATTTGCCAGGAATATATGAGCAAGTAGCTATAGAGTTAGATGAAAGAGGAAGATATTTACTTATATGTATAAGGGCTAGGAGGAAGTGACTAGAATGACTGAGTGTATAAAACCAGACAAGGTGATTTGCTTTAATCCCTTTCCTGTCCCACGCCTCCTCCTGCCTTCTTTTTCCCTCCTCTCTGCTTCTAGTCCGGGGCTTGGTGAGAGGATTGGGGCTTCTGGGCACATCTAGTTCATTTCCATAGAGCCCAATAGTCCTCACGGACAGGCCCAAAGGGAGCACAGGGACTTGGACCCATGCTGCCTTTGTTCAAATCCTGCCTGTGCTACTCCCTGGCTGCATGACAGTCTCCCTTCTGTGCCTCAGTTTCATCTTCTATAAAGTGATGATAAAAAACCATAGCATCTGCTTCTCAGAGATGGGAAGAGTTATTGAGTTAATAACGAGTTCATAAAAGTCCATGGAAAATGGACTGCACATATAAAGCCTATTAGCTGTATGTGTATTGTCTGTTTTTATTTTACTACCCCATTATGTACCTGCTCTGGAAATTCCAGGCCTTTATGCCAATACTAAAACTACTAAACTCCTAAATGGGCTATCTAAGACAGTCCTAAGACCTTCCAAAAGGAAAAGAATCTCATAGTTATTGGCTTTTCTTAAGGTTCTGGTGTGACCCCATGTCTTTTGGACTTGCAGATCATATTAATATATCTATGATTCATTTCTTATAGAACATTATGTTTCCAAGGTAAATAACAAAACTTGCTTTTTCCATCAAATGTGTGTGTGTGTGTGTGTGTGTGTGTGTGTGTGTGTGTGTAGGGTATATCATGTTAAAGAATGTAAATATTGTCATAAAAAGGAACTCAATCTTCCAGTCTTACAATGACACCAGGAGTGGAGTCATAGGGGAGCGTTTCAGAGACTCTAGATCCTAGAGTTTAGGGTACGCAGGCCCATCATTTATGAATTTACCAACACGTTCTCGAATGGATTTTTATTTTTGTCCTATTAAATGTTTTGGGAATTAAAATTGTATATTAACCTACAGTATAATTTTTCTATAATATGTGTAAATCAATAATTCAAAACCCTCAAGGTGAACTAATGACCTAGTTCAATTAGGAAACCGTGATTATCTTTGCTCTGGCCAGATGCACTTTTGATTGCTAATAAATTAATAATTGGAGACTTTCCTACATGATAATTCTTTGATATCATTTTGAGGTAACTAGAAGAATCAATTCTATCACTAGAATAAGTAAGTCTTGAACTTTCCTTGATTTTTACAGTTTCCTAAAGTATCAACCAAGTTAACATATCATTTCTATATGACTTTATGGGGAATACATGTGTCTTTTGCATTATGACAAATTTATTTTTAATTGCTTACATCTCTATAGGTCTGTCATTGAAAGGGATATGTGTACTTACTGCCGAAAACCTTTGGGCACAAAAACTAAAATGATTTTAAATGAGTTACAAATTTGCTGCCATTCCACTTGTTTCAAGGTAAGGATATGTTTCTTGTATTTAACTAAATATAACATTTTATAATAACTAGAATAAAAATATTTAATGAAATACATGAGATGAAGTTAAAGCTTTCAGAAACACTCTCACCCACATTAGTGAGGCACTACTTAAATAGTTCTCAGAGTTCTGCAGGTTTATAATTACTATCTTGGCTTTAGGCTTAGAGTTGATTATTGATACTTTTATACCCCTACCCTAGAGATTTAAATCTGTAAAAAGATAAACACTTGTTCTCTTTATAAAAGTTTTTGCGAATAAATCATGCATTACCTAAACTATATAATGAAGGAAAATAAATTGTTGAGAAGAAAGCTAGCAGCTCCTCAATCATGAAGTTAGGACTGACGGGCTTGACAATAGTTGAAACCCAGTCTGCTTTTAAGGGCACAATCAATTGTAATTAATTGTGGCTTAGTATAATAATAATGCCTATATATTAGAATGCTTCACAGTTTCTGTTTTCATATTTCATTGCTTTTACTTCTCACAATAATACTGGTTGGGTCAACATTATAGTTTTTGGTGTAACTGGATGAGTTCTGAACTAGGAATCTGAAGACCTGAGTTCCAGTTCTGACTCTGTCACTATGACTGTGTGCCTTTTGGACAGTCACCTAAGTTAGCTTGGCCTCAGTTTCCTCATCTGTAAAATGAGGTAGCTGACTAGACTAATGATTCTCAACCATGGCTGTACATTATAATCAACTGGGGGAGATTGGGAGAAAAGCAGAATGCTTAGGACCAGCTCTAATTAAATCAAGAATCTCAGAGATGAGTCCTGGCCATTGGTATTTTTAAAAGCTATTTAGATAGATCTAATGGTCAGTCAGCTTGAGAATGATTTGCCTGAATCGATGGGTCTTTCTGTGCTGACATTCTGTGGTCGGTGCAAATTACCTAATTCAGTCAAGTAGATGTAAAACTTTGACAAATGATTGCTTCTTCTCCAATTAGCTTCAGACAGTGACACATAGCAATCAGAAATATGATGCCTCATTTTGAGCAAAAAAATCCAACTTTAGGCAATAATATGTAGAATTCTATGTAAAATATATTCTCAATTTTTCATAATTATTTAATTATGAGAAAATGAAATTTTCTTTTAGTTATTAAAATATACTCAATGAAAAACCAGTTAGTCTATAGCTCTTTATTTAAAATTACTATGCAGAAAACTTTATAAAACAAGAAAATTCTCCTAGTTATTGCTTTTGATAAATAATTTCCATTTATTGTATTTTGGATGATTTCTTTCCATTTTCAATTTAATTATTAAACACTACTAAGAATAAAAATGTCCCCACAAGCCTAGAAAAAGATGGATTACTTGATAGCCATCATAATAGAGAACCACATGGACTGGTTTAAACATGTGGAATTGATCAATAACAATTTGCTTCAATGAACAGTTCTGAAAGCCAACCAATCAGTGACAGCCTCATGCTTGAAAGTCAGCCTATTGGCAGTGGAGTTGCTCCATTGAACACAGATCTAAAGCAGATATCAACCCTTTTCTGCCTCCAAAGCAGCACAACTCAACAAGCTTTCCCCTAAACCCTATGTAAGATCAGAGTTCGTTTTGCGTAATGTTTAGTTAATGTCCAGTTTGTATATCTGGGCAGCAGAGGTCTCCTTTAGTAAGCAAACAGCTTTGTGTTTTTCTTTGAAACAGCACATGGTGATCTTGTCATTGGTATAACCCATTTCTGAACATCTCTACCTACTCTATAGTGAGTTAAGTAGAAACTTCAGTGGTAGATATGGCCTGAAATGCACACCTGCATAGTAGAGAGATTCTGTGAGAATATATTTGAAAAGTTTGGCATGTGGATGATAGACAAATCCACCCACTTTCCCTGTGGAGTCTCATGAGGCTTCATCTGAGTGTTGCTATGGAAAATCGTGCTGAATGAATTGAAAGGCCTTTATCCTGTTCCACTAAGAATCTAGATGGTATATGTCACGTGAACTTTATATATTGTTTTTTTGTTTAGTGTGAAATATGCAAACAGCCTTTGGAAAACCTACAAGCGGGGGACAGCATTTGGATTTATAGACAGACAATACACTGTGAACCTTGCTACTCTAACGTTGTGGGTAAGTCTTAAGCTCTGTATGAAACGATCGCTTTTGCTTTATTAAATGAAGGATTTCAATAAAATAAAAAAATATTTTATTAATTATATTTAGTTAAGAATTCAGCTGCAGGTAGTATGGTAATTTTTTTGTTTTATGGTATAAAATCAGTCAGCATTTATTATTGTCTTCTGATGTCAGCTACAACTAAGCAAGAGATTCTTTACTTTAGAAAATTTTCTATTTTTTTCCAAGTAAAAATAGAACTCTGCTCAAATGATTGTTGGAGTTGAAGTCCATATCTGTGAATGACCCTTTACGTTTGCACCGAGATATACTGTTTTACCTAATTTGATTATTATGCTAAATGCCTTTAAATGTTATTTTTAAATGGAAAATTTAAATGTATGTAATTCTATGTTAAATATAGCATCCAAGTATTTTTATCAGTTTAAGACCAACAATACTATATAATTTGGGCTGTTTATTAGCATAAATGTTGTGAGAAAAAAATATTAATGACCTGCATTTTTAACTCACATTTTCTATCAACTTAGCATGAAAGCTTTAAAGTTGATTTAAAAGATGTGTACAGTGCCCAGTAAGTTAGTAAAATAAAATACCATAAACCTTGATTAGTTTTGAAAAGCCAGTATTAACATTTCATTTTTAATTCAATGGTAAGTAAATAGAATAATTGAGATGATATTGGGAAGCTGGCCAAAGCCCTACATGATGGGGAGGTTTCCTAAGGTCTTGGTGTGGTAAATGAAAGAGGAACATTTGTGATTCTTACATGGAATCTAAAATATGGAATTTAGTGAGAAACGTGTAATATAAATGAAGTACTGGGAGACTACATCTGGAAAATGCTCTAACAAATATTCAGAAACCCACGTTCCATCAGGCTGCAAAATCAATTAGAAGAACAAATCTAATTATATTTATACTTTGCCTTCTATTTTCTGCTTTCCCCAGCAAGTTCTCATATCCCATTTTCTTCCTAATTTAGCAGCCTTATCACGATCCAGTATTATATCAAGAGCCTTGTCATGTATGGCAGCTCTAAAACTTTCATTCTCCCCCAAGTCCATGATATGGCTTAGAGATGTGGCCACCAAAAGACTCAGAAGTCATCGTGTCTTCCCCCATCTATGTGCACTACACAAGCATTGCATTTTTACAGTACATTTAAGTTGTCAAGACATGACTCTCAGGCATCTCATAAATATTAGTACCAGGCATTCTTTCTTTGTATTAATAATGTGATGAGTGCAGTAGAAGGAAAAAGTAAAATGCTGAATCTACCATGACCCCCTTGATGAATGATTATTTTAAAATTTTTAATTATAAGCTTATTTTCATACTGAATGCACATATCTAACTGTTATTTTCTTTACAATTTTCAGCAAAGTGGATTCAATAATACTGGCCCATGGAACTCAAGATGAAAGCATTCATTAAGGAATTAAAATTTTTATTTTAAGAATGTGTAATCTAGAAAAGCTTTTACACTGAAGATTGACTTCTGTATACAATGAACATTTCTGCTGTTGCATAAATAATCTAATTGCCTTCAATAAGGTCATATACATAAAGGGAACCATCTGTTATCTGGCGGGATTCAGCCATCACAAATTCAAGTGGTTTCAGTTACCAAGGTCAAATGAACGCTGCTCCTGATGGCAGTGAGCACTGCCGACCCACCAGGCCCACCTGTGCTCCATGCTCCTTATTTAGGCGCCATCATGGTTTCCATGGTTTCCATTCTCAGCTGTGTTTCCCTAAGAATTTGGATTTACAGACATTATTGACGTCCTGACAAACTCTTAAGAGAGCAAGACGTATTTCCTTTATGTGCAAAAGAAATGTGGATAGAAATTTTCCTATAAAGTTTGGTGGAAATTTATTAACATATAAAGTTGTATGGATCTCAGAAAATCACTTGAACTTTCTGTATCCCTGTACCTTTACCTGTAACACGAGGGGCATTGCACAAAATTGTTCTTAAGTTCCCCTTCTGCTCCCAAATTATCTAATTCTAAAGCAAGTTTTTGTTTGCTCTTTAGAAATACATCTGAATGTGTTTGTTAATCATATTGAACTAAAGAGGACAGCTAAACAATTTAACCTTAATGTCATCCTTCATTTTATTGCAGATTTAATTTTTATAGAATGTGTTTTAAAAACAGAAGGACATTGATTTATGGGTAATGGGTAAAATCATATGGCATATATTTTACATATTATGTGTTAAATTTTTTGCATGCATTTCAAAATCTGGATATATAAGTAACCTATGAGAAAATAATGGCTATGAACTACAAAGACATGTTCTCTAGCATGTTACATCGATTCATATTACATAGCACTTTATATTTACAGATGGCTTATAAAAATAAATCAAACTATCAGTGATAATCTTTTTGTGGAGTTTCTGTAAATACCATTCATTGACATTGATTTTGTCAATTGTAGGGATCATAGTTTATTATATTCTATGTCGCACTGGTTAACTTAATTATTTAGCTGCTCAACTTACAGCTTTTATTTTGAAAGAGCTTTTCCTTAAGGAATTGAAAATTCAATAATCATATGTGAGGAACTAATATTATTATTAAGATTGAGAAATTGAACTTACAAACTATTGCATGTGGACATAACAACTGCTTCTCAATGGAAGGCATATGGAACATTGAGGGAGAAGGTGGGATTTGGGGGAAGTTTAAGGTGGTTGTGAAAAACTGACATAAACAAGGAAGATTAAAGAAAGTAATCATGTATTTTCCAAATGTTGATAAATTTAAAGAACTATTCTTCTGTATAATGATTTAAAGCATTTGTTCCTCTTAGAGACTGGTTCACAAAGTGTTAAACACGAAATGCTTACCAAAATACAGCAACGTATAATTGTCCTATGGAAAGGGAGCCAGCAAAAACAATTAATAATAATTTGATATTCATTAATTCACGCTAGATGAGAAGTGGTAATTGAGCCATATGTTTTATTGTTCTTTTATTACGTGCTATCAGAGTGGATCAAAAGAAATCATTTTCTTAGAGTTGGAATTCGTGGCAGAAAAGGGCAGATGGAATAGTATCCCTCCCTTTTATATAAAGTGTATTAACATCTCAATGCCTTCGTAGTAATTAAAAATCATTTGAATATCATTTTTAAAGTCTTCCACTTTATAATGCTTCATTTAAACAAAACCTAAAAAGGACGTTTTTGTCACTTTTTTGAAGCTGTTTAATGGACCTTTTCTTCTACAATAATGTATTAAATTAAAGCAAAAGCTGTTGTAAAAATGAAATGAATATGGAAGGGAGAGAAAAGGGCTTCTGATTCACCAAGACCACATCATTATGTCTGGGTTTATTCGTATCATAGGAATGACAGATTCCTAAAACAACTTAGAAAATCTCTTCTTGCAGCCAATTAATTGTGTTATGATTGGCATACTTTTCCTGAACACAATTGCCTAAATTTCAGAATACCAAATCCTGAATTCTACTCCTAATTAAGAGATGCCTCTAGAAGAAAATTAATTGCTCTAACAAAACAATATCCTCTTAAAAAAAAAAAAAGAAGCAAAATGGATGAACTATAATAAACTCAGAAATAGAATTTGTTAAAATAGTATTCTTTTTTTTAATAAGGCCAAGAAAAAAAAATGTATTCAAAAAGTAGTCGTTTGACTGCAATCACATTTATAATTAGATCTGAGTGAGGAAATGGTCCAGTTCTCAACTGTCATTCACTCTCTAACTTGTTTACTACAATGGAAAATCATGAGTGTTTGGAACATTTTCCTACTCAGCTTCATTCAGAGCTCTACCAAAACAAGTGGCTGTTTTTGGTCTACAACATAGCAAACCAACAATGACATTTTTTTTGGTACTACTGAATTTACTGGTTATTTTGGCACAATAGAAATAAATGGCTTTTAAAGTTCCACCTATTTCATAGTACTCAACAATTCCCAGAGGCACCCAAAAATATCTGTATTAACTCAGGCCATTTACTTCATGGGCCTACTTTTTGCTTTTTAAAATCTGAGGTTTAGATTATTGGCTTTCTAATGTACTCACCAGCGCAAACATTGCATGGATCTATGAATGTATTCCTGCTGCTTACCCCATTCTTAGATGGTCCCTTTTGTTAGGTGCCTACTAGCTATTCAGTGTTTTCAATATATTTTAGAATTGCATGATGAGTTTCTCATAACACAAAAGTTGGGCACCGTTCGAAATCTTATTTACTGGTTCTTTGTCCTGCCATTTAAGAAGTATGGTTTCTAAGATATTCCTGAAATTTTCCAATGCATAAGTTAGGTAATGGTTTCAGTTTTTTCACTATAAGAAAGAAAACCAAACATCATCATTGCCTTATAAATGCCATCTGGCGAGGACCTTTTACTTCATTGCCTCTGTATTCTTTGATACATTCTTCTCATTAATAGATTGAAACGCCCAGTTGTTCTAGCCAAAAGACAAGCATGGTTTATAATCTACCATCGTTCATTTGTTCATTCATTTATTCTATTATTCAATAACTTACAAAACGTCATCTAGACCCTATGTTTCAGATCTTTGGGATGACCAAAATTGCTGAGGGGTCTGCCCTCATGGAATTTACATTCTAAAGAGACAGTGGAGGAGCAGTTTGAAAGACAGAAAACAAACACAGCAATTTCTGAAAGTATGCAGACCCATGAAGAAAACAAAACACAGTGATTAGGTGAAGGGGAAGTTTTAAAAATAATGTGGTCAGAAGATATTAAATACAACCTGGGGAAAAGCATTCCTGGAGAAGAAGTCTTAGTATCAGCCAAAATCAGACCATTTTCTGGGCGCAACCTGTCCTTGCATCTTGTAAACATAATGAAATGGAAGTTCCAAGATGCCAAGAGACAGAGCCAGTCAAAGAAGTTTTAAACATCCTCTATTCCTAATGCAAGACAATATTCGGATATTACAGAGCGCTTTCAACACTCTGCCAAGGGGTGCATTATACCCAGTGGCTGCTTCCTCCTGGACCTCAGACTAAAGACACTCACTTGGGTAAGGAGCCCCACGCATGCTCTGGTGACTGCGTCAAAGGTGGGTACCAACCAACCCTCACCTGGAATGGGAACCACGGGCGACTATAGTTGCCTCATCTCAGCTGGGGCACCAAGGATCAAGTCCCTTTCTGTTTTCCACATAGAAACATGTTAAGACTAGGCAGCATCGTTTCAGATCTAGGAGAAACTTCTCACAGGAATTTTATAAACATTACACGTTGTCTTCCCTTGTTGCAATATGAACAATGTGTCTGGTAAGAAGGAACATTCAGATCTTGGCATAACTTTCTTGACAGTCACAATTTGATAGTGCTACCTTCTTTCCCAGGAGAAAAGGAAAGATCATGAGCTTCAAGGGCCCATCAGGCCAGGATCAAAAGTCTCCCGCTGGAAAGTGTTTAGGCCCTAAAGCAAATGCAGCTTTGGTGTGATTTAGGAATAGAAAGATTGCCAAGAGGCTGGAATTAGTGACCATGAAGAGATGAGGTTGAAGAAGCCGATAAAAGACAGACCATGGAAGTTTTATAATGGATCATTAAAAATTTACATTATCAAAGGAATGTTGACATTTGGTAGAATTCACTTATTCTCTTTAGATTTGTGTCATTAAAATATTGGTGCTGGAACAATTTGACACCTGTATGCAAAAGAAAAAAGAAAAACAACCTAGACACAAATTTTACTTACCTCTTTCACAAAAATTAACTCAAGATGGATCATAGACTTAACTGTAAAATACAAAGCTATAAAATTTCTAGGAGAAAATCAACATGACCTGGAGCTTGGTGAAGGGTTTTTAAATAAAACACCGAAAATACAATTTATAAAAGGAACAATAGATAAGTTAGAAGTTATTAAATTTAAAAACTTGTGCTCTGTGAAACATATTGTTAAGAGAATGAAAACATAAGCCACAAACTGGTAGAAAATATTTGCACAACACATATCTAATAAAGAACTTCTCCCCCATGTACAAATAATTCTTAAAACTAAACAATAAGGAAACAAAAACCGAAAATGGGCAAAATAGCTGGACAGACACTTAACCAACGAAGATCTGCACAGATGGCAAATAGGTATATGAAAGATGCTCAACAGCATTTGTCATTGAGGAAATGCAAGTTAAAACAACAATGAGATACTACTTTGTGCCTATTAGAATGACTGAAAAGTAAAAAATTGGCAACATCCATTGTCCATGATGCAGAGCAACAGGAACTGTCTTTCATTGATGATGGGAATACAAAATGGTACAGCCACTTTGGAAGTCAGTTTGATAATTTCTTACAAAGTTAAATATAGTCTTCCATATGATCCAGCAATTATGCTCCTAGGTATTTACCCAACTAATTTAAAAATTTATGTCCATACAAAAAGCTGCACATGCATGTTTATAGCAGTTTTATTTATAATCATCAAAACCTGAAACCAGAAACCAAGATGTCCTTCAATAAACAAGTCTCAACAAACTGTAGTACATTCATAAAATGGAGTGATATTTAGCAATAAAAAGGAATGAACCATCAAATCTGCAGGATATGAACACTTCTTAAATGCAAATTGCTAAATGAATAAAGCCAGTCTGAAAAAGACTCTATGCTGTATGATTCCACTTATATGACATTCTGGAAAAAGAAAAACCATAAAGATAGTAACCAATTAAGTGATTGCTGAGGGTTCAGGGAACGTGGGACTGGGGAGATTGAGAGTTGAATAGGTGAAGTGTAGGAGATTTTTTTAGTGCAATCGAACTATTCTGTATGATACCATAATGGTGAATAGAGGATACTATGCATTTGTCAAAATCTATAGAAATTTAAAGTAAAAAGAATGAACCTTAAAATATGCAAAATAAAAATCTCATTTAGGTGGTTAGGGGCAGAATCCCAGGATGGAATGCAGAATACAACAAATGAATCTAACTGTGTTCCAAATGTATGAAACAGTCTTATTGAAGGCTTCCAATCTACTTGCTTCTGGTAAATTCCGTATGAAAATAACCTTAGCAAAAGACTTTGGGGCTCATAGGTCTTCTGTCCACTGATTCTCCTCTTTTATTTTCTGGCCTCTGTGCTTGGGTGGTCCTTCTCTCCTTCAATTAAGTGGTCTTTGCAATTGAGTTGATTCCCATGTCGGAGGCAGAGCATTTCAGGGAGCCCCTGGCACAATTTCTGAGAGACAATGCTATCTCTTGCTCTTTGTCATAAGGTTGAAATGTGCTTTTCTAGCTTGGGTAACCCCTCTATTACTGGACTGTCCATCAATTCAGATTACATGTCTCAGACAGAAGAGAATTGCAATGTTTAAGCATTTATGCTTTTGTAAACTGCCTTATGCCTTATTTCATCTCTCTCCTGGTATCTTGTTAAATGTAGTAAGGAGCAGCCAACATATACTAATATTCTGAGTTTTCCCATTCTCTTCTCCTAGAATCAAGGGCTCCATAGCTAAAGTAAGTGAGAACTTTGCCAAATATTTTTCCATGGCATAACAAGCATCATCAGATTTACAGCCCGCAATATTTATTTCCTCATTCCCTATTCTGCAAGTAATTAACCAATTCCATGTGTTTTAGGCTTTAGTTTGATAACACCCTAGTTCTAGTACAAATTTCTAAATAAGTTAGGGTACAACTAAATGGCTATAACAAAGAACCTCAAAAATACAGTGGCTCAAACAAGACACATTTTTTTTCCCTTTTTCTCATAGCAAAACAGAAGTACTCTCTATTCATGGAATCGTCTAGAACATATTGTTGTGCTGCCATCTTCTCGTATCTCATGATCAAAGCTGGCTCACCAGTTCCATAACTGTACCCCTGCCTGAGGAAAGAGAAAAAGAAAGGATGTGATAAAGAAACTGCCCCCATTCCCTACACTCATATCCCAATGGCCACACCTAACTGCAAGGAAGCTTATGAAATGTGGTTCCTTCCCACATGCCTGCTCACATATGTTGAGGTTTCTACTACTAAAGGGAAATGGAGAAGTGGATTGTGGGAGCAGGTTGAAGTCTCGGTGAGCTGGGGCTTCTGACTCGTCCCCTGTGATAGCTTATCAGTGGATCGGTGGCTCAGGGTCTCCTATAAAACATCTCTCTGTACATACAAAGACCCCCACTCCCACCCCTGCCAGGCATTGTTAATGATGCCTTTTCCTGATGAACAAAGGATCTGAGATCTGTGTGGCCATTTGAGAAGGATTCTGGCATGATGCCCTCAATTTACAGGATTTGCAGACAAAGAGGATTGGGGACCTGAGTCCCTGAACTGTTCCATGGTAGAGCCAGTTTGTCAGTGGCAAAGCTAGGACTGGAAACCAGCATGCTGAAGTCTCTTTCACTAAATCTGGGCTTTTAAATGAACACAATAATTGAAAAATTGTCTCCCCAGCATAGAACACAGCAACAGATTAAGCTTCATATGCCATCCTGTTATTCAGTATTTTATTAACTTAAAATTACTGTGATACATTGCTGACTCCTACTTAACTTGTGGTTTTTATGATTCTGTATCAATTTTTGTCATACATTTGCAAAATTTATTTTGTCCTAACTCGCTTTGTATAGATTTCTTCTTTCACCAGTTACTTTTCAAAGTTAAATCTATTGGGGTGACATTGGTTAGTAAAATTATATAGGTTTCAAGTATAAAATTCTATAATACATCATCCATATATAGTATTTTGTGTTCACCACATGAAGCCAATTCTCCTTACCCTCTGGTAACCACTAAACTGTTGTATGTGCTTATGAGTTTTTGTTTGTTCATTTGTTGCTTTCAGTTTTATATCCCACATATGAGTGAAATCATAGGTTTCTTGACCTTTTCTGTCTGACTTCATTTAGCATAATCTCAAGATTCATCTATGTTGTTGCAAATGGCAATATTTCGTCCTTTCTTATGGCTGAGTAATATTCCCTGTATATTGTATATATGTACCATATATTGTATATATGTACCATATATTGTACATATATTGTATATATGTACCATATATTGTATATATGTACCACAGATTCTTTATCCAATCATCTATCAAAGGATACTTTGGTTGTTTCCATGTCTTGGCCATCGTGACTAATGCTGCAATGAACATAGAAATACATATATCTTTATGGATAAATGTTCTCAGATTTGGGGGTTAGATACCCAGAAGAGGGATTGGTGGTATTTCTATTCTTAATTTTTTGAGGAACCTCCATACTGTTTTCCATAGTGGCTGTACCAATTTACATTCCCACCAGCAGTGTATGAGTGTTCCTGTTTCTCCACAGCCTCTCCAAAACTTGTTATTACCTATGTTCTTGATAACAGCCATTCCAATAGGTGTGAGGTGGTATGTTATTGTGGTTTTGATTTGCATTTCCCTAATAGCTAGTGAAGTTGAACATCTTTTCATGTATCTGTTGGCCGTTTGTATGTCTTCTTGGGAGAACTGTCCGCTTAGGTCCTCTGCCCATTTTTCAGTTTGATTGTTTTTTGTTGTTGAGTTGTATGTGTTCCATATATATTTTGGATATTAGCCCCTTATCAGAGGTGTTGTTTGCAAATATCTTCTCCCATTTGGTTGGTTGTCTCTTTGCTTTGTTGACAGTTTCTTTTCATGTACAGAAGCTTTTTAGTTTGATATAGTCCCATTCATTTATTTTGCTTTTACTTCCCTTGCCTTTGAGGCCAAATTCATAAAATTCTCTTTGAACCCAAGGTCCAGAAGTTTAGGACTTATGTTTTCTTCTCTGCAACTTATTGTTTCAGGTCTTATATTTAGGTGTTTGATCCATTTTGATTTAATTTTGGTATATTCACCAGTTACTTTTTATACTCTGCATTTGAATCCCATTTAACATGAAATGCTTTAAAAAGTCAAACCCTGGAATCAAATAAAAATTTTACTAAAGTTAATATGTATTACATCCATTATATGCCTCCCCTCCCCCCGTTTACTCTTTTATCACTCTTCTAAAAAAAGTTAGATTGGAATTCATTCCTTTAAATTCCAATGGAGACATGCGGAAAATTAAACCATATACCAATATTAATAATTTTTTTCTAGCACAATAATAACTTTCACTCACCAGAAACCAACTGTGTTCCAGGTACTTCAATTACATATCTTTCTGGGTCTCACCTTTTCAGAAATGTCACAACCTGGGAAATTTTTCAACACTTGTTAAGTGCAAGCAAAGTCATTCAAGAAATACTAAAATAATATACTGCTAGAGTACTTAATTTCATGAGATGATAAAGGAAATATGTACTATCGGAAGAAAAATTAAAATATATAAGTATCAAAATATTCTGCCTGAAGATTTATTTTTCTTTGTTATTTTATATTCTTGTGGTTTGTGGATCCCCAAGACCATCATCACCTCTGACACCAATTGCAAATTCAAGAGGTCCACAAGACCACTGTTAGGTTCATTACACTTTCTTTAGTAGAGAAAAAAATGAGCTAGAGAAAAACCTTTTTCTATTATGTACGTTCTTTAACTGTATCATCAATTCATTTGCTCAGATACATACTTCAGGGTGAATTAAAACCAAATTTAAAATATTATTTATAGTATATTTTACTTGCAAAAGTAAGCAACAAAACTTCCTTTTCCACCTGCATTACCTCTCCACTTTTCAATTCCCACCCTATTCCCACTTACATCCAGCCTTAGGAGATTGGTTCATTGGTAGTTAATACGGTATGCTTGCTATATTGCACTGACTATGCTTAAATTTTTGGAAACATGATACAGTATCATCAATATCTTCCTAATCAGTTCTAATTCTTTAATGTCTTCAAATATTTAGACAGTGTTGACATTTCCCAAATTATGCTATAAATGTTGTCTCTCTATTTAAGTTTGTTTGAACCATGATTCAAAGAGCTTTGTACATTGCATTTGTTTAATGTGATATTGTCTCTTATAATCTACTATAGATTCTTTCTCAATCTCCTTTTACCTTTTACAATGTTGTTGTTGTTGGCAAAGACAGAGAAGAGGGAAAACCAGGAGTACAGGAAGGAGGGGTAGAAAGAGAAGCTGAATCACTTGTCTCAGTTTCCTGCAGTTTATATTTGTGTTTGTTTTGTTCATATATGTTTCTTGGCCCTTGTATTTCTGTCTTGAGATGTGATCAAATTCAGGTTTGGTGGTGGTGGTGGTGGTGGTGGTGGTGGTGGTGTGCGTGGGTGTTTAAGTGTGTGAGTATGAAGTCTACTTAAGTGCTTTCATGGGAAGCACACAATGCCTTTCATTTTATGGCATTAGCAATTCATTAGGAATTACAAAATGTGACGTGATCTTTCTATTTGTTCTTTTTCATTTATCATCCAGAACATATCTATAAAAATATACTTTTATCAACAATTTAGTTTCCCTAAATTTGTATAGAAAAGGCAGAATAAAGGTTTTATCCTTTACCAGTTTTCAAAATAAGTCAAAGCCCTAGTATTTTCAAAAGATGATTATATATTTAAGTATCATTTTGAACTCAGGGATTTAAACATATTTGATGTGTTTCAATCCATAGCAGTTATTACTCTATTGACACTGAAGTAGTCTAATCTTTGGACAGTGGGAGTTTATTCAAGTTGGCGCCTAAGTCCTTTTGACATAATCTTACTAGGCTTTGATAAAAAGTTTCAGGCTTATCTAGTATATTTCCTACCTTAGACTTGCAATCAGCACCTTTGTTTAAGACCACTGCTCTCTTTTTATGAATAGTGGTATTTAAAAACCAATATCTAGGCACTAGGGTAACTCATTGCTATTGTGTCATCAATAGATGTCAAGGTTATTTCAGTGGGTAGTGCCGAAAAAAATATATATATATATGTATATATATTTACTAAAAAGTATAAATGAATTTGCACTGATATCCCAGTTCAATTTAATTCAGGATTATAAGGTTATGCTCATTGATCTCAGTGGCTATCTCTTTACTCCCACGCCATTGATACCAGTTTTCAATAACACAAACATAACTCTGCTTTATACCACAGTGCAGACATCACAGTCTCAAAATAACCATATCGGCATCACTATCAGCAGTATATTTCTAATAATTTCTTAAACTCCAATGAAAGTATCTCTAGAAATGGGGGACGGAATCTGAAAAACTGGTGGTATGAATCATTCTTTCTTAAGCTAAGACTAATTGCATGGCTTAAACATATGTACTTGGTGTTATTTAAGGTCTGTGTAAAAGTGCTGAAGTACTGTGTGTGTGTGTGTGTGTGTGTGTGTGTGTGTGTGTGTGTGTGTTCCAGCTGAGGAGGATGGTAGAATTTTCTTCTCAGAATTAGCACCTGGTAATTCAAATGACTCAGAAGAATGTCTATAACTACTTCTCTGTGCTGTGCATTAACCAGAGGGCTAACATACTTGCAGGGAAACTCTCTTGTAATGTGACAAGACTCACAATAAATTGGTCTCCCTCCACAAGAAAGGCACAGTAGGGGGTCAAGCCATATCCGATTAGACCATGGTTCTGTCTGGTATCCCCAAGTAGTTACCATGGCCACTTCGAAGCACTGAATTAGCAGATGGTAAATTTAAAAGAACAGCTTTTTAAAATTTAAAACAAATCCAAATGTAAACCTCCCTCATCTTCTCCATTCCACTCTTTGCCAGAAAAGGGGAGAAAAACATCACATGTATCATTCTGAGATGTTTATCTAAAAATATCATTTATCCTAGGTTTCAAAATCCATTGCAACTCATATTAAACAGTGTGTGTGAGTGTGTGTGTGTGTGTGTGTGTGTGTGTGTGTGTGTGCGCGCTGTGTTTAAGCTAATCCCTCACTTTCCCTAGCTGGTGACCAGTATGTGGAAACAAGAGGCAGGAGGCTAAAATTTCTAGGAGGCAGTAGTAGGGAGGTGAGCTGCTACCACTGCCCAGTTGGCTGTTCCAGATTGTTATAAGACATCACATCATTATACTTGAATGGATGTGAATTTTTCTCATCTTTCTTTTTATGAGAAAATGTTTTGCGTAACTTATTTTTCAGTTTTCACATAAAAGAGAGAAGTTGAAAGCCACCGTCGTGTCCTCTCACTCTTTGGGCGGGGATGGACAGTGGATGGTGCACTGGAGACTGAGGTGAAACTAGAGTTGTAATGCAGAGATAGGTAGCACAGAGTCAGCCATCTGCTGGGGGGGGCAGTTCGTTTTAAGAGGCTCTGGTTCGTTTTGGGGTGATTAAAAAGCAGATAATAAAAGAGCATAGACTTCTTGTCAAAATGGCATTCCAAATTCACACTTTGAGTCACCCAAAAACTCCACATCCTAGCATGTAACCTTGGGAAGAAAAAAAATCTTTATGGACCAGGTACTGAATGAAGATAAATGTGGGCCTGAAACCACAGGCCTGCCATTCTCACTACCAGCTGTGAGAGACACAGGGTAATACAGTTTCCCAGGGCCCCGGAAAAGTGGGATGGAGTGGCCACTCCCCCCCACCACATTCATTTCCCCGTCATCCTAGAAACAGAGGCAGAAAACGGTGCTGCCAGTGGGTGCTCGGAGCTACAGATGATGAAAGTATGAGTGCCAAGGCAGGTGCCAGGACAGACTTAACCTTCATGACCAAGTCTAGTTGACATGTCATCTTATTTATGGTAAAATAACAACACAGAGCATCAAGAGAAGATCTAGCTTTGGGGTTGGGCTGAGCCAAGCACAGAATCTGTAAATCAAGATGAGAAAGAGGGAGCAAAAGAAAAAGGGCACCAACTCAAGGTGGATCTAAAAACAAAAATTCCAAAAACGTATAAACATAATTAGCACAAAAAAAGACAGCAAGTAAAATAAAATATTTGGAAATGAAATCATCCTAGACAAAATGAAAAGACATGTTTCATCTTAAAAAGACTTTAAGTGTGTTTAGAGTTATCAAGGAGATAAAAAAGGAATAGTATCATTCCAAAGAAATGGGAAATTATGCAAAAAATGTGATTTTGAAACGCACACTGGGTAAACTCTAAACTCTAAACTGGAATAATCAAGATTTGAATAACATAACAATTGATTTCAATATAGATACATAAGTTATATATTTTATAAATATTATAAGTTTATATAAATGTTATATACTTATATTTGTATAAATTGTGTATGTGTGTACGTATCCCACACCTAACCAATAGAATATACAGATCTTATTCAAGTACACATGGAACATTTTCAAATATTGACAGTATACTAGGGCACAAAGAAAGTCTCATCGAATGTCAGTGAATCAGATTTGTATAAACCATTGTCTCTAATCACAACACAATTAAATTAGGAGCCAATAGTAAAAGATGATGAAAAATACATATACACAGAAGCAAACAAAAATTGTATTTTTAAATTACAAATGAGCCAAAGACACAATCATAATAAAATTACAGCCCAAAACAACCAAAACCTGGAGATGGCAAAATGTATAGGATTCAACCAAAATATTTCAGGAAAATCTTAGCCTTAAGTTTATTTAGCAGCAGGAAAAATTTACATGGACCTATATCATAGTAGGCAGTGCCGTACACGAAGTATTTCCTTGTTCTTCTGGTCACATGGTACAGTTACATTCCACCGCTGCCTTGAAGTTTGTGTAACCGAAGTTGCTTTAGTCAATGCCATGTGAGTAGAAGCAGTTTTGTGCCACTAGTGGGCAGGAACTTTCTGAGATAGTATACAGTTGGCAAGACCCTTTGTTTTTACGTTGGCAATTATAGAAGCGTGGAGATGGAGCCTCCCTTAGCCTAGGTACCTGACAGTCTTCTGTGCCGCCCCCGATTCTCTTCCTGTCTGTCCACATGTGCAATGCTACAGCACGGTAGAGACAGCTTACCACCATCTCATCTCCAAGATAGGTTTCCACAGGTGTTATCAGGGTTGCTGTCTTCTACAGCTTAATTATGTATTTTAGATTTTCTTCTTTGAAGATACATTTACAATCTGTTGGCCTACTCATCTCATGTGTCTGATCTTTTAAAATCATGTTTGACTGATTCCACTGTCTCCATTATTTTAGTAGCACCTGGGAGCTTTCAGACACTGTTTGCAGAGACTAATAAAAAGTGCTTGCAAAGGCAATTAAATAAAGCCCTGAGTCTGAAAACAAAGGCTTGAAGCTGGTTATAAAGCTGGAAAACTGTCCCAGTAGTTAATCTCCACCTCCAACCTACCCACTTGACTCTAATTATCAGAGTGCATTCATATTTGAAGCTTTTTCCATTCTGTGTTGGTGGAGGTAACCATATCTTTAATAAAATATTTTCTGCTAATTGGCACATATCTTGTTTCCCTGAACATAAGACCTAGCCAGACCATCATCTCTAATGCGCCTTTTGGAGCAAAAATTAATACAAGATCGGGTCTTATATCATATTATATAAGACCCGGTCTTATATTCAAATTATATTTAAAAATTAATTAAAATAAGACCGGGTCTTATATTAATTTTTGCTCCAAAAGATGCATTAGAGCTGATGGTCTGGCTAGGTCTTACGTTCGGGGAAACACGGTATCTTCCTTTTTGAAAATAAACAAACAAAAATATTCCTGAAGATAAGAAATAAGAACATGTCTGTAATCATTATGACAAATCTTTTTGTGACACAACTGCCATGGTCTCTGTGAAGGATCTAGAACAAGATATTGTAGTTGAAATACAGATCACCTGTGTATGATATAAATATTGTTTTCTGAAATTAACTATGTGTCCAGACCATTATTAGGCACTCACTGACTGTTTGTTTTGAGGAAACTTGCAGCAACTTCTTTGAGGCTGGCTTATAACTTCTAGAACGTGATGATTTGCCCAAGAGAATGCTGCACTATTTTCTGTACCCTGCCTTCCACTGCCATTTAATTAGATTACAACAATCATGTGCTTGCAACTGTGCCAGTCCCTTGAGGAGCTAAAGGGTCTACAAGCATAAGAGGGCTTGTTGCCCTGCCATGTCACACAGACTTTCAAATGATTTCCGACTTTGGTCTGTAACAGTTCAGTGTGATTGCAATTCTTTTTTTTTTTTAAGGGGAGTTTTATAAAAGCTCTGGAAATTATCAAAGAAAATTCTTCTGAATTAAAGGAAGAATACGCTACCACATTGATATTTGTGATGAGAGAACCATTTGAGAAAAACAAGAAAATAGATTGTTCTAAATCCAGATACTTTCTAGAGTAGACACCAAGTATGATGGTAATTTAAATTACCAATTTTTGCCAGCAAGATCCAAGTCATACCAGACTCATTTTTCTTTTAACGAATTTTGGAAAAAAAAATTAAATGCTTTTAAAGATGTTATCTTCAAGGTTTAAGTAATTTTGCATGTTAATTTTCAAGAAGAGCAGATCTTGTTCAAAATTGTTTATGTGTGTTGGGGTAAAAATAGTTTCAGATTTTGAAAAAAGTTCCTAAACTTTTTTTTTTTGACATTTTTCACTTTTAAAATAACTCTCAAACCATTTTGGGGTCTGTCATGGGTCTGAGATAGGCTGTGAGAGTGCTTATTGAGATGGGAAGAATCCAAATTGCTAGAAATGCAAAACAAAGCAGTACTGGTTTATGCTCTTTGGTCATCTGTGCAGAAATAAGCATTGAATGAATAGCCATTATACTGTCAGAAGTGTTGTTCCAGCACTGGCAACTTTGTTGATCTTGGTAACTTGCTGTTTTCTAATCTGAGCTTGGAAAGTTTCAGTAATCTTTGCTGGCTAATGAATCAGACTTTGTTCAAAGCATTCCTGACTATTGGTTTTGCACAATCAATAGTTTGTATTGATAAGCCACTAAGCCCAGAGCAGTGTGTTGTGCTAGGTGCTGCTGAAGATCAGAAAGGAGGTACTGCAGTTTGTGAACTTGGATTCTGAGGGCAGGCTGCCTCACTTCAAGTCCTGGCTCTGCCACTTACTGGCTCGGTCATTTGGGGCAGATTATTTGACCTCCCTGTGCCTCAATTTCCTGATTTATAAAACAAAAAAAGTAATAGAAAGTATCTCAGAGTGTTGTTTGATGATTAAATGAATTAATACAAGTAAAAGGCTTAGAACAATTGCTAGCCTTTTCTAAGTACTAATCGCTACTACTAAGATAAATTGTAAAAAGTTTCATTTTAATGGGAGTGGTAGGTATGTGAGCTATCCATAAAAATAACAAATTGACCCCAAAGGAAACAATATTGACTAGGAATTAGAGCTGGGTGCTGTATCCTAGTTCTATTGTTGCTTTGATGCATCCTACATCTTGCCTGATAAATGAATATATCAGACTTGCTGTAGTGTCTCACAACTTGATAAGGAGAACTGAATGAAATAATGCATGCTTTCTACATGAAGTCTTGCCAACATTTATAGCCAAAATTAATTGCTCCTTCTTGGACACTCACTCCCTATGCTGTTGATTTGTATTTTCATCATGATACTTATCGCACTAAGTCTTGTACTATAGTTGTTTATGTGCTTCTTTCTCCAACTAGATAAGATCTCAGTGTCGGAGACACTGTCTTACTCACTTTTAAAAAATCATATAGCATTGTGATTTGAGCATAATAGATATGTAATAACTGTTTATTAAAAAGGGGCTCTGAAAACTATAGCTTGCTAAATGAACAGAATTATTATTATTGTTACTATTATTCTTATTATAACTACTACTATATGTGACTTTACAGGGCATAATTACATGGGTTGTTGGCAGGAATTTGAGTAGTAGAGTTGGGTGGGGTCAAAAGGGAGCAACCCAAACAAGGATTACAGGCATACCCTGGAGATATTGTGGGGTTCATTTCAGAACCATAGCAATAAAGCAAGTCCTAACCTTCTCGCTGCTGGTGGTGGAGGTGGCGGTGCTGGTGGCGGTGGTGGTGGCGGTGGTGTTCTAGCCTTCCATTTGTAAAAGACGCAACATCTGTGAAGTGCAACAAAGTGAAGCACAAAACATGAGGTATACCTATATGTACATAAATTCCGGCTTCATGCATTTTTGTTTTTTTCTCTGCATTATCTCCTTACATGAAAATGTACACATTAGATGCAGCACATATTTTTCTAGCTTTTAATTGGGTGAGATGTGAAATAATCAATTATTACGGGGTTTGCAAAAAGTCTTGTAATCCTACTGTGTTGTTACCATATGATAAATGGAGTTTATGAAAACAATTAGATTCTTCTCTAAATTTCAGCTAGAGTTTGGGGATTTATTTATTTATTCATCTACTCTTTAAAAACCTATTTCAATGTTTCTGTGCTGTGCTAGACACTGCACAGGGCAGTGGAGACCCACAGTATGTAAGTCTATTCTGAGTGGATAAACAGAAATCTCCATTCAGATGCAAAAACAAACAAACAAAAAAGCAAATACTGTAGTCCAGACGAATTAACTTGAAAACATAGTCAGGGATCTTGGATCTTAGCTTAAAACCCAGATGATTTTTTTTTTTTTTGCAGTAATTGGATCTATCAACTTGAATGAATGTAGGGCTCATATTAGGGTATGTCGACTGCGCTGATTGAAAATCTACATTTCAAACATATGGGGCTTACCCTTAGAGGAATTTTACTCTAAGACAAAGGTATATAAGGAAAGGAGTGGTTGGACCACTAGAAACTGTGCTGAGAACTACTGTTATTTTCATGACTGAACTTGGGAAGTAAACTAACCTTGTTCCTAGATTTCCTTGGAAAATTAGATTTAAAAATTGAAGAAGAAACTATGCTGCTTTTGCAATTCTATGGCTGGATGAATTTGATATCTATAGATACTATTAGAGGTATATGTGAAAACTACAAATGAAATAAGTTTACTTTCTCTCTTAAAAGTTACCCCAATAAACTTTAATTTTAAAAAAGTCACTAGAATGGCCACAGTTCTGAGGTGCACTGGAAAAATACACTTTTATTTATCTGTTTTGAATGTGTAGTATATATGGATGTTTCTCATGAGCTTCTGGTGTTTCAAATGTATTTGTAAAGCGTGAAGTTTTTGATGAGACATGCACTTTCATTTTTCATGTCTTTGTAAACCTCTGAAATCACCTTATATATTTCATTTAAAATAAAAAGTATTTTAAAATGGAGCAACTATACATACAATTTCTTTCAAAACACAAAGCTTACAAATTTACATCAAAATAAAAAAATCAAGACTGCTTAATTAAAACCTGGACACCATCAACCTCTTTTATTATGTGTTAAAGAGACTGGCATCCTAAGGATACCAACTTAAAATCAGTGTGTGTTTTCAGTGTCTCTGGTGTGTACATGTATAATTCACAGAAGGGGGGGAAGTGCTTTAATTGAAAGGAAAGACATGATTTAAAATTTTCTAGACATGAGTCATTTCACTTTTAAAACAGTTTGGAAGAGGGCAAATTTGTCTTTGCAGAAGAATGCAGCATAGAAGTTTAGGCCAGAATGTTTTATCTCTCTTTCATGTCTAAATTTCAATGAATACTTTGTTTTTACGCAACAGATTCTTATGACAAGTGTTACTTAGAGAACACAGTTCTGAAGCTTGACTACTAGTTGCGTGGATGTATTCTGTAGCCCATATTGGCTAAATGGGGAAGAGCAGGCTGTCTATTTCTCTCCTCTAGTGTTTAAATTTTGCAGTAACGTGATTGCTTTTCTTTACATCTTAATTCTTGTTGCCTTCCCTAGTCTGCCTATTCCCAATTTCTTTTGCTAATGTGGAACCCAGCAGCTCTTTGTTCTCATTGTGTCTGTCGTCTCCCTTTCTTTGTGTTGCAGGGATTCTGCTACCCGCATCTGCCACTGAGCATGCGGAAAAAAATCCTTCAATAGATTCTTTACTTGGGGCTTTCGGTAGTATTATTCCACTTTTCCAGGTTTTAGTAATAACCAGAATATCCAGAAGAAGGACTGAAACTTGGAAAGGTGATGGGTGATACAGGTGGTTAGGTGGTGGTCTAGCAAGCTGGGACACCTGAGAGGAAAGTTCAGGGTTTATGCAAGCTCTCTCTCAGCAAGTTAAATACGGAACACCCACCCTTCACACAGAAACTAGAGATAGAGGCTTACAACCGAGAAGACACAAGTGTTTCTGACTAGGAAGGCACAGAGCCATATCTAAAATCAACCAGTTCAATGTGCGAGCAGTTCCAGAGCCAAGGGGTCCACTGTCACAAAGATTGGTGGTATCTAAAGTCCCTGAGCGGGGACTTTCACTAGATAGTTTACCATCTGAAAATGAATACTAGTTGTATGGACTTTTCTCATAATAAAATCTCACTTTCCTCTGATTGTGTTAAACACTCAAAATGCTAAGTCAATATTAATTGAATGAAACTTGATTCAGTAGTTCTTCTTAAAAGCCCTTTCGCTCTCCCCCTCCCCCTTAAAGCAGATTTGTTAATGCTTTCCATAGGATGTAAGAAATAGATTTGAAGGTGAGATTAGGGGTATCGGGGTAGAGTTCTGACCTTAATAGCTTGTATATTATTTAATAGATGGAGCGCTACACAATTTTACTCATGTGTCTCCCATATTTTTGCCTGTTTTGTTCACTGCCTGCATGGCCAGGTCTTAGAATGGTGTTGGGCAGAGTATGGTTCTCAGTCTTTTGTTTAATGACTATATAGTATGGAAAACATGATCGTTTTATTGGGGCAAACATTGGTGGTAAATAGAATAGTTCAAATTAGACTATTTTCAAATAAACTGAAGTTGAACACTTCAGTGGCTCTTCAGCAGCTGGCTACTGTCCCCCTCTTAGTGAGGGGGGATTTCTTCTTTCTCCTCGGCCTCCCCTCTCCCACCATTTTGTTTCTGTATCCCCAATTAGTGGATTAGATAGCATCGTTTCAAAGCTTTTCTGTTCCACGTATTTACTTTTAGGTTCTTACGATAATGTCCCCTAGCCTTTTGGTTTCCTATGGGTTTCACTAGCTAGCGGCTAGCAGCTAACGGGGTTAAGCGTAACAGTGTTCTTGGAAGGCAGTAAGCCAGGGGGCGCGCGGGGCGCTGCTCTCGGGCTAGCACCTGCAGCTGGGGCTTCTCCGTAGCAGCGCTCAGTCCGCACTCTCCGCAGCTGCGGGAGGAAGCGCCTGCGGCGGGAAAGCTCAGGCAAGGTCCAATAGCTGGCACCTGGGCTTAGGTGGAGTGGGCGGGGGCGGGGGCGGGGGCGGGGGCCCCGCCCCTTGGGGGCGCCTCAATCCCGCTGGTCCTCCATTCAGGCCCCGCCCACCCGGCTCCCGCGCCCCGCCCCGCCCCCAGGCCGCGACTAAAACCCGGAGCCGCCGAGGCGCCCAGGGGACTGGAGAGACGCTCTGAGCATGTGCAGAGCAGCTCGGCGGCTGCTGCCTAGGCGGGAGGCTGGAGCCCGGTGCTGATGCGAGCAGCCCACTCGGCCTCAGCCCCAGCGTGGTCGGCCCCCCGGGCCGGACGGCAGGGAAGGAGCCGTAGCCTCCCCGCGGCCAGAGGAGCCTGCACGAAGGCGCGCAACCCCCGGCGGCTGCGGCGCCCTCCGGGCCCAGGATGATGGCGGAGCAGGTGAAATGCGCCTCGGCGGGGGGCGGCTCCGGAGCGGGCTCCGGGCCGGTGGTGAACGCGGAGCTAGAGGTGAAGAAGCTACAGGAGCTGGTGCGCAAGCTGGAGAAGCAAAACGAGCAGCTGCGGAGCCGGGCGGCCAGCGCGGCCGCCGCCCCGCACCTGCTGCTGCTGCCGCCGCCGCCGCCGCCCGCCGCGCCGCCCCCCGCCGGGGCCTGCAGCCCGTTGGGTCCGCGGAGCCCCCCAGCCACCGCTGCCTCTTCTGGGGGCCTGGGGCTCGGACTGGCGCTGGGCGCCGGGGGCGGAGGCAGTGGCAGCACCAGTGCCGCGTTCCCGGGGACCTACTGCCTGCCCAGCCCGGCGCCCTCCCTGCTCTGCAGCCTGGCGCAGCCCCCCGAGGCGCCCTTCGTCTACTTCAAGCCCGCGACGGGCTTCTTCGGCGCGGGTGGCGGGCCGGAGCCGGGGGGCGTGGGAACGCCGCCCGGGGGAGCCGCCGCGCCCCCCTCGCCGCCCCCCACGCTGCTGGATGAGGTGGAGCCGCTGGACCTGGAGAGCGTGGCTGCCTGGCGCGACGAGGACGACTACACCTGGTATGGCCGAGCTCCGCTCCCTGCCCCGGGACCTGGGCTTGGAGGCCCCGAGGACGGCGGGGAGGACCTGGGCGGGGAGGGGGGGCTGCCCTCTCCCCTGTGCCCCGGACGCTGTGGCCTAGCAGGTGCCGAGCCGGGCGAGGAGTGGAGGAGGCTTTGCACGAGGGCGGAAGCCTGCTTCTGAAAGCTCAGGCCGACCCGACTGGGGATGAGCTGGTCCCCTCCATCTCCTTGTGTGCAGCTTTCCGCTGATGGTTAGGTCCCAAGCGCCTCATACTATTAACTGAAAAATCCATGTTATCTTGTCTTTTTGTTACTCGGTCTTGTTTCCCCCGCCCCCCCCCGCCCCCCAGCATTTTTGGTAGTGACGCGGAATGGGTAGGGGTTGGCCTCAGTCTGCGACTGTTACTCCCAAACGAACGCTGGGCAGGGTCTGCGTCTTGTCCCTCCCCTTGAGGCATCCCACGCCGACTAGTGATTGATCCCCCTTAGAGACTCGTTCTTGTAGTTTGAGTTGTGCGGTCGTACGTCCTCATTCCCTTCATTTTCATTAATAGCTTCTCATTTCAGAGACTGACTTGGTTTATTTAAATGTGCTGACCTCACTGGCTTTCCTGTTAGTAATGGTATCAAAAATGAGAGCTTTTCAGGGAATGTAGTGGGCAACTTGAAGACACTTTTGCTTGGGAACTAAGGAGCTTTGCTTAATAAATTAAACTGGTGGTTGAAGAAAAGTGAGATTAAAGAAACGTTAATTTTCAGAAACTTGAAGTTACCAGAAAACTTGAGGCTGGCAGCATTTATCCTGTCGAAATCAGTTTAGATCTTTCTACTTTCCATCCATGAGTAACTTTGGAGGAAGGGGTTTTAAATTCCTTTGTTTTTCATTTTTCATGCTATTTGCTCATAGAGAAATAATGTGCCTTCTTGAGTCTCTAGAGGTACTGGGATATGGTCAGATGTGTAGAAGCTTCAGATAAGGTGGAACTTAGGTTCATATGGGGAAAATGAACAGCACTCACCTCTACATAGCAGTGGCCTGAAGAATTGAGTTGTACTCCTTTTATCTTGTGTCCCTTTATTTAGGACCCTTCCTATTTTTGCAAGTTGAGTTTTCCTTACTTTGTTTTCCTCTTGCATGATTGCACAAGAGGGAATGGGAAATGGAGAACACGACTGGTTTCGGATTGGGATCTGTTGTGTTCCTTTTACTTTACACTCTTTTATGTGAGAACTCTATAAAGTATGTCCACTAATTGGTTTGATTCTGAGAATCAAAATGTATGGAGAATATTCATCTATAAGGCTTTCATGCTCCTCCTTAGTACTTTACTTTTGGGCAGCTGTGCCAGTAGCTCAAGTTGTAAAAATCAAAACAATTCACCTCTTTAAGCCATTCAAGTTCCATTAAATGGGACTTTAAGCCATTTTTTAGAAGCTACACCTTTATTTTTGTGAAGCCCAGGCTGTATTGTAATCTCAGTGTCAGCTTGAAAATGGTACTGGAAAATGCTCTCATGGTGGCTCTTAGGTTGGTTATCACTAGTAACTATAAGCCCTTATCCCCTCTTATTAGTTTAGATTGATTTAGTCCCCATTTGGCTTTTTCTGAAGATATGTGCTAAAATAGTGGAAGGAAACTTGTTTGTATTTTTGATGGAGATCAATTCTATGCTTTAAAATATTAGCACTTAAAAGATTATACTGTTAGTAAGTGTATTAGATTGGTGATAGTATATATAGCTAATATAACCTTAATATTTCTTTTGAATGGGTTTCTACCATATTGAGTTATCCAATGATTGCTTGTACTTGATATCTAGACTTGGCTTTTGTAGTTTTGTTTTTGTCTCTTTTAATCAAAATAGTATTGAAACAACTAACTTAAAAAAAAAAATCACCTAGGTAGTGGGATTAGCCTAGTAGCACTTAAGATGGTTTGAAGCAAATCTAAATTAGTAGCAGATTTTACTAATTTTCTCAACTATATAGGTGAATAAATAAATCATTGCCTTGACACTTTACAAGTGTTCCTTCAGACAGATGGACAGTATTTATAGTACTGTGTCTTCTTCAAAACAAACCTAGGATTAGAATCCCCAGGTGGAAAAACAGGGAGGGATCATTAATCTTAGTGGAATGGACTTAAAACTTTTTTAAAGGTGACCTGATTTACAGAAAACTTTCAATCATAGCATTTTATGCATTAAGATATTTTTGTATTGCAATATTTTGGGCTATTGATGAACAAATAATCTACAGGGTTTAACCCACTTGTTAATGCTTGCAGAGACCTCTGCAGTGCCTTCATCACTACAAACTGTGTATGTCCCCGTCTTGTGGTCCCGCCAGGTACTTTTCCTTTGAATTCCCTGATATGTTTGCAGGAAGGCAACTTAGTTTTATTTTCCATTTATTAAGAAACAACTGTAGTAGATTACAGGTACCTGATTACTAAAAATATTTAAAAATAAAAGTTTTACATTTTCAATGTAAAAAAAAGTCAAAACACAGAAATGAACATAAAGTTGCAAGTCTTCTCTCTTACTCTCAATTTACAACCATAACTTAGTTACCCCTGCTCACATTCTGTAGATCCTTCAAGATAAAAACATAATCATACAAATCAGTTTGTAAGTATATACGGATTCGTTTCGTTATCCTTACCTTTAATTGAACATGTCTCGGAGAATGTCTGTCTCCCTGTAGCAATGACGTTTTTGTTGTTAAAGTAAAAATATGAACCAAGTTACTGTTAACTATCACCTGCAATTTTTCATGCATTTTTTTCATGATTTTATCCTAACGAGTTAAACAAAATTGGCATTTGATAATTTATTTTGAGTTGTACTGCCTGCTAAGACGTCTTCAGGAAAGAAAGTTCACAGATGTGGATTAATCACTGAACATTTTACAAGGTTTTCCATGTAAGTCTGTTTTTTCTAATAAAGCAGAGTATAACTATTCACCTTTTATTAATAACCTGGATAACACTTGGCTCAAGAATTATGGGAATGCACAAGGAAACAGTGAATTAAAGAGTCAGTATTTTCTTGATGATAGTTCATTGGTTAATGAATGGTCAATCAGGTCTCTTAGGTCTTTTTTCCAAACAATTATTTAATGTGGAAGTATCTTCTATTTATAACAAAACAAAACTTGATGTAAGAAGAACTATGTGTTTTGCTTTTAATTTTCATGAAAATCTTTGAAACAAAACAGTTGTCTGATTTCTTCAAATTTATCTCAGCTGAATTTAAAGTATTTAATTCTGCCATAATACAACCTGATTGTCTTAGCACACGGATGCTAGAATTAAATGTCCCAGAAAACTAAAGTTGATTACAATTCCAGAACCTTAATTCTTAAGTCCAGTTATTACAATCCCATAGTATTTCAGCTCCCTTATTTCACTGTCGAGGGACTGAAGCTCCAAGGTGAAATTACTTCTGTAAGCTCCTCTATTTATTTACTGAAAAAGTCAAGATCAAAATCCAGATTGTTTAAACAGATTTGGAAGTGTTGACAGCATTGGTATTTTCCCCCAGCTTGTATTTTCCCCCAGATGTAACCATTAGCGGGCTATAAAGTCAGGTTAGTGGATTTTCTTTTCTTTTAAACATTTAAATTTTATTCAGTTGTTAACTTCTCATGAAATTTACCTTGCATCTTTGTCATATAAAAAGTAACGATATTTAAGTTTTCTTTAAAAAATGAAGTGCAGTAGAATGTAAAATTAGAGTGCATTATATCTTACAATACAAACTTGTCTTGGGTAAACTTATTTCAGTTTTACATGTGTGTGACCTGGGCTGAAATAGTAAATGTATTTGTACCTCATGGTGGGAGTTAGAAAAAGTCTACTTTATACTGTTTGAAAGCAAAATGGACTGGAAAAAACAGGTGGAAAAGCACAGCTCTCTGAAGATAGTGAAGCAGTGGGTTTTGCACACTGTAGCCAGAAAGGCAAGTCTATATTCAGAAAATGCCAAGATACACATATTCCAGTTAATATACAAAACATAGGTCATATAAGGAGACCTTTATTTTCGTGGAGTGGCAATTAGCTGAATACTGAGACTTATGTAAAGGGGACATGGCAGGGATTTTAAACTTGCCCAACTGTAAAGGACAGGAGAAAAGTCCATAATTATACAAAGGAAAAATGGTGATATGTACAAATAAAGGAAAATTTAATGAATGAATTTTCATCTTCCATGTGTAACACCAAGACCCTGGACAGCTGGCTAAACTCCTTGCCAATTTTTCATCAAAGCTGTTGAACACCTTGAACTATACATATGGCATGGCTAAATTAGACCACCTAAACTGTTTTTTGCATAATTAATTTTCAGTGAAAAGACCAGAGGGTGCTTCACTTTCTGACAATGCTAATTGAAAACAGCAGTGTTTTCTAAGAGCAAATGGAGTTGACTGGAGTATGTGCTGACGTGTCTTTAAAATGAAAATGTTGAAATGCTGCAGTAAGACACTGAACTAGAAGTTTAGATCTAACTGGAGGCGGTGGGGAGTCTGCTGTAGGATTGTTCAGTAACTAAAATTTGGGCTTGGTGTATTTTAATAACTTAGTGGGGTAAGTTTCTGTTGCGATGGATGACCCCAGCAGGTGCTAGTGAATCGAACACTGTTTAATTTGACTAGAGATTGATTGATTGTGCTCATCAGTGCTGATGTTTTAGCTTGCCTTAAAATAAAACTTGTGATTGAAGGCTCTTAAAATTACTTGAAAATTGTCCCATATTACTTTTCAATGACAGGTCTTTTTTTAGATATATTGCTTTTGTATTATCTGCAGAAGGATGACTTTAGAAGTAAATATTTACTGGAGAATAACAGATTTTTTTTTCTAGACAGTTGCAATACTTCATTTGAAGCATATGGCGGGCTTTGTATTATTTCTTACCTCTCAGTGGTAGCACATTTATGAAGTCAAGAGGCCTAGAATATGAAATGTTTGCAAAAGGAGATTCTATGAGAAGGATGATAGTTTCTAGTCCTACGCTTTTGGAAATTATCGAAGCAAAGTTAAAGAAAATTAGAGTGTGACTCAAGTGATAGCTTTTTTAATATTTGAAGAACTCTCAAGTTTTAGACTAAGGCTTTTCATATAGTCTTGCCAGATTCTAATATGCCATCAATGAAACTACAGAAGTTGAAAGTAATTTGTAAGTCACTAGGAGGTATGTTGTATTAATGATGGCAATAAAGGATATTGTAAATGGTGCTGGCGTTGGCAATGACAATGAATAAGGTGATTTTTAAAAAGGACTTTTTAAAAGATTAGAACCATTTACGAGAAGTAAAGATTTTACTTTGCTTATCTAATTTTGGAAATTGTAGGAGTGGTGCTCAAGGAATTTGTAGCTACGTGATCTCCATAACTAACTGCCTTTTTGCTTCTTTATTTAAATCCACCTCTAGGCCTTAGCCATAGACATAGTAGGCTCAAACCTTAGACACAGTAGGCTCAAAGCTATCGTGGGTACATTGTTTGGAGACTGACTCTGCAAATGATCACTTGTCTTAATACCATATATTTGCATAGTGCTTCCAAAGTTTTATCAAAGTAATATAATAAGTAGGATGTAAATAGTTCCAAAACCATCTATAGCGAGGCTTTTTACAGAATGCAGCGCTTTTCTACTCTTTCTACCTCTGAACCCTCCACACAGGCATCACTTTAAACTCCTCTAGTTGTTTCTTTGGTTCTTTATTTCTAAACTTTTTACTACATGTTTTTAAACATCGGTAGACTTCTTTTGGAAGGTGAGGACTAAGCTCTCTTCCCCTCACCTCCAAACCACCATATTTCCTTTCCCTTCTGAAAAGTTTTTTTTTTAAATTTTTGTATTAAATCATGTAATTCCTGTATTATGATTATAATTGTTATTAGCCGAGCCCTGTTAAATGCATGTTATATTTATTTTCTCTAAACCCTATGTTCCTCTAAGAGTTAGTAATGGTCTAGCTCTCTTTTTTCCTCTTCACTTTCTTTAATCCCTTATTAATTATTTATCCAAACACCCTATTTAAGCCATATAATTCCTCAGTAAGGTCAAACACTTTTGATAATCTCTTAAACCTGTTTTTAAAAATGTATTTTGTAGTGCCACCCATTCTGGTACTCTTAAGCCCACTGCTCCTGTCTTTACTGTTTGCTCCTTAGGCTGGATGCCTACTGGTACTGTCATGGGAATTCCTTAGGTTTCTTGCCTATGTAGGATCTCCTGTTTCTTTAATTCTTTGTCTTCGTATTTCATTTATTCTTGTAGGTGGGGCACAGCCTCCAATAGCTTTCTGAGAAAGGCTACAGGTATGAGGAGTATACTTTGAAATCCTGCCTATTTGAAAATGTCTTTATTCTTTGCTCATGCAAGAGTCATAGTTGAGCTGGGTATGAAAGTATAAGTCAATAATTTTCTTTATATAAGTCAATAATTTTCTTCGTGTTTGAAGACATTGTTCCATTTTGTTTTAATTTTCATAATGTTCTAGATATTGAAGTTTATTGTGATTTGGATATCCAGTCCTTCTTGACTTCCGCTTTACAAAAAAAAAAATCCCTAGTGTTCTACAATGTCATGTTTTACCTTAGTATGGGCCTCTCTATTCATTTGTTGTACTGGACATTTGTGGGTGCTTTCTCTGTAGAACTCAATGGCCTGCCTTTAACTCTCAGAAATTTTCTTTTTTCCTTTTTCTTTTGTGTGTGTGTGTGTGTGTGTGTGTGTGTGTGTTAGAATTTGTAGTAATCAGATGTAGGCCCACCTGGTACAATCATTTAATTTTCTTACTCATCTCCTATTGTAAATCTGCATCTTTGTTTTGCTTCTGGGAGACTTCTTTGACTTGATTTCCCAAACTTACTCATTGAATCTTTTGTCTCTACTATAATAGTTTCATTTCCCAAGCTTGAAGAAACTTTTTTTAATATCCTGTTTTTTGATGAATGCAACATTTTCTCTGAGATGATATTTTATAATTGTCTTGGGTTTTTCATCTGTTCTCTACATTGTTTTTCTCATTTTTCCACCTTTACTTTTAGTCTGAGGGTTTTATTTAAAAGGAATATTCCAAATACCTGTTGTCATTGGTTGTTAGTTCATACCCAAAGGAAGTATTGAAGTTGATCTAAAGCTCTGTGTGGGTGGTGCTTTCTGACTGGTGCACTTTACTAAATGATTGGGTGAGTAGCAGTTCAAGTGTCAGTATTTCTAGGTCTTCTCTTGGGTTCATCTGTTTTTCCACACATAAACCTTCCGTACTCCTGAGAGATTTAAATAAGACAGTCAGTTCTAGGAATGTAAAGGGAGAAATGGGGCCAGAGTTCTAACCTGTCAGCAGGTACACTTTCATTTAGTCCCTCTGGTTCAGTGAGGTTCTTCATCCCTGCTTCAACTAAATCTGGTGTGCCTGAAGTCAGAGCTTCTCTTGGTCAGCCTATCCACATAGTAAGCCTGTGGCCTTAGGTTGTGATGGATAAGGAGTGGTGGGACTTGACTGTATGGGGGGGGGGGGCGGAACCTAGGGTTCTGTTTGTTCCTTATGCAGCCTTCCAGCTGTATTTCCTTCTTTCAGTCACTTGATCATCCCCATGTTCTATGAACTTAAGGGTAAGTGTGAGATATAAGTACAAGATAGCATGGATGGACAATGGAGTATAAAAAAGAGAAATGAAGATGGTGGAGTGGGTCACTTAATCATGTGCCTGTGGGAAGTGAGCACTGCTTTTAACTATGTTGCGAGACTGTGTGGTCAAATGAAAGAAAACTACATTACGTAAGCCTTAAGAGATTAAGGGAATCTTCTAAAAACAAATCCAGAGGTATCACAGTCCCCAATTTCAAACTATACTACAAAGCTATAGTAATCAAAACAGTATGCTATTGACAGAAAAACTGAAACAGACCAATAGAAAAGAGTTGAGAGTTCAGAAATAAACCCTTATATATAAGGGCAAATAATTTATGACAAAGGAGACAAAAATATACAATGGGGAAAGTCTTTCCAATAGTGGTGCTAGGAAAACTGAACAGCAGTATTCAGAAGGATAAAACTGGACCACTATCTTACACCATACACAAAAAAAATTAACTCAAAATGGGTTAAAAATTTGAATGTAAGATGTGAAACAATAAAATACATAGAAAAAAACAGGTGCTGAGCTTTTGGACATTGGTCTCAGAGGTGTTTTTGTGAATTTGTCTCCAAAGGCAGGGGAAACAAAAGCAAAAATAAATGAGTAGAAAGGATGTCGAAAAAAGGGAACTTTCTTACGCTGTTGGTGGGAGTATAAATTGGTGCAGCCACTATGGAAAGCAATCTGGAGATTTCTTTAAAAATAAAGAATAAAACTACCATATGATTCAACAAAAACAAAAAGCTCCACCAAAAAAAAAAAATGGAGGTGGGTATCTGAAATCCAGAGGCAGGCCAGTTGGTGGAAGCTTCCTCATAGAGGAAGATAGGAGCAGTTGTCCCTTACGATGCTAGAGGTAATGGGAAGAGCAGGGCTTCAGATAGTAGTTTCACATGGCAGCCGAGAGACATTTGAGAAGCAAAGGCTCAAACAGTGCCATGAGTTTGTGTATTAAATAGTGAGGAAATTGTATTAACTTAAAGCCTAAAGGTGATGAAATTTCACACTTAACTAATTTAGGGGCTTATTTATATCAGGGCTGTGGCACCTGCTTCTCTTATTCATCTGCATGGTAGATGGCAATTTGAGTCTCAAGTCTTAACATTGAGGAACAGGAAGCAGTCCGTTCCTGTCTTGTGACTTTTAAAGCTTTATTAAGGTATAAATGAAATGTAAACTGCATATATTTAAGATGTACTGCTTGATAGGTTTTGATATGTGTATCCACCTGTAAAACCACCACCACAATCAAAATAGTGGATATATCCTAACTGTCCAAGTCCCTGTGTGTCCCTTTGTATACCCTCTCTCCTGATCCTGCCTATCTTCAACCCAGGCAACCATTGATCTGTTTTCTGTCAGTCTAGATTAGTTTACGTTTTCTATACTTTAATAGCAATAAAAACATATCGTATGTACTCATTTTCATTTGTTTTTGGTCTAGCTTCCTACAATCAAAATAATTATTTTGAAATTCATCTGTATTGTTACATGAATCGGTAGTTCATTCCTTTCTATTGTGAGAGCTATTCGATTGTATAAAAACAGTTTATCTATTCATCTTTTAATGAGCATTTGGTTGTTTTCAATTTGAGGCTATTATAAATAAGTCTTTGTGTGCATTCATGTCACTAAATACTTAATGACTTTTGAATGGCTGGAACAGAGTAGTGTGTTAACTTTTTAAGCAGCTGCCATAATCGTTTCCAAAGTGGTTATGCCGTTTTACAGTTCCACCACCAGTGTATTGTATGAGTTTCGTACCACATCATCACCGATGCTTGCTATGGCCAGTCTTTCTAATTTTAGCCATTCTAATAGATATATAGTGGTATCTCATTGTGGTTCTAGTTTGTATTTCCCTAATAACTAATGCTGAGCATATTTTCTATCCGCTGTTTGCCATCCGCAGATTTTCTTTGGTGAAATATCTGTTCATATCTTTTGTCCATTTAAAAAAAAATTGGGTTGCTTATTACTGAGTTTGCAGATTTTTTATATGTATTCTACATACAAGTTCTACATACAGATACATGATTTGCAGATATTTTCTCCCAATCCATGGCTCACCATTCCCTTAATAGTGTCTTTCAAAGAGCAAAGTTTTACTTTTTATGAAGTCCAATAGGTATGTTTTTTTCTTTTCTGGATTATGGTTTCAGTATGAGAAATTATCTCAAAAATATTTGCCAACCTAAGGATACAAAGACTTTCGCCTATGATTTCTTCTAAAAATTTTATAGCTTCAGGTTTTACGTTTTTGTCTGTGATCTGTTTGGTGTTGACTTTGGATATAGGAAGTGTGGGTCAAAGTTTACTTTTTGCACGTGGATATCCATTTATCCCAGCACTGTTTGTTCAAAAGACTACCTGTATTGAATTGTCTTTGTACTTTGTCAAGAATCAGTATTCCATATGTACGTGGTTGTTTCTGGACCATCTCTTTTTTTTCCCCATTGATCTATTTATCTTTATGCCATATGAAATGGCCTTCATTATTATAACTTCAAAATGAGTCGCAATCAGCAGTAGTTCTCTAACTTCATTGTTTTCTAAAGGTTGTTTGGCAATTCTAGGGTATTTGCATTTCCATATGAATTTTAGATTCAGCCTTTACATATCTACAAAAAGCTTGCTGAGATTTTGATTGGGATTTTGTTAAATAGACCAATTTAGGAGTAATTGACATCTTAATATTTACCCTTCTCACCCATGGACATTCTTTTTTTCCATTTATTTGTATCTTGTTTCATTTATTTCAGAATGTTTTCTAGTTTTCAGTCTATGGTTCTTGATGTTTTTTATGTCAGATCTATCCTTAAACATCTTACAGTTTTTTTATGCTAATGTAAATAGTAAGTGAAATTTAAAAAGTACTGATTGTTGCTAATATGTAGAAATACAATTAACTTTTATACATTGACCTGGTATCCTACAATTTTGCTAGTAAACTCCCTTATTAGTACTAGTATCTTTTTTATAGATTTCCTCAGATTTTTTTACATAGACAACTATATCATCTGTGAATAAAGACAGATTTACTTCTTGCTTTCCAATCTAAATGTTTTTATTTATTGCCTGATTGAACTGGCTAGAACTTCCTTGTCTTCTTCCTGACGTTAGGGGAAAAGCATAGTCTTTCTCCATTACAGTGTTTTTGTAGATGCCTCTAATGAGATTAAGGATGTTTTCTTAATTTGCTGAGAGTTTTTATCAGGAATGGATATGTTTTATTCTTTGTCCATTAAGATTATCATATGGTTTTTCAATTTTAGTAGATCTGGTAAGTTACACTGATGTTTGAAAGGTAAGCCAACCTTTCATTCCTGGTATAAACCGTACTTGGTAATGATGATGTATACTTTTTACATATATATGGTTGGAGTTAATTTGCTAAAATAGTTAAGACTTTTTTGCTCCTGTGTTCATGAGGGACATTGGTCTTTAATTTTCTTCCTTGTAATGTCTGTGTCTGATTTTACTATCAGTAACACTGGTGTTATAGAATGTGTCAGGATGTGTTCTTTCCTCATCTGTTTTTTGGAAGAATTTGTGAAGAATTGGTATTCTTTAAATATTTGGTAGAATTCAGTGGTGAAATCTGGGTCTGGACTTTTCTTTATGGATTTTTTTTTGTAGTTTTCCATTCTTTTACTTTTAATCCGTGTGTTTATACTTTATATATATATATATATATATATATATATATATATATATATATATACACACATATATATATATATTTAAAGTATATATATTGTAGGCAGCATATAATTGGGTCTTTTGTGACCCTTTAAAAACGGGGAGAAGCTGGACCACATGCCTATCAGCATGTTTCTCCTTCGTTTTTATTGGCTAGCATGGTTGGTGTGCAGGGCCTATGCCTAAAGCAGTCAATGGGCAAAGGGGACAGCGGGATTACTACGCTTGGCTTAGCCCAGTGCATCCATCTCCATCTCCGGGAGTGGTCTGCAGGCAGCCATGTCAGTATCACCTGGGAACTCGTTAGACATTCAGGTCTTGGACCCCACTCCAAGCCTACTGAATCAGGTAGGTCAGACCTGCCTGCAATCATGTGTTAGCAATCTGTGTTTTAACAAGCCCTCTAAGAGTTTGTGACGCACCAAAGATTGTGAACCACTGGCCTAGACTAACCTTTACTTGGGGACGTAAAGGGAGCTGCGTAGTACTGGACAGTTCAGGCGTCCTTTAGCAGGGGAGGGTGAAAGGGCTGGATTTATATTTGTAGGTGATAATCTTGTCAGAGTAGGCTGAAATGGGGCTCAGGAATATAAAGATTTAAGAGCGTCCACACTCTCAGGGGATAATGATATGTTAGGATTACTATTAAGTTGATTAAAAGAGTATTTTAGAATCTTCATCTGTAATAGAAGCTAGCAAACTATCCTACAGGCAAATCGGGCCGTTGCTTGGTTTGTATGGCTGGTCAGCTAGATTTTTACATTATTAAATGATTGAAAAAAAGCAAAAAAATACTATTTCATGACGTGAAAATTATGGGAAATTCAGCTTTTAAGGTCTGTAGGTAAAGTTTATAGGAACACACCTATACTTAGTCATTTACATATCATCTGTGATGCTTCAGGGGCTGCTGGGGGGGTGAGTAGTTAGGACAGAGACTGTGTGGCCCACAAGCCTAAGTACTTCCTCGCTGGCCCTTTACAGACAATGTTTGCCAGCCCCTGACCTAAAAGAATAATTTACCGAAGAATGAATGGTACATCCCTTGACCATCTTGGATAACTGATGAATTACTCTACTATGTGGAAGTCCTGACTAAAAACAGTAAAAGAGTGAATAATGAAGTATGTTATTTAAAGAAAGTGTGTTCATTAGAATTATGGTAACTTTGAGGGAGTTACTTAATGAGATCTGTAATTAGAATACAGCTTTATAAAGGAATGTCAATTACTAGAGCCAGTGATTATAATTTTTCTTCCTCCTGTTTTTTAGTTAACTGTTGGTTAATCCTCAAGATAAACCTTTTTAAATAACCCTATCGCTGAAACTCTGAAATTTACCTTAGCACAGTATGTCAATGAGAGGAAATCTTTGTTTTAACTTACAGTGCTTCATGGTGGTAATTTTGAATCCTACCCATTACTATGTAATGATATAGATGCTGGAAAAGAACTCTTCCTAAAACATATATTTTGAAAGCTGTTAGTTTGGCTTTAATGAGAAAAAAGTACATACCAAATTTAGTATAGATTTGAGACGGGAAATAACTGATTATTTAAAAGGTTGAGAGAATCAACAACTTCTACTTATTTTCAGACCTATTTTTTTTATAAAGCACATAAGATTTGCTTTATTTGCTATGTCATGTTTACATATATTAGCCCCAGTTCATGTAAGATTCTGTTGCCAAGAAAAATGAAAATGAGAGGTAGTCAGAATATCATGGTGTCTCTTCAACGTTAGTTCAATAACAGAAGCCCCCAATCTCTGACTTTCTGAGATGTAATTTCATAGTTTCTTTTTTGAAGTCCTTCCCACCAAGCTATAGAAAGCATCATACTCTTTTTGGGGATATTTACTTGTGAAAAAATAGTTTGGGTATTTGAAGTAATCAAATGTGAATTCTGTTTTGATAGAAATGGTCAAATACATGTTATTTTCTCTAAAAAAAAAAAAAAAGAGGTAATTGCTACATAACTATATCATACCTATAATGTAGATTTCTTTTTTTAAGGTTATACGTTGGCTCTTCAAAGACATTCTCATCATCAGAGAAATCCCTGAGCCCTTTGCAATGGTGTAGACACGTCCTAGATAACCCGACTCCGGAGATGGAAGCCGCAAGGCGCTCCCTGTGCTTTAGGCTGGAGCAAGGTAATTGTGAACCCCTATATTTACATTCGCCAACTCTTGCCACTGGTAGCTCTGCTTTTGTTGTTGGTTTTGGAATAGACACTTAAATGAAAACACCTTACCCTGAGGTATGGCTGTTGCATGCAATTCACTTCACCTGTATTACACATCAAGGTTTCTTAATATAGAATATATTTAGTTTCCTGCTTATTTTTAGTCAGATTTTTAGCTTGTTTTAGTTTTTATTGCAAAGTAGGAATACATATTATTTTTGTCTCGTTTTTTCTTTCTGTTTGCAAATATACCAGTAAATAAAATGGGTCAGTCTTAAATTGTCAGTGGATAATAACAAGGTTTGTGGCTGAATTCTGGTAGAAAACTGAGGTTCCATGGGGATCTGAGTACTGACCCTTTTGAGTTCCTTAAATGTTTAGTTGGATGTATAACTGAAAGTCCTAACCTTTATACACGGGGAAATAATCTTTGTATTGAATGTAATATTAGTTATGGAACCCGACATAAGTTAAAAAAACAAAATTAAGACTTTTAAAATGAAAAACAGCGAAAGGAATGAGTAGTACTGGGCTCCTTGCTATTTTGATTAAGAAGACTACTTAATTAAAACTGTGATTATTTAGGCTTTTGCTTGTCTCTTAACCTCTCAGTGTCTGTTTCATTATCTAGGAGCACTATTTCTATTCCATGAACTACCTGTATCCAAATTTCATTTGAGCTTGAAAATGCAGATTCCTGCCCCATTTTCCAAATTAATCAGAGTGGGAGTGTGGCCAAGGGCATCTGCATTGACAAGTTCACCAGTGTGGTTCTTATGTGCACTGAAGTTTGGGAACACTGCCTGTGAAGCTCTTCGGGGATAATGAATGATGAGAAAATATCTGGACATGATGAGACAAAGTATAATAGGTAACATTTCTTGAGCTCTTAATTCTGTGACAGTCAGTACATTAAATTCTTGACATCCTTCATTTTATTCAGTCTCACCACACTCATCTGAGGTAGGTACTACACTCACTTTAGGAGGTGAGGAAAGTGAAGTTTAGAGAAATTCAGAGTATTATGAGGCCAGAGTGATTCCCTGGGGGCAGAGACTAGAGCCAGCCCGGGTCTTCCTGACACCAAAGACTCCTTAACCAATATTCTATAATGCTTCTTGGCCAGTCATAGGGAAATATCAAGAGAAATGTGTTTTAAATATTTGGGGAAGGTAAAATTGAGAAGCTCGTTTTATTAACATTTTAACTCAAAGGAAATAAGTGATTTAGGAATAGAAGGTTGAAGAGTGGAATAGGCACAAAGGAGTATTAGGGTTAAAGCTTGGTGACAGATGCTTATCTGAGAGAGCAACTGTCTGAGTCAGGAGACTCTAGTCTTGATTCTGTTCCCATTTACCCAAGTGACCCTAAGCAAACTATTAAATCCCTCTGGACTTTTCTCTTTCAAGGGCTTTATAGACCATCCCTGTTTCTTTATTCAAACATCCCTTGATTCAAGGACTTTTTATATGTACATTTTATATATATGAATTTGGCTCAATTTTACTTTAAAATGAAATTCAGAACTAGAGTTCTTTAGCCCTGGGGTCAACAAGTTTTTCTGAAAGGGACCAGATACTAGTAAATATTTTAGGCTTGGTGGGCCACACACTCTGTCATCATTAGAAAGCAACCATAGGTGCCAATACTAATGAGTGTGTTCTAATACATCTTTATCTGTGGACACTGGGATTTGAATTTCTTGTGATTTTTTTTTTTTTATCGTATGTCACAAAATATATTTTTATTTTTTTAAAGCACTAAAAAAAAGTAAAAACCATTCTTAGCTGGTGGGTATTATAAAAGCAGGGGCAGGTTGGATTTGGGCCACGGAGGCCGTAGTTTGCCAACTCTTACTTGAGTTCATCTGCATACATGGTTGATTTAAAAAAAAAAATAGAGGAGAGGCTTTTGTTAAATTGGGTGTAAATAATCCTGGTTGCTGGTGGCTTTTGAGATTTTAGAGTAAGCCTGATCATCTGATTTTCCCTTGATTGACAAGGGGGCTAAAGCAGAATTGTGAGGTCATGAGGAAATGAATTGACATGCTGCAGTTTTATTCATGATGTAATTTATTTAAATTTCATAGAAGAGAGTTTAAGCAGAAAACCAGCACTTCAAAACTAAAATTAGTCTTTTGCTGAATTTCTGTATGAATCTAAATCCTCTTTTACTATGAGGATAAATGCTTTTGTTCCAAAGATCCATGGTCTATAATCCCATTATGAGAAGAGTAACCCAGTAGAGTAGATTATTCATTGGATGAATTCTTTTTTAAAATTATATGTTATAAAGTAATATGTCTGTAGTTTAGAAAATATTAATCTTATGGGTATTATAAGGAAAACAGCAGATTCCTATGCCATTCTCCCATGCCAATTTTATTACCTAAATGAAATTACTTACCAAAAGCTATTTGTTTTGATTTAGTTGTCTGCCTCTATTTATAAATTCCATACCTATATAGCTATCACTCGAGTTGTCAATATTAAACATTATCCATTAGCTTTTTGCTTTGGATTGTGAAGGTTTAATTCCTTTACAGACCCCCCCCCCCCATACTTTTTCTCTGCATATCCTCCCACGTAACTTTTTACTAATTTTAGGACACATCAATTGATAGAAATAGTCATATCTAAGTCATGTAGTAGTTTATTGTTATTTTTTTTTCCATCGGACTTTTTGTTTTTTCTAGAGTTAATTGTAAAAAGACACTTACTTGCTTTTTTTGGTCTTTGTCATTAATTTTTCCCCAAACTCTCTAAATGAACCATTCTCAATACAGTTAGACATATAAATCCACCAAGGTTGATTGTTTGTTTTTGTTTAACTATTATTCCTGATAATGTCCTCTATTCTCTTACTCCAGTCTGAACTGGTTCTCTGCAGGCCTACGCAGAGCTGTCATGGTGGGACTTCCTTTTGCTGTCATCCTGGGAATTCTCCCATCCTCCCAAAGTGCTTATCACCTGTGTCCTAGATGCAAAGACTTCTTTTTCCTTATATTCCCTCTTTTAGTAGAATACATTCTCCTGTTGCTGTTTACTGCAAGTAGGAGAGGAAAGAGGATATGGGGGAGGTAAACTTTGAGAACCTCACATGTCTGAAAAATGCATTTATTGTACCCTCATGCTTATACTTGACTTTTTTCGGGCTAAATGTATAATTCTAGGCTAGAAACCATTTCCAACAGAGTTTAGAAGGCATTTATTCCATTATATTTTAGCTTCATGATTGCTTTTGAAGTCCTTCCTATACCATTCTCATTTTGGATTCTTGTGACCTTTCTATTTAAAATATGACAGGTATTTTAGAATCTTTTCTTCTTGGTGTTTTGAAATTCATTTTTCTGTGGTAGACTGTTAGTGGGCAGTTCAACCTAGAAATTTTTGCTCTGTAAAATTTTGAGCAGTATTTCTTTGTAATTCTCTCCTCCCCTCCAGTTTCTTTGTTCTTTCTTTCTAGATATTCCTTTTAGTCAGATGTTGAATCTCCTGGATTGATGTTCATATTTTATGTTATTCTCTCCTGTTTTCTTTCCTTGATTTTTCTTTTTTTTGATGTTCTGCCTTCCTTTCGATTAAAAAACCAAAACCAAAACAAACCCTCTTCCACACTCCTTTGCTGTGTATTTATCAAGTACCTTTCATGTGCCAGGCACATGTAGGTAATGGGGATGCAGTCGTGATCAAAGCAGGTGTCACGTCTCTACCTCACTGAGCTGACCTGTTAGGTTGGTGCAAAAGTAATTGTGGTTTTTGCAGTTATTTTTCACCTTTAAACCACAGTTACTTTTGCACCAACCTAGTAGTATGCACTGATCTTTCATTTATTTCTCCTGAGTTTTTGTAAGGTATCCTTATTTGTGTACGGTATCTTAAATCTAGCAGCTTTCTTGTTCAATTTAAGTAATAAGACCTGTTTTTGAGGAAAAGCAGGAGAGGAGCAGCTGCTTGGGCAGGGAAGAGAGCCCCAGAGTTTCAGCACCTCCCTAGGAGACTTTGAAATAGTCGTTCTCTGTTTTTGCTTCGCCGTAGAGCTCCCTACCTACCCTCTGTGGTCCTTTGCACCTTTAATTCTAGAACTTTCCAGGTCCTTGTTGGTGTATACCCCACAGTGGACCCTTAGAGCCCAGAGTGCTAAGACCTAAGTCCGTTACCTAATGTTTATCTGTTTTTCTTATTTCTAAATGAAATGATCCTTGTACCCCCTTAAGTCAGATAGGGTCTCCTCTCCTATTCAGTCTTCCACATATGTATTAGACTAAGTTTAGCTGTCAGTCTAGTGTGGTTTTGTAAAAGAATAGAGAAGAATTCATATTTAGTCTTCCATGTAAAAGAATTTTTACAGGCTTCCAATTAAAGGGGTCCTTTGCCAGTGATAGCTAATTAACAGATAATCAGAAATCACGGTTTTAACTTTATCTTTATTCATAATGCAGAATTAAATATATAATTGGGATAATGTGAACATTCCATATTTTAGAAGTTTCCAGTGCCTCTTTAATAAAGTCTTTTTGTTTAGACTTCATTTCTCTCTTGAACAATCAGCATTTTCAAGTAACAAATAGTATTGAGCATTTTCTTTGAGACCAGGGTTGTTTCCCTTCATTTGGGTATAAATTGCCTAAGGACGGGGACTTTGTTTTGTGCACATCAGCTAGAAGGGAGCCTGACCTGTAAGAGATGTTGTTGCTAAAAGGAATGCAGTTTCAATTCTTTTTGAACGCCTACTGTAGTAATTTCAGTTTTCATTTTGAATATTTTAAGATGGGTGGAGTCTTTGCACCACTTTCCTTACCAGCTGCCTCTTTCTTCCAGAAGAAAGACTGGCGTCATTTGAAGTATCACCTTGCAGCATCGTTTTCCCAGTCACAAGCATGTTTTACTTTAAAATAACCAGCTTTTACTTACCTTACTGAATTTTGTTGCAAAATGATTAGTGGTTGTATACGTTCCCCCTGAATTTAAAGACTGTTCAGTGAGACCATCCACAGCCATGGAGAGATTAGAGATTAGATTTGAAGAAAGGGTAAAGTCATCCTCTCTCACTCTTTTACCGAGGGACAGGTAAATGTTCTTTAATGTTACCTGCGGCTTCAGGTAAGATGCTGCTTATTAGAGAGCAAATATTTTACATACCTGGTTTCTATTTCTTGACCCTGATGTTTTGGGAAGAGAATTACTCAAAAATTAAGGATTAATTCCTTGTAGAACATGTGAAGAGGGGCCGTAGTTATGAGGAGCCAAAGTATATCTGGTAGGTGGACCTTGTACGCCCTCTGGTCCCTTGGTCTTACATCCCTTCTTTCTTATTCCCTCTCGTACCCTAGGAACTTAGCCTGTGCTGTTTTCTTGGTTGCACATTAGCTGTCTTCCTGCTTAATGAAGACCATCTCCAGGAAGACATCGGTATAAGGGTTTGTCAAAGTCAGTGTCTGCAGTCCCGTTGGCAGCATTTCTTCCAGGGTGGTCTCTAATTATACAATTGCTAATGAACTCGTTTGGATCGAAACTTCTCGAAGGGTCCTCTAGCTGAGTTTTTGCTACCTGTGTTCTTGATTTGAGAGGTCTTCAAATAGCCTTCATGCTGTATCTGACAGCTTTGTGACTGGATATAGATAAGAAAACTTGGTAAGTTATGGGAGAATGTATGGGAAGGGTTCAAGTTTTGTCTTAAAGTTGTGAGAACAGGCTTATGAAAATCCTGCTCTTCTGAGGAAAGTTTGCTTTTCTGAAGCAAATGAGGGAAAGAAAGTGATATTTTGTAAGACTTAATTTTATAGGGAGCTAGCACCTGTATTGTGACCGTTTTAAGATACTGCTAAGAGAAGTGCTTTGTCTCCATAGCTGCAGTTTTGCAAATTGGTTATATGTGTGTGTGTTTAAGTTATAATAGGATAATTATCTTTGGTGTAAGGTATATATAGTCTTACAGATGACTGATAAGTATCTGATACCCTTACATTCTCATAGGGAAAATTAATTGAATATCAATTAAATTAATATAGTAGATCTCTTTTCTAATATATCTGAATAATGTAAATGGCTTTTCTGGATAATCTACTGAAAATAATGTTGAAAGTAAAATAATTGTTGAAAGTTAACTCTTTGGGACTTCTAAATCTGTAGTCTATTGGTATAAAATTAATTAAGACCCAGAATAATATTTTCTCTTTCTCCCCCAAATACTGAACCATGATTTGAATATGCCATCTTAGACAAAACTCAATATCTTGATTGTTTTTTCTCTTTTGAAAATGGTTCTAACAATGTTCATTATTTTCCACTTTGAAGCATCTGAGAATACGGGCCTATACATCAATTTCATGTTGAATTGCCAACAGCTTAATAACTTTTCAAATGTGTTTTAAGTTCTGAATGTTTGGTTTTTGTGATTTATTAGTAATTTGACAACATGCAAATTCCTTAGATGAGCAAAAGAGGTAATTGAACATTTGGTGTGTAAATGGTATCTGAGTAGACAAGCCAAGAAAAAAAGTCACATGGTGGTGCTCATTAAAATGTTAGTTCTGAGGGTGGAGATTTGAGTCTGTTTTGTTCTCTGCTGTACCTCTCCCAGGGCCTAAAATAGCTTCTATCACATTGTAGGTGTTGAATGCTAATTATTGAATGAACGAATATGGCGGAAGGGATTTTGATCTAGTTGTTAGAAATAGTGACACAGTGCCTTAGCTCTACGTAACTGTATGATTAGGAGCGTGCCACCTGTTCCTAGTATTTCGCTTGGTAAGTGCAGACATTTAACAGATTTCATGGAGCTATTAGGTTGGTACAAATGTAATTGTGGTTTAAAAGGTTAAAAATAATTGCAAAAACCACAATTTTGCAGCAACCTAATATTAGATTTCAGGAAATGTTGACTGTGACATTACTTTGAAAAATGTGAAGTGCTATATAAGTATAGAGGCACATTACTAATATGCAACTCTTCATTCAAAAACTGAACCAAAAAATACAGGGAATCCTTTTTGTTTGGCTATTTATATTTTATGGAAAACTAATAGCATTGTTTTCTTTGAGGGGTGTCTGTTTTCTCTACCTGTACATAAAGATACTTGTTAGAGTTAAAATCTCAAATTGAAAAATTTTATGACTGTAGTTTATTTGAGAAGAGTAGAAATTTCAAGACAACCTCGTTAATCTATTCCTTTTCTTCTGTTTCTTCTTAGATCTGTACGTATTCCATTTCTGACGTGGTTTTCTATAGTCTCCAATTCCCACACCCCTTTAGAATATTAATAATAAACACCCATAGAACTTGCATGGGTAACATTAACTCACATGGTATCCTAAATTGAAATAAGACTAATCTCGTGCCATGAGTCCTGGATGTTAAATAACCAAATAATGATCAAAAAGCTTATCTAAGTAATTTGAGACACCCAATATGTGGCTCAGTTAATTTGGGGCCAGTTAATAAAAGCTTATCTTGCCGTAAGATACTTGAATGTCCATAACTATTGAATCAGGACAGGTCACATTTGAAGAGTGTGGGTATAGTTTTCACAAATGGTGTAGCCCTGCACAATTACTATCTTGGGTCATGTTACCCTATGACTACCTCTCATTTCCTCTGGGATTATGTGCTAAGCAAATGTGGATAGATATTATTTCTTTGAGTTTTTCTTTTATCTTCATATGATACCAGTTCCCATTCTTGTCTCATTTATTATGATGTAGTGTTTCTCTCTAAATTTAGCCAATGAAGAAGAAAGTTGTCGACTAATCCGGTGCTCTGAAGGTGGCCTTTTCATTTGGAAAAGCCACACAGATTGAACCGAGACATTAAGAAGCTTATCAAGTGTCTGTCTCCTGGAGCCTGTCCAGTCTCTCCTTGCGTGGCCCAAGATGCTATCTCCATCAGTTCATGTTTCCAGTCTTGAGGTGCTCTGTCAAATTTGGAACACAAAATTAAAACTTAGTCTGTGCAGTTCATTTTAGGTAAGCTTTGTAAAGGATTCACTTTCTCACTGGAAAAATAATTTGGAACCATACCAAAATTTTTGTGCTGAGACAGGGTCTCTTGACATTTGCTATTATTCCCACATGCTGGAAATTGAAGAGACGTTGGCATGATTGTGAGCTTCCATCACATTTGCTTTGCTCTTACATTCAGAATAGCCCCCAAACATTTGCTTCCATGTTAGAGACGCTATTTAGTACATCAAGTGACAAATAACTGACATTGTGCTCCTATGACATTTGTAGTTTCTGTCCCATGCGTTTCTGTGTGCTTTTTGTTTTGCTTTTGTTTTGCATTTCTACTATGGAAGGTGTTTATTAAAATAAAAGCAATAACTTATGACAGTGCATAATGTTTGTTATAACGAATAGATAACTGACATGCTATTTTGTTACCTACTCCAAGAAGGAAAAAAAATAACAATAGTCTCCCAAAGTAGTTGTTGTTTACTATTTTCATACTACTCTGATAATTGTGCCTCTATGGCAGCAAAATTTTATTGTGGTAGGTGTTCATGCTTGTTTCTTTGGACCGCTACAAAATAGAATTGATTTACGCAAGAATTTGTAGACTCTTCTTTTCTGAAACATTGGGCCTTTGTCAGAGAGACTATTCCAATGCTAGGTCATGAAATAAATGTATTGAGTACTTGCTAGGTGCAGGCCCAGGGCTAGGGACTCAGGGTACAATGGAAGACACATTGAATACCTAGGTTTTGGAGTCTAGTATGACAAACAGATTACAAAGATAGCAGCTCTTTTTTCTTCCTTTCCCTTAAAACAAGTATGATGATGCTAACAGACCTGAGTCTGAGTGCTATGGCCAGGAAATATTTTCACAAGAATGTCCCATGTCGAGGAGCCAGCAAGAGTTAAGCAGCTACCTCTGTAGGAGAGGGGAGCGGAAGGATGGCCCTGACCACAGGAACAGCATGTGCAAAGGCCCTGACATGGGACAAGACTCAGGATGTGAGGAACTGCCAGACTGTTATGGTGGGAGTGTAAGGAGGGGAATGAAGAGGGAGAAAACGAGCTGCGTGACTCTAGATGAAACTGGAGAGGTGTGTAGGGTTTTCAGGGCAGTTAAGGATTCTGGAATTTATCTTAAGATGTTTGGGAAGCTTTTGAATAGTTTTAAGCAAAGAAGTGACATGATTCTGAACAGGAAAGCTACAGGGTATATTGTCTGAATTGTTACAAGACTGAGCCGTTTTTGAAATCTGGAAAGATGTGGAGAATGAAGTAGAAATTGTTTAGAGTTTGAGTAAAGTTAGGCGTTAGCATTTTTTAGGGGGATTCTTTAATTTAGATAAATTTGGAAATGTTTTTCTTCTGCTTCTCTCATTAACACCCTGAATTTTTTCTATGACCTCGTGAGAAATGGTTGTTTAAAATGTGGGCAACTCTTCGTGATACTTAATTTACTTTGAGAACATAAGGCTTGATATTCTCATTTATTTATAATACATGGAGCCTTGACTTTTATATAGTGACAAGTTTAATGTATTCAAATTTTGGAGCTCTTGTCAGTTTCTACTTGTGAGTTTAGTTTTTTCCCCGTCATAGCTGTAAGATTATATTTCAAGGAGTGTTTTGTGTGTGTGTGTATGTGTGTGTAAAAGTATTGGTCTTTTGAAATTCAGATTTATAGTGTATTTAATCATATGCATGTGTGTGTATGTATACACATAGTATTATTATGTGTTATCTTCCATTTTTGTAGTGTTTTTTAAATAAGTTGGATCATTAAAAGGATATTCTAGCAGTAGGAGTTGCTTGCATGTGCTAAAGATGATGATTGCAAATATGAGGTGAGGTCTAGTCTTTAGGATAAAACAAGATACCTATTTTTAAAGACGGTAAAGAGATCTAAGTATGGGATTCCTACCTCTCATTGAGAAGCAGAGTTTGAGGTAACATAATATGTGCACATTTAATGAAGCAGAAGGTGGGAGGAATATTAGATGGACTCTAAAGCATCCCACCCCTAGGACAACAACATCCTTACTTTGTCTTATGGGGTCCACAGCCACTCTGCTGCTGCATGTCCAGGCACTGTATGGAAAGCTTGTTTATGGACTAATCCATCCATTTGCTTAGTGCTTGTTGCCAGGTTTCTTTTTTTAAGTTAGAAGCCCATTTGGGTAATATCTACATTGGTGCAGAAGAAGCTCATGCTAGTTACCTCTTCGGATTTAGTCTTCGTTCGTAAGTATGAGCCAGTAACCAAGTCTACTTGCTTTTTGAGAAAATTAATAGCAAGAAAAAAGATGCACAGATCAACTGACTTTGTAGGAAACAAGTAACTGGGAGGATAGAGAACTTCGAGAACTTAATGTGCTCTGATTTAAGAGAGTAACATATCTTTAAGACAAGAACAGATCGCTGGGAAAATAAGCAGTCAAATCATCGTTTTTTTAGTTATTTTCAATTCCTTGAAAATTCTAAAAGAACGAGCAGGGCTAAAAAACAGGCTGCTTATCTGAATCAGAAGAAATCAGAAGGGGCGGGGGGGAGAGACATAGAAATAGAAAAGTTAGGGGACATGGAGGACAGATCCCAAACCTCTAATCTTTAATAGTTTTAGAAGCAGAAACAGAAAGTTGAGGGGAAGAAAGTATCAATAAATAACAAAAGAAAATTTCTTTGAGTTGAAGAAAGACAAACTTAGCATGAACTAGGATAGATTTAAAAAATGACCTACACCTAGATATCCTTGTTGAATTTCTGAAGTTTAAAAAAGATAAAATTCTAAAAATGTTCAAAGGAAGAAAAATTTACCCACAGTGGTAACAGACCTCAGACAATTCATAAATGATATTTGATGCTAGGTGGAAAATGAATATTGTTTCTAAAGTTTTGAAGGGAAATTGTTTTCAAACTATGATTTTGTACCCAGGCAATCTTAAATTGTGGAGACAAATGGAAGAGATTTTTCGTTTTGCAAAGACTTAGAAAATTTTACTTTATGCACCCTGTTTTAATGGTGGAAAAGTACAAGGAAAAGGATCCTTGAGATCTAGAAAACAGTAGCCAACAAGATGGCCTAGCCAGGAAAGATGAAATAAGAAAATGCGTTGAGGGCTTGTGAAGGCTTGTGATATTCTTCAGCTGTTGGTTAGGGTCTAGTGCCAAATAATTATCTTTCTTTCTCTTGGTTCTTTCATAATATACAGTTCCTCAGTTAACGATACTTATTTCAAAACACTGAAGAGCCACATTTATGTGGTTTGCCATCTAATGAACCTTTAAAGCTGTCTTAAGCATAGCTATGGAACAGAATGAAAATACAGTAAACCTTGACCGTGTAAAATAGAACTGTCAAATCTGGAGATGGACGTGGAAGGTACGAGAGGGAATGAGTGCACTGCATGTCTAACCTTTGCACTCTGGTGAGTCAGCTACCCACAAGGTGTGTTGGTTTGTCTACTTAATGTTACACTTACATACTAATTGCATAACTGTCTCCAATTCTGAAACAAAACTCCTGGAAAGTGGGTCTGGCTGTTTTGGACTTTCATGTATACTTTAATGCTCTTCTGTGTTCAGATGTTGCAATACCATCATGAAAGGGGTTAGTTTTAGAGCAAGAAAAAAAAATGTTTTTTTTCCCCAGAACTCTTAAGTTTATATGTTTATTTTCTACCTCCCCTTAAGATTAGTGGGTCAAAGGCCTTTTCTGCCATTGGAATAAAAGCCATATGCATTGTGTCCTTATTGGAAGAACAGTACTTAGCCCAGGTAGTACTAAATAGGAAGGATTGTCAAATTCCATTTCCATCATTCTTCTATTCAGGACCTTCTAGTGCTTTCTAATAGCCCAGTGGGCTCGAATTTCCTACCACACTGTACTTGGTCAAGGGCAGGAGTACTCTTACTGGTTATTGGTTATCTAGTCTATCCTTCGTTTCAGGCAGGGAAAACCCACTATTTTCAGACATGAGATAATGTAGCGGTGTAGAACTTGGAAGTAATTCTAGCTAGTTGTCACAGTTGGCATTATGGCTGTAGTCTAAGCTGTCGAGGATCTACATGACGACATCACATCTTTGACAGATTATTAGGTCATTCTTTTCCCTTGTTCTTTTTACTTGCACACAGGCCCCCTTGTCACATGCTACGACTATTGTCACAGTCCTTAAATTTGATTTAATTCTTAGCAGTCAGGCCTAAGGGGAAAATAGCTTCTATAAAAGGGAATTTTTAAACATGCCTTTGAAGTATAATTACTGCTAAAGTTAGATTTATTTTTTTTAATCTCCCCTGTTAACTGCAGATAGAAAGTGATTATGACTTGTGAAGTTGTAGAAATCACTCTTGTCCTAGATAACTCTGTATTTGGTCTCTGTGCTTAAAGCTGGCAGCTTACCTTCAGTTTGACCAGTGATTAAGTGGAAGCAAGTGGACAACCCGGAGAATTTCCCCTTCCCAGCCATCATTTTCCAGCTGTAGTTTTCGACCATTGTTCTGGTTAGAGAAGACCCTGCAAAGGATCCAGTAGTGGCAGTGAGAAGAGTATTTGGCATGTGGTTTGAGAAATAGAAAAGATTTAACGCTTTAATTATGATGACTAGATAGTTTAGCCAGTAAGATTACTTTAACTGTTAAGACGTAGGAAACATTTGACCTATTTCAGATCAAGAACAATTATAAAACTCTGATCCCTATGGAATAAATGTTATTTAATTAATACTCCTTTGTGGTGAAAGTTTATAACTCATTCAACAAATATTTATTAAACATTTATCTGCCAGTCATTGGAAGTATATGGTCCCCTTTCAAACCTGATATATTTTAAACCTAATATACTTTCAAACCTAATATATTTTAAGACTTAATCCTAATATTGAAAGTGACTTTCTTGACTAACTGTAGGTATTATTTAAATGTATAAATGAATTCTTTTATTAGCTATTTCTTAAAGATAAATGAATTCTTTTATTAGTAATATTTTTGTAAGTTGTTACATTTTGAATACAACTGGAAGTTGAAATACTGAGTATCTACCATGTTCTGGGGTAATGTGCGTGTGTGCGTGTGTGTGTGTGTGTGTGTGTGTTGGTTACTAATTTTCAATCATTATATTTGTCATCATGGGTTGCATGAATTAGAACTGTGGGAAACGAGTCAAGTTAATCCAGTAGGTGTTTCTAGCTATAATTTGATGATTGAGAGACTTGAGGGTTATGATTAACTTAGCCTCTTTACTTTGTGTGTGTCTGGGAAGAGCACTCTGAACACCGGTTTCAAAGTGTAGTAGTAGGACTTCCTAGATCCCATATGCTTATTTATCAGGTCATGGAGCGCTGCGGAGAAATTAATGCTACTCAAGTTTACCCAATAAAACTAGTAGATCAGATAAGCTGCAAACCATATGTTACTGCTCCAGGGGGGCTTACTCTCAGGTTGGATTCAAATCAGCAGTGCTTACTTAATATAAACGTGTGGCCTCTCCAGAAAACTTATACCTCAGTCTGTGCAGTGTATAAGAGTGAACCCGTAAAATACTATCTTTGCCTAAGGTCCTTAATTCCTTTGTTTAAGTTTAGTCCAAACGTCTGAGTGCATTTGTGTGCCAAGCATTTCTGTAGGCTCTGAGTATGTAAAGATGTAAACCTACGAAGTTTATACTGGAGAAGATGGTGGTGAAAATGAAGGTCTTCCTGCCCTGGTGGTTTGTGGGTTTAGGTTAAAATGCTGTGATCTGCATAAAACTTCCCGCCAATGTAAGGGAGAATAAAAAGCATTACAAAGAGGTGATGTCTCCCATCCCTCCACTGATCTCAGACCACTCTGTAACTAGTGTTAGTAAAGAACCAAGTATTTGAATTCCTCTAATTGTTTGGTTTAGAGCTGAAGCTTGTCTACCCTCTTGTGTAAAGAAAGGATAAAAACAGAAGGATGGAAAGCTTTCTTACTTTGACCTTGCTTTTAGACTCTGTGGTAAAGAACATTATTATTTAAGAGTCAAAGATACGACCTTAGGAGCCTTTGGTTTTAAAGAAACCATATTTTTTTAAAAATGTGGCATTTGGGACATTTATTTCCTCTGAGATAGTTTTTGGATAAAGAAGTGAGAACTTTTGACATATTCCGATCAAAATGTTGAAGTTTCAAGGTTCAGTACTTTGCCGCTGAGTTGGTAACGTCTGAGTTAAGTCTATGAAATTGTTTCGATAACATACAATGTAAAAATAATGCCCATCTTTTTGAGGAAACAGGTTAAACTGCCTAAGAATTAGGGGAAATGAAACAGTAGAAAATTTCTGCACTCTGCTTTCTCTCACCTAGCTTCTAGAACATTTTTCCTCCAAATTTAGAGAATGGTTTTGCTACAATTTGCTGTGATTTTTCAGTAGTTTTTTTTTAATGCTTTATAGTTTGAGAATGCATACTGTCAACTGTTCTTATATTCACCACATCTCTGCCTATTACCTTCTGACAAACATTTTTTTTTCTTTTTCCCGAAAGGGACACTGCAACCCCAAGATGTTACATTGTCAAACTCCAACTCTCATACTAGCATATGGCAGGATGAAGACTGGAGCTCTGGTATCTGGATTCTTAGTCCAGTGTCCTTGTAGTCTTTTGTCGGTCTTTCTTACAATGTTAGGAAAAATTACAGTAAAGAAATATGCTATCAGCCATCCTTATTATGTCTCCATACCCGACATACCGTTGTAATAGAATTCTAATCCTGTGCATGTTTCAGCATGAATATGACAAACGGGTCTGTATGTTAGCCCAGGGGTTGGCAAACTATGTCCATATCTGGCCTTCTACCTCTTCTTCTATGGCCCCTTTCAGATTTTTAAGTGGTTGAAAACAAAAGAATAATATTTCATGACCCATAATTCTTATGAAATTCAACTCTCCATATATACAAAGTTTTCTTGGAGCCTAGCTACGTTCATTCATTTATGTATCGTCTACGGTTGCTTCACTGCTATGATTACAGAGTTGAGTAGTTGCAACAGAGATCATATGGCCAGCAAAGTCTGACATAGTTACTAGCTGGCCTTTACAGAGCACGTCTGCCAACTCTTGTGTTAGCCTGTTGTGATGTTTGACTTCCCTTGGCATTGAATACAGTGCCACATTCCAGACCACCATCTAACTCTTCTTACCGAGATCTTACCTTAAATTTCTAAAATTCCCAGTGGCAAGTAATTTTCAGTTGTTAGGGGTTTTTGTTTTGTTTTTATTTATTTGTTACAAAGTTGGTCACTTTGACATCTCTGCAAACAATACAGCAACCACACTCCAACTATCTAAGCTTAAACCTGTAAGACATAAATGCCCTCTACAGAATCGTAAGACATAGACACTTGCTAATATCTTCACATTTTGTTTAGGCTTACGTGTTGAGATTAGTCTTGTTACAGAGATACGCTACCAGACTCCCCAGGCAGTCACTTTTACTTGTCCCAGTGGTGGCCAGGCCATTACTGGCCTGGAACTACTTCACAAGTTCCTCCCTTCTCAGCATATTTATTGCTTTCTAACTTACAGATAACAGGATATAAATACCACCTTCATCCTCTTTAGTCTCTACCTTCTCACTCTTTGTCCACCTGTGATTCAGAGGAAGAAATGACCCTCCCTTTTCCGAGGCTGCCCCCTCTACCATACCTCTTCCTTCTGCCTCCCGTGTCCCTTTCCTTCTGATCTCCGGGATCTTACTTACTCTGTTCTGTAAACTCGTCTCATTTGGTTCTGTTCTCCTTGTTCTATAAATACATACGTCTCCTTTATCCTTAAAACTGTCCTCCCTTGCGTTTCATGCTCCTCAAGTTGCAACTTGATTTCTTCTTACTTTTATAGCCAAATCTCTCTAGAAAGAGTAATTTCTTCCTCATCTTATGTCTGCTTGACCTGTTAGTACTGTTTCTGCTTTAACTCCTCTGTTTAATCTGCTCTCACAAATGACCAGTTGTCCTAGCCAGTAGCCTGTTTTTCAGTCCTCATTCTAGAGGACCACTCTGCAGTAATTCCCACTCTGAACTATCACTTCCATGTCAAAACTCTTCTTCATTACCTGTGTTCCTTTTGGCCTCTACTGACCCTTAAGCTTCCTGAATGACCTTTGTTAGTCCCCTTTGCTTATTCTCCCTTTATCCACTCTTAAATGGTCCTTCCTTCTGCCTCTTTTTCTTCTTTACATTCTCCTTGGGTAAGCTCATTCTTACCCGGAGCTTCATTTAGTCCGTATTTGTTATTGGGCCCTGATCTCTTCCTCTCTAGCAGTCTTCCCTGAACTCTTACCGTGTTTCCCCGAAAATAAGACCTAGCTGGACCGTCAGCTTTAATGCATCTTTCGGAGCAAAAATTAATATATTATATTATATCATATCATATTAAAATAAGACCCGATCTTATATAAGACCCGGTCTTAATATAATATATGATATGATATAATACCGGTTATAATATAATTTAATATAATACGGGGTATAATATAATACCGAATCATATTAATTTTTGCTCCAAAAGACGCATTAGAGCTGATGGTCCAGCTTGGTCTTATTTTTGGGGAAGCACAGTACTCCTTACTGGATACCAACACTATAACTGTCCTGAATTCAACTCCTTTTTTTTTCTTTCACGAAGGATGCTTGTATTCCCTGTCTTAGTGGATAGATGGCATCAGTGTTTTAGAAACCATGGTTTTAGCTTTAGCTTCTTTTTCTCCACTCCCTGTATTCACTGGGTCACTGGTAATCTCCACTTTAGCTCAGATGTGTCTTCACCTGTTCTCACCAAATGTTCTGCTAAAACTTTAGTTCAAAGCCTTGTGATGTCTCACCAGCTCTACTGTGAAGCCTCCTAACTGGTCTGGTCATCACTCTCCACCCAATTCTTCTGTTACCTGTCTATTTATGTTATCCTCCTAAAAATACATATCTGGCCATGCCTTTCTTCTTCCCAAAGTCAAAACGCTAATTGAATGTTGAAGCTTATGCGGTATGTGACAGTGCGGAAATTGATCTTAACCGATCTCTCCAACCCTAAGCCTTCTCCTGGGTACCACGTTTTCAATCCTGACTACATTTGTCGTTCCCTGAATATGTGTTCCTCTTTCATGCCTCATAGCTTTGCATGTTATTCCTGTCAGACTGCATTGTCCCCGGTGAGGTAGACGCCTCAACCTTTAAGGGCCATATTAAATATCATGTCTTCAGGGAACTCTTTGGATTCCCTCAAAATGAATCATTGTCTTCACCTCGCTCTAAGTGGACACTTACCATATCACATCATACTCACTTACTTGTCTGTCTTGACATCTTACTTGTCTGTCTTCTGCACTAGCTGGTCTTTAGAAATTGAAGTGGGGAGGAGGGGAGAACAGTAACCATAGTTTACACGTCTCACTATCTTCAGCATCTGGTACTTTATAGCCACACTGGTGGGTACCTGTAGTCAAATGAATAGAAAAAAGGAATTTTAAAAATCAGGTGGGAGCATCGGGGGCAGGCACATTTCCCAGAATGACTGGAGCAGGGAAATAACTGTGCTATGTGTATCTGTGAAAACCATTTAGATAACTACTGGAAACTGGCCTTTCATTTTATTTTATTTTTTTAAGTGTCTGTTGGTAAATGTTGAACGAAGAAATGACTATGTGTGGTCTGTAAATTCTGAAGCACTTTTTTTTTTTTTTTTGCTCAAGGGTACTCAGGGTTTTTTTGTTTTTTATTTTTGTTTTTAAGATTTAAATGGTAGTTGACCAGTTCCTCAAGGCAGACCCTGGGATAGGGAAGGATGAAGGATTATATGAATTTGGGTAACCTAGAAAAAAGACATGGGCAGGCAATACAAAACAATGACTTATTTAAAAATTTCAGTGAATTTTAGTGAAACAAATTTAAAATTTGCTGTTAATGAGTTTTCGTCAGACTTAATAAAAACTGAACAAAGAAAACATTTATAAAGCTGCTTAGGACTGATTTCTTCTGCTGGCATCAGTCTACCTCTATGGAGTGATGATTCTAGATGACCTGCTTGGCCTGAGAGACAGGTAATGGAGTGTGATAAATTAGAGTGAGCCATAGTTTGTGCAAGCTGCAGTTTTGCCTTTTAGAGTCTTATTCTTAAATGAGAAAGGTGTGAAAGGATAGAAATAGAGCTTGTTTTCTAGAATAACTTTCCCTGTGTCTTAGTCTGTTTGGGCTGCTGTAACACAAAATACCGTTTCCCCGAAAATAAGACCTAGCTGGACAATCAGCTCTAATGCATGTTTTGAAGCAAAAATTAATATAAGACCTGGTATTGTATACGATATATGATATTAAAGACCCAGTCTTATAGTAAAATAAGACCGGGTTTTATATTAATTTTTGCTCCAAAGGACGCATTAGAGCTGATTGTCCAGCTAGGTCTTATTTTCGGGGAAACACGGTTCCACAGACCAGGAGGCTTATGAACAGCAGACATTTATCGTGCACAGTTCTGGAGGCTAGACATCAGAGATCAGGGTGCCAGCGTGGCCTGGTGAGGGTCCTCTTGTTGTATCCTTGTTACTGGGAAAATGATGTTGAATACCTCGGCTCTTTGTCTTGAAGGAATGAATTCAATCAAGACACTGAAATTTGTGTATCATGAACAGCAAAATTTTGTTAGTAAAAGAAAGTACGCTCCGAGACGTGGAATGGCCTGACCCATAGAGGGAAGCAGCCTGGCCTTACATTGCATGAAGGCTTTTATTTCTATGGCTAGAATTGCCTTCCCTTTTCTCCTCTCTTGTCTCTCTTTCTCCCCCCCTGGGGTGCATAGTCCTCTGGTATTTAGCAGTGCATATCTTTGATGTGGGGGTATGAGTAAACACATCCCCTTGATTTTGGGGGATAAGTAAACATCCCTTAGGGGACTTGAAAACCTGGAATCCTGTTGGTCTATAGTAAGGAACTGATGATCCTGACAAACTGGATGTGTGTCCCCCCTCCCTTCTCTGACTTCTAACAACATCTCTCTTTGATTTAGAGATACCTTGGTTTTCGAAGGTAATCCATTCCGGAAGACCGTTCGAGTTTTGAAACGTTCGAAAACAGAGGCATGGTTTCCCCACAGAAAGTAATGCAAAATGGATTAGTCTGTTTCAGACCTTTAAAATCAATCCTAAAACTGCAAATTTAGCATGAATTTTACTGTCGAATTATACCATAGATTTATAAAATTGATGGTGTTCTTAAACTGAAATGTTCATCATCGGAGACGTTCGAAAACAGGTACCACTGTATGTGTAAGCCTGGAGTCCTGCGGGGCAGCTGCCAGGGGGCTTGACCCAGGTAGGAGCTGCAGCAAGGGCCTTTCTAACTGGACCTAGGTCTCCTTCTCTTGCTCATTTCTATCTACCTACTCTATTATTCTCACATGGCCGAAGGGGCAAGGGATCTCTGTGGAGCTTCTTTCGTAAGGGCACTAATTCCATTCAGGAGGGCTCCAGCCTCATGACTTAAGCAACTTCTAAAGGACCCACCTATTAATAGCATCTTTGGGCATGAGCATTTTAACATATGAATTTGTGGGGAACACAAACATTCAGACCATAGCACCATGATTAGAAATGTGGCCATCGTGTTAGAAGCCCTTAGAAAGAGTATGAGCCATGCCCCCCAGGACTACCTCATCCAACTCAGACCAGCTCAGATGCTATGTTACTGACAGTAAGGTTTATAGAAGTTTCGCTAAACACACTTTCAGCTGTTTTGTGAATGGCTTCTTCGATTGTAAGAAATGGTAGCACTTCAAGGGTTTGAGGAAGCTTTGTTGCCTTCCTGCATGGTTTACTGCCAGCTACTGTTCTTGGTATAATCCTTCACTTTAACTGCATCCAGCGGTGTAGGAACTACTGTTTCCCTGAAAATGAGGCCTAGCCAGACCATCAGCTCTGACGCGTCTTTTGGAGTAAAAATTAATCTAAGACCAATCTTACTTTAATATAAAATAATATAATATAATACCATATAATATAATACCGGGTCTTATATTGATTTTTGCTCCAAAAGACTCATTAGACCTGTCCGGCTAGGTCTTATTTTTGGGGAAACATGGTAGCTCATCCTAGATGGTGGGCTAAACTCCTGTTTAACTAGTTATCCCAACCACAGGTCTCAGTCATTAGTAATATGAAATCATTTAGCTGGAAACCAGAAGATTTGCACACATAAAGGTCGGCAACTTAGCGGTTACTAGAATTATTAACGAAGTGCTCCTACCGTTCGGTGTATTTCTTCATGGAGCCTCTAGCTGGGCTGAAATGTCTAGACTAACCTGTATTTTCAAATAAATTATAGTAAGTTTAACAAATTGGACAAAATCATTTAGGTTTCAAGGTAGCAATGGTAGAATAGTTTGAAGTAAGGAAATATTAGTGAACTTACCAAGATTTTGACTACATTCAACACGTGTTGATTGCATCCTGTGTGCCAGACATTGTGTTAGGTAAATACTGAGCTGGCTATCTCCCTAGTGAGAAGGAGTGAAAACAATTGTTTCCCAAATATATTATAGTGTTGCTTTATCTTTGAACTCTTTTAGCTTGATACAGTGCTGACCTTTTGAGGATTATCATTTAAGATTTTCATTAGATCAATTACTTTTTTCCTTTTATGTGAATTGTCATACTGCTTTCTTAAATTTGATTTTGATTATATGCAGGCACATATATTCAACAAAAGTTTGAATATTTATTGTGTTTACTGTGCGTCTTAGTAAAGACGATCAAGGCACGGTAGGAATGGCATTGTTTCTGGGAACTGTTTTTGTGGCCAAAAGAATAATGTTCAGTGTGGAGAATTAAAGAAATTTAGATTCTTCCTTAAATCTATCATGCCGCCTGTCCTCTGTCATTTTTCATCACTTGATATCATCACAGTAGCATTTATCAAATCCATTTTTGGGGGTGGGGTCATACTTTGCTTAGTGACATACAGAAATAACTACACAGATACGTTATTTTTTAAGTCAGGCAACTTAGAAGATGTACAGAAAATAAATTAATAGACCTTTAGACATTGTCAAGTTATTTTTTTTTTTTTTTGCAGGAAGATGAGGGATCAGTCCATAACTTAGTAATTTATAACATTTATCTCAATAGAAAATGCTCATGAGACAAGGAGCCAAAGTAAAAAGTTGAACCAGTTTGAGCATATTCTCAACAAGGAAGTTTTGGAAATGCTCCAGAGGTGGGCATGGCATAAATGGCTAATGAGATGGTCTGCAGTACCTTTCAGATCTTGTGTGTGATGGAAAGGCATCCGGTAATTTAATGAAAAAAGGTAACAGTTAAAATACGTGACTAACAACTTTGGCAGTGATGTGCAGAACAGACTTGCCGAAGGTTGTGCTGGTGGCTGGAAGTTCATGGAACAGGCTGCAGCAATCTGGTGAGAGGTGGCGAGTGTCTTACCAAGGCAGACATGGTAGAACTGCAGAAAGCAGTGTACTGGAGGCAGTGTAACTGAAGGCATTTGGGAAAGAAAACCTTGCCAAGTATGATAACGAAGTTTAATCAGTGCATCATTCTGTGTGGGCCCAATTCTCTGCTATTCTAGGGGTTGCAATTGAATGAAAACATACAGAGTCCATGCCACCTCCAAGTTTGAGAAGCCCCTTACTTATAGCTAGAACTTTGGAGTAGGAGTATATGAAAATGTCACTGTTGTTCAGAAGTTTATCATGCGTTTTCTCCTTTAGCAAAGCTGTCTTCCTCCTTTCTTAGGGTCATTGTGATTATCCCTGAGCCTCAAATAATTTCACATCCTTATATGAAAAAAAAAGAATCCATTGGTTGTTTGAAAAACATAAAATTGCCCTATGAGAAGTGCTTTTTGTTTGTCTTATTCTTTATGAAAATGCTTCCTGTCACACTTCTTCAGCTACATAGTGAAGAATAAGTAGGATGTGATGGCTTCCGCTCCTTTCCTCTCTCCTCCTCCACCGCGACCTTGGGCGCCAGTACAGCATCTTTGTTTTGTTAGCTTGCCCGCAATAACCCTCCTCCCTCTTCTTAACAGCCTCCAAAGCCAGAAGACAATGTGGAGCATTCTTTCTCGCCATAGATGCTAATTGTGTGCCTAGTTGGGATCTTGCTGTCATAGCCACAATCACTGTGCCATTGTGCTACGAGGCTGGGTCACTGTAGTTACTGTGCAGAGAAATGAATGCTGTTTACTTGGGGTGCGTCGTCGCCTGCACCTGTGAGTGAGAACACGCAGTCACTGTAATTTGCCTGGCGAGTGATCACACTGGTATAAAATAACATCATCTGTGAAGCGAGTTAGCAGTCACAAAGAACTATTGATCTTTTTTTAATATAGAATTTTTAATGAGAAACTTTGAGTAATGGAGATGGACGATATGAGAACATCTACCTAGTGTGTGTTTCCAAGTAACCCTGTTTTTCCGTGTATTTGGGTTCCGGTATGCTTATCTAAAGTGAAGGCGCTGGGAGTGCCAGCTCTGCAAGTCCCTGCTCAGCTCAGACTGAGAAGAGTGCTAGCCACAGTTGCATGTTGGATAAGTGATGTGACTGGTGTCAGATAGGAACCAGGGTGGCAGTGTCCCCTTAAGGAAACTTAAGAATTCTGAAAGCGTAATCATTGTGAATGGAGACGTTTCCTTGCCTCGTTCTTTCACTTACATAAAGGAAAATGTATTTTTTTATGTGGTTGTTGGAATGGGATAGTACTTAAATCTCAAGAATTCTTGCTGAAGTAAAAGGAAACATCCTGCTCTTTTTAAATAGCCTTGGTGATATCTTGCAAGGATTTTAAGAATCCCAATTTAGAGCTGATTATTTTCTTGACTACCCACATCCCATAGTTTCTTTCTCTCCACCCCAATGCCCATTTTTAAACACTTTATCCGTTTGACGGCTCATTAACATTGCTCAATAAAAGTAATTTGGGGAATGCATTTTAAAGTAGTGCTTTTTATATGTGTTTTTTCAGGTTCTGTCAAATTTCCAGCGATAAAAGCCTATTTATTGTTTAAAGTGAAGTTTAACCTAATTTATACTTTTATTCTCTCATCCTGCTTAGTACATGTCTAAATGATTGCTTTTGAGGAAAGTGGATTTTGACTAGCACAGTAATCTGTATCTCTTGAACGGAGAATAAGTGATGGTTGGTGTGACTTACTCAAGTTTTTATAGTTTGGAGTCTTTTTCATCATCCCAAGAACTTAGAAATAGCAAGGGATTGGTAATTTTGGAAGAGGGTAATGCATTAATTAGGCCAGGTGAGACATAATGTAAGAATTAGATTCTTACATTAAATCATCTGCCCATTGCAGTTAAAATTCTTTTTTGTTCCTTACTTTATAGTATTAAAGTAAGCATTTGTATAATCATACCTTCAAATGTTATATAAATAGTATATGGTCAATACAGAAAATTTGGAAACTGTTTTTTATAAAAAGAAAAAGAATCCTACAGATCAATTAGTCTGTATAGCTGCCATTAAAAATAGCTGGCATTAAATTTTGATGTGTGTGCCCTTCTGTGATTTTGTTTCATTTTTCCATAAATCTGGTTTGGGACTCAAGGCCATTCAAAACACAGCAGTCATTTCAAATTTCTTCCATAATTTAAGAACAAGTTTCCATAAAAATTTTTGATCAACATTTTCTGATATTAAATGGGTTGAAAATTAACCTTAGGAAAAAATACAAGTCTGTGTATAGTATTAATATTAAGAACATTTCCCACAGTTGGTAAAGATTGTGAGTTTCTTTGAGTTTTTCTTTTGACTCGAGCTTTATATTATTACAAAATACTTAAATCTTCGTGCAGAAATAGAAAGTAGAAAACATTTCTAATAATAGAAACTTAAAACAAATTTTCATTTTTTACGGGTATATTGGCTTTAATCAAAGTGAGACTGATTGACTTTCTCTTGATGGAGTTATAAATAGGACCCTAATTCACAGATTGCCTTTGTTAGTTTGCAAATTTTCCTTTAGATAAATGGAAGTCAGTTAAGATATTCTTATGAAAAGTGGCTTTGTCTTTTCATTTTTTTAACCACTTCCCTTTCTCCCTCTGGCAAATCAACATCTGCTTCCGTATAGCTAATTGCTGCTGTTTATTTTCTGCTTCTGTGACAGCTAGCCGATGGCGGAGTCTCTTCTCTTCAAATGTCTCACTGGCTTTTCCTTATAGTCCTGTTGCAAGACTCAGTCCTTATAGCAATGGCATTAATACACCCAGCTTCTCTAAAACCTCAAATAAAGCAATACTAACACCTGAAAGAACAGGTAATATTTCAACTTCTTGACTAGCTGCTTGCTTTGTCATTCAGTCACTAAACACAGCTTAAATATCCATCTTTCACTGAAAAGCTTGAGGGTCATCTTATCATAATGGAGAGTTTGTGCTACACAGTTACTTTGGGTACCAAAAGGGCCAGCATTGATTTGTACTTGAACTCCATTAATCTGCTGCTTTTAATTGTGTATAGTAGGCGATCTTCCCTAGTTAGCAAAAACGTACGTACCATGTTTCCCCGAAAATAAGACATAACCGGAAAATAAAAATAAGCCCTAGCATGATTTTGCAGGATAACCTCTCCTGAACATAAGCCCTAATGTGTCTTTTGGAGCAAAAATTAATATAACACCTGGTCTTATTTTCGGGGAAACACAGTATATAGTTATGTTTCCAAATGCCTAATGTACTTTGTAAAATTAAATGGCAAATGTGATTCAAGTACTTTTTATTATGATTCAAGAATATAAGCTTATTATATATCTTGTTTCTGGTAGCTTTTCATGCAGTCAAGGCTACATAGAAAAAAATAGCCATAGAAGATATATATTTATAAGGTGCAGGTCCCACCATTTCCTTATTTGTCTCAGCATTGGTGTGATTCCAGTCCTTTGGGCCCTTTCTTCCTTGGTTCTCTTATTTCAAGCCATTGCCTTTTCACTTTCATGAGTTATTACAAATCTCCTGTGACTCTTCTACTCTCAATGATGAATGCTTTGTATATGCTTCTGTGTATGTATGCGTGCCTTCTATATGTGGTATTCATTTATAGTACTATTTAAAACATAGACCAGATTAAAATTTAATTTTAAAATATACAGTAATTACTACCAGAGACCAGCATATCTGATTATTAATTGAAAGTGAACTTGTATTCTTATACAATATGTTTAGATATATGGTTAGCTAATGGGATTCAGATTTTGGCATTCATTTTTATCGTTGTGATAAAGAACAAAACATCGTCTTAACAGTTTTTTTTTGTGTTTTTTTTTTTAGTGTGTAGAACAGACTTTTTTTAATTGTGAAAATTGAATTTGAAAAAATAAATGGTTTTGTATATATGAATTATAAGCACATGAAGATGTGTGTATTGTCTCACCATTAAATGGTGATATGTTGATGATTGCTTTTTGGTGACAGAAAACAGGACAAAAATTTCTGGTTGTTGATAACATGAATTATAAAGCATAACTAGAAAACGGTTCTTTAGATTAAATAATAAACGTTTGTCTCTTAGGTTACACCTCCAGGGGCTCCCCTCTCAGCCCCCAGTCATCTATAGACAGTGAGCTGAGTACTTCAGAATTGGAAGATGATTCTATCTCCATGGGATACAAGTTACAGGACCTCACTGATGTGCAGATCATGGCGCGTCTGCAAGAAGAAAGTATGTTCTTTTTATACTATAAATTTTTTTTAAACTAGAGGCTTCTATGTGAAATACAAAGGTATGGGGAGTTTTCAGGTATTTCTTCCCAGGTAATGGGCAAACAATTAGATTCTTCCTCTCATACTATCCAACTTTGTAGGTGGAGCAATTAAATGCTTCTCACACTCTCATGAGCATTGTAAGGTGTTAGGACATATGCTCACCAAAATACAAGGTTGGCCAATTAAGTTCTCGAACTCATCCTAGAAAAAGGGCTACAGACCTCATTGTTGAATATCACTATGGTCACCTTTGAAGTATTCCCGTTGGGAAGCTATGCGCCAATGCCAGTGCCTACTCCACCCTTCAAAGCAATTTTGGAACTCTTTTTCTGGAATGGCCATGAGAGTGGTTGTTGTATTACCCTTGATGTCCTGAATGTCATCAAAATGTCTTCCTATCAATATTTCCTTTATCTTCAGGTAAAGAAAGAAGTCACTGGGGGCCAGATCAGGTGAGTAGGGAGGATGTTCCAATACAGTTATGTTTACTGGCTAAAAACTCCCTCACAGACAGTGCCCTGTGAGCTGGTGCCTTGTCGTGATGCAAGAGCCATGAATTGTTGGTGAAAATTCAGGTCGTCTAACTTTTTCACGCAGCCTTTTCAGCACTTCCAAATAGAAAACTTGGTTAACTGTTTGTCCAGTTGGTACAAATTCATAATGAATAATCCCTCTAATATCAAAAAAAGGTTAGCAACATCGTTGCAACAGGTTCATGAACTTAATTGGCAGACCTCATACATGGATAGAAGGACATTGCTAGTACAGCCGCTGTGGAAACGGTCAGTTTCCTAAAAACTAAACATGCAATTTCCATAAGGCCCAGCAAGTTTCACCCTTGGGCATTTATCCCAGCTCAATGGAAAATTGTGTTTACACAAAAACTCGTACAGGAATGATCATAGCAGCTTTACTTGTAATAGCTCCAAACTGGAATGAACCCAGATGTCCTACAGTAGGTGAATGGCTAATCAAACAGTGGTACCTCCGTATCAGGGAGGCTATGCAGCAGGAGAAAGGAGCGGGCTGCTGGTGAGCACAGCAGCTTGGATGACTCAACAGGGAATTCTGCTCAGTGAAAAAAGATGATCCCAAGAGTATAATTCCATTTATATAACATTTTGGAATGACAGTTTTAGAAATGGAGGACAGATTAGTGGTTGGTACAGATTAGAGAAATGGTGTGGGATCTGAGGAGATAGGTGGATGTGGTTATAAAAGGGCAACACAAGGGATTTCTGTATTTTTTTTGTGGGTTTTTGGAACTGTTCAGTTTTGACATTGGTGGTAGACATTTGATCCTACTGGTGCTACAATTATATAAAACTTAATACTGACATATTCATACATGAATAAAATTGGGAAAATCTAAATGAGATGGGTTTGCATCACTGCTAGTCTACTGGTTGTCATAGACTTACCCAATTTGGCAGAATGTTAGCAGTGGGGGAAAGTGGGCAGAGTACACCAGGGATCTCTGTATTATTTCTTAGAACTTTATGTGAGTCTATAGTTATCATAATAAAAATTCAATTAAACTGCCTTGATTTACTTCTCAGGGTAAATAACTATAGAAGAGAAGATCATTGGACATGGGACAGTTTATCCCTGGTTCTGCAACATAGTTACAAGAAATAATCTGGGAGTGAACTACTTCAAGGATTTTAATGACATCAAAATGCACGATAAGATGTAGCTCACAGAACTGGGCTCGGCTTGTTGTGGAGTTATCTTTTCAGGCCAACATAAGTGGCAACAACCTAGTATCATTTGAGCATAACGATTTCCTGCTTTCAAAATTAGTCAAGGCTACTATGAGAAACATGATAATGCTTATGCAGAATTTAATAAGATACATTTTGAGGGGAAAAGTGATAATTTTATGTCATTATTCAGTAACAGTAAACTAAGAGTCACTCTAAGACTCTATGGCTAAAAGATTGGATGTCAGTTTTCAGAAGTTAAGTGGTTAGGGATAGACTACTTTTTAAAAAATTGTGGGATTGCAATGAAATGAAGAACTAGAAACTTCCAGTTTGACTCTTTTTAGATGGTTCTCATTTAGGATGACCCAAAACTACTGCAGTATTGAAGTGTCAGTATGCTTTGACAGAGATAATATTAGTAGCAAAAAGAACAAATGAGAGGTGACCTTGTTAGAAAAGACTTACAGGTCTTGAACTTTCCTTTGACTTTCAGAGTTGTGGTGGGGAGCAGGCTGAGTTCCTACGGCTGCAAGAGATTTGCTTTTTTTCAATTGCCTAACTCACAGCGAAGTATTTATAATGACGATGAATAGTTTTCCCTAAGTAGCCTTCCTAGGTCTCCTTCCAGACTTTAGGAAGGAACATTTGGGGAAATTAACAAGACATTGATTGAGGAATTGTAGCAGCACAATGGTTAATGTTCGCTGCAGTTGGGACAACCTTTTTGCAAAACAGGACGGTAATATTAGACATCTGTTTGGTAGATAAATGCATCTTTTCTTGGGATTGAATAAACTAAGAACGAGATAATGGGTCTCCATTTGAATCATTTGGCACAAATTTTCCTGTAATATTTGATAAGTTGGAACTTAATTTTGCTGTATTGAAATGCCTCATAATACTGTTTCGTGTTATTTTATAGGTCTCAGGCAAGATTATGCTTCCACTTCAGCATCTGTGTCAAGACACAGTTCCAGTGTGTCGTTGAATTCAGCAAAAAAAGGGACATGTAGCGATCAAGAATTTGATCGATTCAGTCTGGAGGATGAGGAAGAATTTGATCATTTGCCACCACCTCAGCCTCGTCTTCCAAGATGTTCACCTTTCCAAAGAGGAATTCCCCACTCACAGACTTTCTCCAGCATTCGGGAGTGCAGGCGGAGCCCCAGCTCCCAGTATATCCCTTCAAATAATTATCAGCAGCCACAGTATTATTCACCTCAAGCCCAGACTCCAGATCAGCAACCAAATAGGACCAATGGAGGTAGCTTACGATGCGCTTTTGGTGTCTGACGTGCATTGGTCTTTCATGTGTGCTCAAGAAATGCTTTCCAGGTCAATGACAGTAACTGGTAAACGGTCCCAGATTTATTAAGTATATCCTAAAGACCTGATTAGTTTGGTCCGAATTTAAATCTGTAATTGACCAATTTCTGATCACGTGTCTCAGATTTACAGACTTCACAGCTTCAAGAAAACCCCCGTGATGTGGTGTTCTGGCCCAGCATGAGTCATAAGTGGGGGAGCACCTTTGTGTTGTCTCTAGTTCCGCTGTAGGATGGGCAGGGTTGTGCAAGCTGAGGAATCTGTAGGAGGGAGCTCCTTGGAGCCCAAGGCACTGCAGCTTTCCTCACCTTTCCCACAACCTCCAGTCTCTTACTGCCTGTCAGTGGCACAGAGTGATGGATGGGAAGAATGGACGATGATGCTTGGAGAGGATGCTGCTTGTCACATCCAGGGTTAGAGGAAGTTGGGATGTGTCCTTCCCTCTGCTTCCTGACATCTAGAATTAAGATTGTGTAGCAATAGGAAAATGGAGGCTGATATTTGGCATGTTAATGGGAAGTTGATCTGCCCTAATGTCAACATGGGTTGGAACGTGTCATTCTCTTTTGTGGTGTTTTTCTTTGTTTTGTTTTTCCTATCTCCCGTCTTCATCATTTGTCTCCTTTCTCTACTCCCAAGAGTTATACTCCTTGACTTTGAAGAAACTATAGGGAGACCAATCATGTGCTATTCTAAGCCTGGTATGTTTTTATGCTAATGATCAGTCACACAAATCCATGTAATGTGGAGCAACAAACCATATTTATGCAGGGATGGCTTCTAATTTTATAGCACCATTTCTCAAAGCTGGGGACAGAAGCGCTCAAGCACGTTATTTTGTAATATTGCAAGGCCAGATACAAATTATATTTGTGATTATCTGTTAACCATGTTTTTAGTTTTTACATTACTCTGTACTTTCATTCATGCTAATTGAGAGGTCATTTCAAAATATTGAAAAATTTAGTCATAATTTCTCTCGTTTTGTACCCTCAGATTTCAAATTTAAAAGAAAACCATGGCAGCCGAAGAATGTCATAGTGACTATTTTAGTAAAACTCGTAATATCAGGAAGACAATGTATTCCATGAGCTCAGTGAAAGTCCTAGCCTCCCTAATGTTACAGTTAAGGGAGAGGGCACCGAGTGGTGCTTCTCTAAAGGTTGTGGTGTCAGATGTCGTAGAACATCACACCCTAGTTGTCAGACAAGTACTCACTCTGCGTCTCGATTAGTACTGTCAGTGGGACCTTTGTCTTGCCTTAGAAACGTGGTTTTGCCTTACGTTAAACACCGTTATGAGAAGGACTGGGTTTCCCTGAGCCTGTGCTGTGATGGTTCTCATTAGGAAAGTGGAGATGATGACAGTTTCGTGTCCCACTGTGGTCGTTTTGTTCCTCAGCAGTCTGGTCTCCTGCAAAGGAAAACAGAGTGCAATAGCAATGTTCGGAATTAGGCGTCTGATGATTTGCCCAGTGCTTGAGAGCACAGGCTCTGAAGTCCAACAGGTCCTGTCCTGCCACGGAGCTGTCACAGGTTCCTCGTGGCTCGCAGCACTGCTTCTCCTGGCTATTGATTTTGTGAACAAAATCTCTCTCCTAGAAAACTTAGGTATAACTTCTCCTAACCTAAGGGAAACAAGCGACGATCACTGGTACATTACCAGGCGTAAATGAAAGTGAATAAATGTCTCTCTCTCCTCTGTCACCCCCTTAAAAAACACATGAGTTAGATATCAGAGCCTTCATTTGTTATCACGGAATATTATTTGAACAACATTGTGAGATAAGAAAGGTAACTATAAAACTAATCTGTCTGATATTTTTCTAAATTACCGAAATAATATAGATAGGAGGAAATTATTATTGAATCATTGATGCATTTGAAAATAAACCAGAAATGCATTATTTATATTTATTGCTTCCATAGCTTCTACACTGCCTAGGTTCAAAAGAGACAGCTCTTGAAAGTTGTTAGAATATTTCTAAGAGATCGTGGAGTTAAAAGAGGCACATTGGGAGTAATTTGCCAGGTATGGAAAATGACTAAATCTTGCAGAATCCTTACTACCGTGTTTCTCCAAAAATAACATCTAGCCAGACAATCAGCTCTAAAGTGTCTTTTGGAGCAAAAATTAATATAAGACCCAGTATTATATTATACCCAGCATTATATTATATTATTATATTATATTATTATATTATATTATATTATATTATATTATATTATATTATATTATATTATGTTATATTGCATTGCATTGCATTGCATTGCATTGCATTATATTATTACATTATACTCGGTCTTATATAAGGCCCGGCCTTATATTAATGTTTGCTCCAAAAGACGCATTAGAGCTGATTGTTCGGCTAGGTCTTATTTTCGGGGAAATGCAATAACTGTAACTTCTAGCGTGTGGCAAGGGCAGTTGGTGGCAGGATGTAATCAGGGTAGCCCAAGGTTCCCGCTGGGCCCTGTACTGACTGGGAGGCTAGAGCTAACTGGTAGTCACTGAGCATCTCCTGTATTCCCTAGGATTCTTTAGTCTCTGTTCCAGAGTGGTGAGCCTTGCTGCGGCTTTCACAGGAGGAAACTCCTGTGCAATCTTTCCTTGATCTCTTCCTCCCGTGTCCTGCTGCATCTTAGGCCTTGAGGATAGATTGCTGATTTATTGTGAAGACAGACATAGAACATTATTTAAAGTATATGCGGCCAGTAAGATACCCCAAGTTGTTTGACAGGAAAGGGGGCCTCATTTCCAGATGTTCTCTGGACACAACGTGGGAATCACAGCTTAGCTTCCAGAGAAGTGTTCTAAGTATTTGGAACACACTTGGAAGCCTTTAAAGAGCATATTTCAGCTTTGTGAAACTGACTTGATGCTTAAATATGGGTAAAGAGGTTTTAGAGATGGGTACATCTGGATTAACAGGTTAGAGACACAGCAACCAAGTCTAACGTGTGAACCTTTGATTGGATTGTGGTTTAGGGGGAAAGAATATGAAAGACATTCTTGAGATAGCTGGAAAATTTTGTGTATGGGTTATTAAAAGCTGTGGTTAATGTGTGTACATTTCATGACAGTATTGTGATTCTATAGAATTTTCTTATTCTTAGGAGATACCTACGATTTCAAAGTACCTGAGTACCTTCAGGTTTCAAATTTAAATGAAAATAGTGGCAGATAAAGAGTGTCATAGTGACTAATTTATTAAAGCTTGTAGTATCAGGAAGACAGTGTTTAGTGAAAATTATAGCCTCATATTAAAGTTGAAGGAGAAGGCATTTAGGGTTAGTGTCAAGAGGTCTGTGGCTTTCCCTTTATCAACAGCAGGTGAATGTGTACATATGGAGATGAATTAAATATGGCAAAGTGAAAACTCCCGTGTTTCCCCGAAAATAAGACCGAGTCTTATAATAATTTTTGCTCCGTAAGATGCAATAGGATTTATATTCAGGGGATGTCCTCCTGAAAAATCAGGCTAGGGCTTATTTTCTGGTTAGGTCTTATTTTCGGGGAAGCACGGTTGTATATCTAGGTGGGAAACACACAGATGTTTATGGTACTACTTTACAACACTTCTACATATATGAAAACTTATAATAAATAGTTGGGAAATTTTTTTAAAATATAGAAACTCATTTCATTTTCTAAATAACATACAATTATTTCCCCTGTGCCTTCCTGCTGCTTAAATAGATACAAAGTGATTTAGTCCCGCACTGTATTGAGAGGCCCACTCTTTCATGCCAGTCAGTGTGATGTTCAGAAGATCCAGCTGTAGGCCCCACGACTTTAGCTCTCCTCTCTTACTTCCTCACCCCTACAGTGCATACACCCTCTGCCAGCACATATATACATAATAGTTGCGGAATGCCTGCTGCTTGAGCATAGGAACTTTATTAGGAATTTAGGCATATAAGACATGGTTGGTAAAAATAGGCCTCGAGGTGATTAGGAAAATGGTTAAGAAATCTAACAGTCATTGGCAGTATTTGAGCATTATTACTCTAGAAATATTCGTATGCACAGGGAGTAAGGAAGTTGTGTAAGTGGTAGATACCTCAGCTAGGTGGTATACAGAAACTCTAAGGAGGGGATGGTTGTGCTAATTCTTTAAGAATTAGTAAAAGTTAGATGAATACTTTTTCTGGTCTCCTGTCATCATGCAATTTCTTATACAGGGCTTCTTTGAATGAGCAGTGTAGAATGAGCAGTGTGTGTAAAGGAGGAAAGAATTTAGTTTTGCTCTTGAACACATTTTGGGTTACTATTCACATATATCATTTGTTTTCTGATTTAGCTTGAGAGAAAAAGACCACAAACTTAGTGTCCTGATTAGTGTTACAGGGCATCTATTAATAAGGATAAAAATATCTAATAGAGTTGGAGGTGTGTGAATTACATGGGATATTACAATGGTATGTGGTTCTCCAAAGTTCAACCCAGTCTTTCAAAATGTTATTCTTTAATAATTTCTCTCATTTAGGAGAAACTAAACTTAAATTTTAGTTTTCTACCTTAGGATTGATAATGGAAAAATAGATTGAGAAACACTGGCCTAGGCTCTAAACTCAGTGATAGCTGAGGACTGTATCTAATGCACTGGTGTCCCCAGCATCTTCTAGCACACCTGTCACATAGTATATCACAATCAGGATTTGTTCCCTTTCTCATTCATTCATTCCACAAGGTGGGGAAGGGTGTGTGTGTGTGTGTGTGACTAGATGTGTGCTTGTTTTCTGAGAACAGTGGAACTGGCTGTCTGGAAGATGGATTGGAGGAACAAGTGCTGGGAGACAAACCAGTTGAGAGGATTTTGTGAAAGTGCGTGTGATAAATAATGAGGTCCGAACTAGGTTTCAGTGAAAGATTCATTAACAATTTGAGGCAAAATTATGAGGATTTGGAGTAAAGGGTGTAGAGGGGACATGAATCTTAGGAGATACTCCAGATTTCTGGATGAGGTGGTTTGGTACACAGGGCTCCTATCAACAGATGTAACTAACGTAGGAGCTGTGTGTGTGAATCCGGGTTTGTACTTGAATGGGTTTTGGCTTAGTGTTCAAATATATCCTTTGTGTTCTGAGCTTCAGTGACCTGATATATGTACTTTATAGTTTTTTTCTGGTTTGGGGGAGGTCTGTGAATAAAGAGAAAACTAACTTGTAGTGTTGCAGTCTTGCCGCTGATTTTACCTCTGAGCAAGAGATCTGTGCGTGACTCTCTGCTGCCCCTAAGGGGCAGAAAATGTACTTAGCAAGGACAAAGAAATGGAAGCATTCAAGTCTCCAAAGGTGTGGCATACTCACGGTAAACCGTTGTAGACGTTAATGTGGTCATGTTGATGTGATCAGTTATTCTCTCAAAACATCTCAAGTTATAATTTTAATAACTTCTTCCATTTTGATATGCTAGCAAAAGATTCAGTTAGTGTGGGCTTTGACTCCTCTAGGTTTTTTTGTTTTTGTTTTTTTTTAACATGTAACAATTGCTAGTGTCCTTTTCAAAAAACTAAATGGGTGTAAGATTATTGTCTAACCTCACTTTAACACAATTTTATCCATTTATTATATGGGAACAAATAACTGATTAGCTAATCCCACCTCTTTTCATAGAACTTGTGTTTTCTTTTAACAGTCTGTTTGGTGGAACCTTTCTGGAGATAGTGTGTTTTCCCATACAGAGTGTTAATTCTGTTATAATTCATAATGTTGAGCAAAATATGATTTACAAATTGTATTTACTTTTGAAAGCTAGTTGTTTTAATTGGCATGAAATTTATGATTTTTAACTCGATAAAATTTTTTTCTCTTCTAGACAAGCTCCGCAGAAGTATGCCTAATCTAGCCCGGATGCCAAGTACAACCGCTGTCAGTAGCAATGCGAGTTCTCCAGTCACCGTGCGAAATAGTCAGAGTTTTGACTCAAGCTTGCATGGCGCTGGGAATGGGATTTCAAGAGTACAGTCTTGTAGTAAGTACAGTTTTTAATTTTTTTGTATTTTTTAATTAACTGTAACAACATTAGGAAAATATCTTACTATTCTATTTGTTCTTTTTGTTTTCCTTGAGACCACTACTGGAAACTTTTCCTCTTGTGACTTTCTTTTTAATAATTCACCATTACAATTGAGTATCATTTTTACCAGTGCCTATGCTACCAATTAATAATTAGTAAATTATATGTAATCCTTTATATCTAAGGATAACAGTAGAAGCACTAAATGGTAATTTGTCCACTCATCATACAAAATAATCTGTTTTCGTTGTGGATCTGCCTCTTCCTGACTATCTACTTGATATCCTTACTCTGAAGAAAGCACTTATTCTGTCTACCTGTTACTTTGGTGTTGTTTTTAACCAGTCTATAGCTTTTTTTCCTCAAAAAAAGAAGTTATTTGAGTGTGTCTAAAGTAGTTATTTATCTACTCATTTTCAGCTTACACATGGTCTGCCACTCATTCTCTATACATTTTACCCAGCAATGAGCAGTGCAATGACCGTTCAATCCAGTGTTCATGTTTTTACTTTGTGTGGGAATTGGTGGTTATAGGCCTACCCCTCCCCAACCCCGCCATTCCTGCTCATGCTGTCTATATGGGTGGTTGGAGTTAGGTCTGAGACTGGCCCCTGGGAGGCTGACTCAAGGTCACAGTCGTCGTATTGGGAGGCCTGAAGTGTGTTCAGAGTGCTGGCCTGGAGTCACCACCAGATGATGTCTAAGGCTGCCTCAGAGTGGCTTGTAGCCCTTCTCCCTCAGGTCAAATGGTATTTGGGGCTCAAATGGTATTTCCCCAACACGTGATAGTCTTTCATTTCTTCATGTCATAGTTCCTAAAGAAAAAATGACAACATTTACTCTACACGAGGAACAGTGCTAACTCATTTATATCCATTTCTCATTTAGTTTCAACAACCCTATGAGGTAGTTTCTGTTGTTGTTGTTCCTATTTCACAGATGAGGAAACTGTTTTAAACAGATTAAGTAATAGTTTGTTTAAGGCCATGCAGGTGAAGGAACAGAGATGGAAACAGTTCTGATGACCCCAGAGTTTATGCTTTTAACTAATGTGATATTCTGACTCTGACATGCTATACTTTTCTTCCCTTCCTCAACCAGTTTACTCTTATTTGCCTTTATAATACAGCCCAAATACCACTCACTTTGAAAAGGTTCCCTTGGTGACCCTAATAGACTCCCCCTTGTGCCCCCAAAACATGTCTAAAACGGATTAATTTTTGGTGCTTAACGTCTGTTATTCAGTCTTCCATCTGAGTACTTTGCTGTCATGATGTTTATTTTTCACACCAGATTACTAGCTCCCTCTGGGCTCAGAACACAGTTTATCTGATTCTCTGTCCCAAGCACCTCTATGCTGCCTGGCACATAATGAGTTCTTAGTAAACGTTTGACTGAATGAATAAATGAATGCTATAGGGTTCTATCTTAGGGCTTAATCTATTAATGTTTCAATTAATGACTTGTGTAAAAACATAGATGACAATCTGTGAAATTTGCTAATGGTGGGAAACTGAGAGGACTACTAATATTATGTCAGGAGGGTAGGACAGTAGGCCAAATACATCGTGATGAAATCTGAGATAAATATTCAGTTCTAGGCTTGAGTGCTTGAGTATAAAAGTCAATAGTCTAAGCATAGAATAGGAAAATATGGTTTTGACAGTAGTAAATGTGGTAATTAGGAATTTCTGTGAAGTCTGTGTGGGTTAATAATATTTGAATGCTAGAAAAATGTCTGTAATCCAAATGGAATAGAATGTACACTGCAACAAATGGCCAGTTTTGATGCAAATGCTCAGGAAATGAGAACATGTCCAAAGGATATACAAAACAATTTGAAGGAGCTCCCAATGACCAACTAAGTCTGGGACAATTTGAGCCACAGAATAAATTGTATTAAATGATTATAATACGTAGATTAAAATAAATAACCATGGGTCCATATTTAATTGAATAAATAAATGGAGAATAGGGGAAATTTTTCTTTACAAAATAATTCCAATTAATAAGTGCAAAAGAAATGAAGAAAATAGAAAAATCATTGTTTGTAATCCAAGCATCATAATGAGAGGGGAAAAAACCAAGAAGAGTATTAATGTGTAATAGAAAGGCAATCATATACTTGATTCAAATCTTAGGATTCTACTCTCACTTTTATTCTTAAACATTCTAACTAAGCAAATATTCTTTACACATTCTCAAATTATATAATGAAGATTTCTAGTTCTGAATCATGTTACTTTTAGGAAAGAACAAAGGTACGATAGAGAAAGTTGGAAAGGCAGCACAATACAGAAAGAACGCTTGATTTGTTCAACGTGTGAGTTGAGATCTTAATCATAATCTCAGGGAAATTATGGATCCTTTCTGATTCTTATTTTCTCATATGTAAAATTGGAATTATGTCTTAATTATGTCTTAGTTTCTATGTTAGTTTTTTTTTACTTGTCAATTACAATTGACATACAATAGTTTCAGGTATGCAACATAGTGATTAGACACTTATATAACTTATGAAGTGACCACCCTGATAAGTCTAGTACCCACCTGACACTATACATAGTTACTTACAATATTATTGACTATATTCCTTGTGCTATATTTTACATCCCCGAGACTATTTTTATAACTGCCAATTTGTACTTCTTAATCTCTTCACCTTTTCCACCCTAATCCCCTTTCCATCTGGCAACCATCAATTTGCTGTCTGTATCTATGGATTTGTTTTGGTTGTTTGTTTTTTAGATTCCACAAATAAGTGAAATCATATGGTCTTTCTCTGACTTATTTCACTTCACTCTTGGTCCATCCATGTTGTCACAGATGGCAAGATTTCATTTTATAGCTGAGTCTTATTCCATCACATATAAGTACCACCTCCTTGTCCTTTAGTCTATCAGTGGACACTTAGGTTTCTTCCTTATCTTGGCTATTGTCTTTATGCCATGATATATTCTTGCCTGCTTTGTCATCAGTTAATTGACCATACAGGCATCAGTTTATTTCTGGGCTTTCTGTTCTGTTCCATTGATCTGTGTGTCAGTACCACGCTGCTGATTACCCCAGCCTTGTAGTATAGCATGATATCTCCAACTTTATTCTTCTTTCTCAGGATTATTTTGGCTATTCAGGGTCTTCTTTTGGTTCCATATAAATTTTAGGATTATTTCTTCTAGTTCTTTGAAAAATGCCATTGGAATTTTGATAGGGATTGCCTTGCATCTGTAGATTGCTTTGGGTAGTATGGACATTTTAGTGATGTTAATTCTTCCTCTCCATGAGCACTCTATATAGTTTTCTACTTATTTGTATTTTCTTCAGTTTCTTTCTTTAATGTCTTAGTTTTCTGAGTACCGGTACTTATTATTTTTTTAAAAGTGTGGTTATCTATTTGTATATCAGAGTTAATAGGACTGTTTGCTTGAATGACTTATAATTTTTCATTTCAAATGATACTGATTGGGATTTCATTGACTCTGTACATAAATTGCAGGAGAATTGGTACATTAACTATATTGTCTTGTAATTCATTAGCATGGAATGTGCCTTCATTTATTTAGACCTTTCATGTCTCTCAGCAGAGTTTTGTAGCTTTCTGTGCAGAGCTTTTATACATCCACAGTTACATTTATTCCTAAGTATTTGATTTTTAAAATATTTTTTTCAAATTTTAGTTTCTACTAGTTTGCTGGTATTTAGAAATACAGTCGCTTTTTGTATTTTGATGCTGTATTCAGCAGTTTTGCTAACGTTACTTACCTTGATAGTTAATAGAATTTGGAATATACCCAACATAATGAGTGCAGTGAACACCAACACTTATTCATGCAAGTTTGTAAGACTCCAAACTAGAAATAACCCCGCTTTTCCTCATAAGAATAGTAGTGTGTGACATCCGTAGAATAGTATGTAGCAATGCAACAACATGGATGAATCTCAAAAACATAATATTGAGTGAAAGAAGGCAGACACAAAAGAGAACATACTACTAATATATAATTCCATTTATATGAGGTTCAAAATGGGAATATCAAATCTGGCGATGAAAGGAACAGTAGTCACCTTAGTGGGGGGCGTGACTGGGAGGGGCCTGAGAGAGCCTTCCAGGTGCTGCTAATGCTTTTTACCTTGATCTGGATAGTGGTTACAGGGGTGTGTTCACTTTGAAATTTCATTGTACTCTAGACATAACATTTATGTACTTTTGTTTTATAAGAAATTGGGATAAAGTCATATGTTGACTTTTAAAAAAATAGACTTTTTTGAGCTATTTTAGGTTTACAGAAAAATTGAACAAGAAACCGATTTCCCATATATCCCCACATATCCCGCCCCTTACTCACCCCATCAATTTTTCCTATTAACTTCTTGCATGAGTGTGGTATATGTTACAAGTGATAAGCCAATGTATTGAAATATTCATGGTTAGAAGCACCTAAATTAAGGAATTGTAGAATTGGTTGGAAAGGAACTTAGAGATGATTTGTCAACCAATACAAGATCTCTGTCCCAGAAACTTGATGGGAACAGAACTAGAGCAGAATCTTACATAGCCCTTATTTTTCATTGAGGTTTTTGACTACTGTACGTGTATATCAGCACTCCTGGATACAGAGTTCACCTACTATATTCTTGAGCAAAACTAGTTTTTAAGGAAATATTTTCAAGTGATATTAAATAAAACTATAGACATTTTCTGTTTTTTTCTCCTATTTTTATTTCAAAAAGATATTTGTTATATATTCTATGCTTAAGTAAGTTCAAAATCAGCTAAACTGTTTTAGAAACCGGGCTGTGTTCCTGTTTAACTGAATGGTAGGTACTAGGCAGCGAAGGCTGGAGTAGTTAGCAAACAGACAGAGCTGTGTGCACGTCGTAACCACTCAGCTTCTCATTACCTTGATAATGACAGCAAAATCCATAAGATGAAGGGAGCTCTCTGGGTAAGAACCCTTAAAAACTTCATCAGTGTACTGGCCCAACAGTGTGTACCATCTCACATTAAGAAACAGTGAACTGTTTGGCGATTCATCCATGTTGTCGCATTGCTACATACATACAGAAATTTTCAAATTTTTCAATCCTTTTCTCCAAGGGAAAAATTGAATTACAAATATCTTTTTGAAATTTGTGTCCTTCATGTTATGGATTTTGCTGTCAAGGTAATAGGAGGTTGAGTGGTTACTATGTACGTTCCAGGCACCATTGTAAGGCTTCATGTAGATTAACTCATTTAATCATCCCTTCCTATGAGATAAACAGCTTTCATTATGGCATTTACCTAAGAAATACATTTGTAATAAGCTGTTTGTATCTACCAATGTCACTTCTGTCTTCCTTTCTGTAATTACAGCTAAATTGTCCCTTGTTTCATTTTCCATAGACTAATCCCCAAAACAACCATCAAGAAATCCTAATGTCTTCCAAGCAAGCAAGGAAGAAACTGTCCTGTGAATACTCAAATTTGTTAAAGAAAAGGAGGTTGTTCTTAGAATATAATAATACAGTTAGGCACTCAAAAATGTTGTCGATTGACAGAATAGAAGACTTGTCAAGAATTAGAATTTTCAGTACTAAATCCTTTCTGGAACTTGTATTTCATTTTATGTATATAGCAGGGGTGCCAAAAAATATATACACGCTTTAAATGTATACACATTTTAAGAGTAGTTAACACTTTGGTCACCATTGCTCAAGCAGTAGTTCACCATAATCAGAAGTGTCTGGACACTGATGGTAACCACTTTGAGCACCTCTTGTAATTGGAGAAGTCAAACGTGACTTGTATTCATCTTTTTTTATTGGTATATATTGAGTATTATAATTTTAATAGTGTTTTCCTTAAAATTGGTGTACATTTTTTTGGCACCCTCTGTATTTATATAACTTGGAGACAGTATAAGCTTTTTTGAATATAATGCACATTTCCTAAGTTGGATAGTGGTAGACGATCTCTTACTCACATGTCATTTTCTCTTCTAGTTCCATCACCAGGACAGCTTCAACACAGAATCCACAGCGTGGGACATTTCCCAGTGTCCGTCCGACAGCCTCTCAAAGCTACAGCCTACGTGAGTCCAACTGTCCAAGGCAGCAGTAACATGCCTTTATCCAATGGCTTACCGTTATATTCCAACACTGGAATCCCCACACCAAACAAAGCTGCAGCTTCTGGGATAATGGGCCGCAGTGCACTTCCGAGACCTTCATTGGCAATAAATGGGAGTAACCTGCCTCGAAGCAAAATTGCACAACCTGTTAGAAGGTAAGAATCTTTGTTTCTTGGTCTGCATAGCTTCATTTGCAATTTGAAATTAGAAACTGCTCCCAGCACCATCTTGTCTTCGTTGGTCTCAGTCTGCCCTTTCTGGCCTTCCTCTGAAAGTGAGGGATGGGGGTGTCTTCGTGTGCTCAGGTCCCCTTCTCTCTGATGTCATTATCTTCCTCCCTCCCTCGTTACTTGATTCCTGATGCCGTTAGCTTTTGCTTTAATTTACCAAGCAAGCTCCATCTCCAGAGCGCTTGCATTTTCCTTTCCCCAAGTTATTTGCATGGCCTGCTTCCCCTCCTTCAGGTCTTTGCTCAGATGACACCTCTGTCCACAATCGCAACTCCTACAAGAGTTGTAACTCGTCCTTCCCCTTCTCCATTTTCCCCCCATAGCATTCATCACCATCTGTTGGACTGTACATTCTGCGTATTAATTTATATATGGTCTGACTCTCAATTCAAGCTTCCTGAAAGGGCGGGGGAAGGAAGGGAAGGTAGTTGATCTTTGATTCACTGCCATGTGTCCCTAATGCCAAAAGCTATGCCCAACACAGTAGGATTGCAAATGTTTTTTGAATCAATAATTTTATCAAAATGAGCAAAACTGTGCTAGGCACATATGCGCATGCACACACACACACCTTCCCTTCCCAGTCAAGGTTTAAAAGCATCTTAGTGATATTTAGATGGGATTTGTTTGCTTCTGTTGGTAAGTTTGCTATAGTCTAGATAGCTTTTCCCAAAAATTCTAGATTACTTTTAGGGCACATGTCAGATGAGTTCATGGTCATGAGGTACCTTTCTTGAATCTGGATATCCTGCAGTATTTTATGGTTTAAAAATTGTATAAAAGGTTGACGAGAGCTTGGGAGATGAGACCATGGAGGCGGTAAATATAGACAACTCTTACAAGAAATGAGGATATTAAGGTGGGGAGCCATAGTAAAGGTTTGAAAGGGATGTGGGAACAATTTTTCTTTCCTTATGCATTGGCACCGTGTTTCCCCGAAAATAAGACCTAGCTGGACAATCAGCTCTAATGCATCTTTTGGAGCAAAAATTAATCTAAGACCCGGTCTTATTTTACATATATAATCCAATCTAAGACTGGGTCTTAGATTAATTTTTGCTCCAAAAGACTCATTAGAGATGACTGTCCAGCTAGGTCTTATTTTCGAGGAAACACGGTATGTACAGTGGTACCTCGGTTTTCGAATGTAATCCATTCCAGAAAACCGTTCAAGTTTTGAAATGTTAAAAAACCGAGGCATGGTTTCCCCATAGAAAGTAATGCAAAATGGATTGATCTGTTCCAGATCTTTAAAATCAACCCCTAAAACTGCAAATTTAGCATACATTTTACTATCTAATGATACCACAGATCCATAAAATTTACAGAGTTCATAAACCGAAATGTTTGTCAACAGAGACATTCGAAAACCAAGGTACCACTGTATAGTTTTTCGTTTTATTTTCTGATTAGGTGCTCAGATCAGAAACTATTGAAAAACAGAAAATAATGGCTGACCTATAATCCTACCACTCAGATAGAAATAATTTTGGTGCATGGTCAGTAAATTCTGGCTTACCCTCCCCTAGTAAATGCAGTGCTGTGTTGTTTATGGCTGAATGGGACATATATAGGTAAATAGGACCATCTATTTATCCTTGGATATATGTCTCTAAACGTACCTCCTGAAAAAGTGTCACTGCCAGATTATATGAGAGGATCACTAGGAATTACTCTTTTTAAATTCTTTGCCAATCTGATAGGCAAATCTTTGATTAGTTGTATTAAAATTTCTTTGTATTAATTTGCTATTTGTATTCAGTGAAGCAACACTTATTTTTAGACTTTTTTTCTACTGATGAGTTTATCTTTTTCTTACTGATTTAAAAATATCCTTCATACATTTAAGGATACTAAGCATCTTTCACTCATGTCACAAACCCACTTGTGCGCGTACAAATGCATGGCCCAGAGCTGACAGTGGGTTTCCCGCGGAGGAGCGTGTTGTGAATCTCCAGAAGTGGGAAGCAGAAGGAACACTCAGAAAAGGGCCCAGAGGTTGTCAGTACCGGAGTGGAGGAGCGTAGGTGGGCGAGCAAGTGGAAGAAAGGGATGTGACTCAGGGGGTTATTAACAGTTTCCTGTTTTCTTACCTTTACAGTTTCCTTCAGCCTCCAAAGCCACTGTCTTCACTCAGCACTCTGAGAGACGGAAACTGGAGAGATGGTTGCTACTGACGCAATTTGATGTACCTTGAAGAATGGGAAAGAAGTGGAAATGAGGGTTGCGTTACCTAGCTGGCTGGGTAGCAGTGGATGTCGGGAGATTCTTTAACCTACTTACTGCATTGTTTTCCATGGACCAGTCACCAGAGACTAACTATTGCACTTAAGTGTTTGCCTGAGATACTGCAGCACTCCCAAATCCACGCTTGCAGTATTGTGACACTTAGATCTAGGAAGTTTTTGTAGAACTGCTATGTACCTGAACACTTTTTGAGAGAATTGAGATGTATCAATAATGCTTTCTTTGCCATGAGTTTTTTTTTAAAGTAACTTGTTCAATTTACTCATGTGTTTTAAACATCTTCGCGTTACATGTTCTGTATTTTAATACTTATGTATTTACAACTATGTTCTATAACATATGCATTGAAATTTACCTTTTTTTATAGTTTACAGGAATTTTATTTTTTGTGCCTATTTCTTTTTACACCTCTGTGAACCACTATGGAACAACTTAAATTTTGTGCCATAAAAATATTTTTGTGGTAAGGTACTATTTTTTTAGCTCTAGGGATATATCAGCAAAAATCCACCATAAAATTTGAGAGACATAATTTTATGTTGAATGAGCACAATGTAATCTGAAGCATTACAAGGAGATAGCCAGACAGCAAGTTAAATGGTGTCTTTTTCATCATTAATTTATTTTCCTCCATGGGTTTCATATTTATAATGGCATCATAAGCTCATTGCACTCAATACCTGCAATGTTTGCTACTGTACCACAATTGATTTTCAGTACTTTGTTACAGAGGATGAAACTGTAATGTTTTATTAACAATGCTTCTGGAAATGAATGCATTTTAAAGCAAATAAATCCTTTTGATAGACCTTTTACAAAACCCATTTGCACTAATGAATGCTTTCTTATGGTATATAACTTAATATTTGTTACAGTGTACACTGCTGTTTTGGAATGTTCAGAAATAAAGACTATTTCGGCAATACCAGGTCATGCATGAATGTGCAGCATAAACCGTACGGAACCCATATACATGTTTCCCTATAGTCGTGAAAGTGGGTGTTGTTGGTTACGTTCTTGTATAGGGCATTTATAGCTAAAGCAGGTAGACTATCCATGTTGGTAAAAATTGTTTCTTTCTCTAAAATACTTGTAAGGTTTAGTTTTAGTTCCATTTAGAAGGCTACTAGAACTCAAGTAGTCTGTTGCCCAGAAACACATTTATGGATGAACACTGTCAGGACATTTAATATTTTATGGGAGTTGAAGTTGAAATGCTTTCTCAGTATCAGTAAAATAGCAAAATATTATTATTCCATATTATATTTCATATATGCTGGAAAACTTTTCACCTGAAGGTACTAGTATGGAAAGGTTATGCAAAAGTTTTAATGTTAGGTTTTTTTTATTTTTTAAAAGTACCTTTATATATAATTCTATCTAGAACTACAAAAGATTGGCTTTAAAGCAGCTTGTACTTTAAATGAAATATGAGCTAGAGGAAAGGAAGTATATTTCTGAAGCACTTCTTTAGTGACAACACTGGGCTAGACATTCTAATTCTAACAATTATCTGCTGTTAACACTTTTAAAAATAAAGATACTGAGTCCAAGAGATGTGGCATTAACCTGTGTACACACTTAGCTAGTAAATAGTGAAGCTGACTTCCGAGTCCAGGTTTACCTGATTTCAAGTCTCTCTTTCCCACAACTGTGCTCAGCCTATGAACACATACAGTTTAGTACGTTTTTAAAAAGAGTTTATATTCTGCTGAGGAAGTTAAAGGATTCATTTTCAATTCAAATGTTTCACTTATATTCAAAGGCGTCTGTTAACCCCCTGTAATAAAAAAAGATCCCTGCATCTTAGATTTTACAGTCTAATTTTGGGGATAGAGACAGTAAACCATAAACAAGTAAATCACAGTATGTTAGGTCCTAAGTGCTATGGGAGAAAAGGGAAAAAGGAAATTAAAGTAAGGGGAGTTGAGAAAATTGAGATGGGGAGAGATCACACTGATAAGTAGGTAATCTGCGTAGATCTTGTTAAGGAGTTGACACTTGAGCAAAGATTTCAAGATGAAGAGAGTCCTGAAGCTATTTCACCTTCTCACCTGGAGTTCTACAGAACACAAAATGCTGTTAGCGAATTCTCCCTAGGGTGGTATATAAGAATTATTCTAGATGCATAGGAGAGAATTTTATATACAGTGGTACCTCGGTTTTCGAACGTAATCTGTTCCAGAAGACCGTTTGAGTTCTGAAAAGTTTGAAAATCGAGGCACAATTTCCTCATAGAAAGTAATGCAGAATGGATTAATCCGTTTCAGACCTTTACAATCAACCCAAAAAACTGCAAATTTAGCATGAATTTTACTATCTAATGATACCATAGATCCATAAAATTTACGGCGTTCATAAACCCAAATGTTTGTCAATGGAGACGTTAAAAAACCGAGGTACCACTGTACTGCATACAACGGATGCCCTAGGGTATGGTTCTCAAAGTGTGTTCCCTACATCAGCAGTATCAGCATCTTTTGGGAATTTATTAGAAATTCAGGTTCTCAGTCCCTATCCCACCCTCTCAACCCTACTAATCACACCTCTGGGTGATTTGCCGAACCTCCTTTGAGAAAGGAAAAGCAGGGAACAACCTATGCAAAAGCTTAGGGGCAAAGAATGCCTGGTGTGTGTGTGAGGAAGAGCAAAGAAGCCAGTGTGGCTGCAAGCGGGCGGAACATGGAGGAAAACAGAAGAGATGAGGTCGGAAAGGTGATGGGGCAAGATCATGGAGGGCATTGTGGTCCCCAATGAGGACTGGTTTTACTCAGGAATGGGAACTGTTCATGGTTTTCAGCAGCAGAGTTCATGATTTGACTTATTTTTAAAAGTATCACCCTGGACTTGGTGAGAAGAAACTATAAAATGGCAAATGCAGATTAAACTATTTAAAATGGCCAACATCAAGATGATATTCTAAAAGCAGGACCATCAGGATTTCTGTATGGATTGGATATACTGTGTCCAGAATCAAAAGAATAATGCCAAGAGTTTTGGGCTGGCAACTGGAAGAATGGAGTTCCTCCAACCGAGATGGGGAAGGCTGTGGTGGAGTAGGTTTGAAAGCCGTGATTCTGGCCGAGATCACCAAAGTGAGTTTAGACAGATAAAAGAGGCCTGAGGCCTGAGACACCGGTGCCCTCAATCTTATGTCAGTTCTTTGTACTGGTAACAAAGTGGGACTCATGCAGAAAAGAGATCCCGAGACGCCCAGTTCTCAAACCTGGAAAGGAGCTGTGGTGCTGTGTTCACACGGACAACCAGGTCTGGTTTACATTTGTGTTACATTTGTATTGCTGCATAATAATTTCCCACACAATTTAGTGGCTTTAAGCAATATTATCTCAGTTTCTGTGAGTCTGGAATCTCGCTACTGCCTAGCCGGTTCCTCTGGCTCAGAGTCCTTCACAAGGCAGCACTCATCTTGCGACTCAGCCGGGGAAGAATCTGTTTCAAAGCTCACTCACATGATTGTTGGCAGGATTCCTTCCCTTGTGTGCCACTGACCAGAAGCGGTCCTCAGTTTCTTGCCACATGGACCTTTCCTTGGGCATTTACACCATAGTGACTTGCTTCCTCAGAACGAACGAGCAAATGAGAAGACCGAGAGCGAGTGCCAGTGCGATGGAAATCACAGTCCTGTATAACCTAATGTTAGAAGTGATTTCCCATCACTTTTGCCGTATTCTATTGATCGGAAGCAATGAGGTCTTACCCTCATTCAAAGGTGGGGTATTACACGAGGATGTTAATGCCAGGAGACAAGGAGCATTGGGGCCATCTTAGATGCTGCGAGCAAAACAGCCATCAACTTTACTAGATAAATGTACCACATACAATGGAGTATTACGCAGCCGTAAAGAAGAATGAAATCTTACCATTTGCAACAATATGGATGGACCTAGAGAACATGCTAAGTGAAATAAGTCAGACAGAAAGACAAATACCATATGATCTCACTTATATGTGGATCTAAAGAAAAGAATAAATGAATGAACTAATCAGAAACAGTCTCAGACACACAGAGGAAAAACTGAGGGTTGCTAGATGGGGGGTGGGGATAAGGGGGAAGGTGAGGGGATTAGAAAGCCCAATCGGTAACCACAAGATTGCCACGGGAATACGAAAGACAGTTTGGGGAATGTAATCAATAATGTTGTAAAGACTTTGTAGGGTGTCAGATGGGCACTTGTCTCGTTAGGGAGACCACCTCAGGGATGATGTAGATGCCTGATCACAGCACTGTACACCTGTAGCTGAAGCTGAACAATAATGTCAATTATAATTTATATACATACATATATATACATACATTCTGTACTCTTGTGCATATATATGTATATACACAAGAAGTGGAGTACAGCATTAGGAATAGAGATTGGAAATGTAATGGCTGTACGCGATGACAGAAGGGTAGTAGATGGGGGTGGGGGTTTATCACTGTGTGAGGGATATAAATGATAACTGTCTAAGTATTGCATTGTTTTGTACACCTGAAACTAATACAATTTTTAAAAGTAGTGAAATGGGAACAATAAATTGCTAGATAATACTAACCTAATTTCCAAAATGGTTGTACCACTGCACATGTCCGAGCATGTATGAGAATTCCTTTTGCTTCATACTCTTGGGTGTGTGATAGTAGAGTTGTGGTTTCAATTTTACATTTCCTTAGTTGCTAGTGAGATTGAATACCTTTTCATTTGTTTATTGAACATTCGTATATCCTCTGTGGATTCCTGTTCAGGTCTTTTGCCTGTTTTCTTATTGATGTTTTCTTATTAATACATAGTAGTTCTTTCTATAGTCTGCTATAAAGCTTTTGTCAGTTATATGTGTTATAAATATACTTTCGCAATATGTAGGTTGCCTTTTAATTCTATTTATGTGTTTCTTCATATTAAATTTGTTGTGGTAGCCTTGCTTAATAATAATTCTCAGGTGTACAAGACTATAATTCGACATCTGTGTATATGGGATGTTTTAATGATAAATTGTACTATATTAAGATTAGTAATTCTATCATTTTTTAGGTCATTAAACACCCTATTTAAAGAATATTTCCATAGCCTGGAATTGTGACTACATGTATGTGTGTGTATATCATGAATATGTATGTGTGTGTATGTGTGCGTAAATATAAATATTTACACATACATATACACATATATGCACATATACATGTATCTACACATATACTGATATACATTCTCCCAGTTTTATTTTGTTTTTCACCTATACATTTATAATCCATCTGGATTTGATTTTTGTGGATAGTATGGGATAGGGTTACAACTGTATTTTATATTGTCCGTGTGGATATCTAGTTGTTCTAGTAACATTTACTGAAAACTTCATCCTTACCCTACTTCTTTTTGTCATAAAGCAAATGTCTTGATGCATGTCTGTGTGTCTCCTTCAGAACTATTTCTGCACCAGAAGCATATTGTTTTAATTACTATAGCTTTATAATTAAGTTTTACTAAATAGAGCAGTCCTGCTATCTTGTTTTCTCTCAATTGTCTTGGCTATTCTTGTCCCTTTGCATTTCCACACATTTTTGATAAACTGTTCAAGTTCCAGAAAATCTTCCTGTTCAGTCTTAATAGTCCATAAACGTGTGTACCTCTTCTATTGAGATATTCTTGAATCTCTCTCGAATGAAATTATGCAGGTTCTCCGTAGAAGATTTGCACATCTTTTGCCAGATTAACTTCTAGGTATTTGATATTTTTTATACTACTGTAAATGATATTTTTTAAATTTCATTTCCAGTGGTTTGTTTTGAATGTTTTATTCAACAGCCTTAAATTTATGTTATACAAATTTATCTTTAGTCTTTACATACACAGTCAAGTGTATGAATGTTAGCTTTATATCTTCCTTTCCTATTCTTATATATTTGTTTTGCCTGTGGTCATCAATGCAATATTAAATATACATATTTAATATTTATATTAAATATAAACTAATATAAAATATAAATATATAAATATAAAAATATAAATTAAAATATAAATATTTTGCCATTGTTTCAAGTTTGTAAGAGTTTTTTTATTATAAAAAAATGTGAATTTTAACAAATGTTTTCTGCATCTATTAAATAAGATTATTTCATTTAACCTGTTAACATGCTGACTCACTGATAGGTTTGTATAATGTTGACTCAACCTTGAATTATTGAGATACATCCAACTTGGTCATGGTGTGTTATTCTTTTTAAAGATACATGGGTTTGATATATTGTTTCATTTAGGTATATTTGGTCCATTTTTTTATTTTAAATTCTATCATCTGTCTTTCTTAAACTGTTCCTCTTAAGTGTTGGAATGAAGATAGTATTAGATTCATAAAATGAGTTGGGGTGTGGATTCTGGTCAAGTTGGAAGAACGTGGGCTCACCTCCTCCCATGACACACCAAAACTACAACTACATCTAGAGCAACTATCAATGAGAACAACCTGAGGGCCAGCAGAACAGATTCTCTACGACTGAGGATGTAAAGAAAAACCACATTGAGATGGGTCAGAGGGTCAGAGACATGGTCTTGTCGGGACCCACAATCTCGGGGCATCATCCCATAGGTGGGTGGGATACTATGGCTGAGGAGGTCCCCCCCAAGGAGTAAAAGATCTGAGACTCACCTCAGGCTTCCCAGCCCGGGTAGCAGCACCAGTACCAGGAAGGGGAGCCCACGTAACATCTAGACTTGAGGACCAGCAAGGCTTACATCCGTTGGAGCCATAGGGCTAGGGGAAACCAAGCGTGCTCTTAAAAAGTGCACATGCAAACTCAACTCACTCTGTGTCTCAACAGAGGCAGTGGTTTGAAAACGTGTTGGAGGCGCAGGGATCTGTTGGAGCGTTTTCTGAGAATGGAGGCACTGGCAGGTGCCATTGTCTCTTGATTTGGTTTATTTGGCTTTCCTTCCACCTAGCAGGCCCCATGCTGGTGGATGCCAGTTCTGGCACTCAACATTAACTTCCTAATAGTTTGCCCTGCCCCAGGCTTTCCTCTGAAGACCCACCCAGCTCAACCTGCCTCTCCTGGTCAGCACACCCCTAAGTCATGCCAAGGTGGCATCCCACCCCACAGAACCCAGCAGCTCCTCCAAGGCAGCACCCACCCCACCCCAGCACCTGGAAAGAGGCCCCCCAGTCCTCAACAAACACTGAAAAAATATTTCACAAAATACAACATCCCTTCATGATAAAAACCCTTAACAGACTGGGAACAGAAGGAACACGCCTTACATAATAAAGCCATATACAAAAGAATCACAACTAACTTTAGTGGAGAAAAATTGAAAGCTTTTAAGATCAGGAACAACATACAATGCCCACTCTCACTACTACAGCTATTCAACATAGTATTGGAAGTCCTAGCTAGAGCAATTAGACAAGACAAAGAAAATACATCCAAATTGGAAAAGAAAAAAAATTGTCACTATTTGCTGCTGATGATTTTATCTATATAAAATCCCAAAGACTCAAGCAAAAAATTGTTGGGATTAATAAATTATTTCAGTAAAGTTTCAGGATACAAAATAAACATACAGAAATCAGTTGCATTTCTTTACACTAATGGTGAAACATCTAAAAAAACGCATTTTTAAAAAAACTATCCCTTTCACAATAGCACCAAAAATAATAAAATAACCAGAAATAAATGTAACTAAATGAAAGATCTGTACAACAAACACTACAAGATTTTACTAAAAGAAAATGGCGGCGTGAGGTGAGCCTCTGTAACGCTCCCCTGGAATTTACAACGAATCGGACAACAATAACTCCACAAAGGACTCCCTGCACAGCAGACAGGCAAGACGAAGAGGCCCACTACTGAATTCACCTCCAGGTGGGTGAATCGCGCGAGCGGGGGAGGAGGGAGAGGAGAAGTGCGGAGACGGAGCCCCGCGGGCGCAGGACACAGACCTAGCTCAGTGCTCGGAGCCCGCTGCTCCCGGAACTACCGCCTCTGTGGGAGAGGGAAGGACTCGGACTGCTAGGGCTCCGCTTACGGCCCACAGGGCTGAGGGGGCAGCATACAAAACCGCTGAACCCAACGCTCGCTCACGGCAGACCTCGGAGCAAAGACTGAGAGAAGAAGGCTGAAAACTGTGGTTTAAGCCCTCACTGCCGAGCGGAGAACGGAAGCCTTAGGCACTGAGACTAGCTGCCCCTCCCTACCCTCCCAGAGCTTGCCCCGCCCCCACCTGCCCGGTGCTAGAAGCCATAAAGTAGCAGTGTCAATCAAAAGGAAAGGATTTTTGCTGTCCTGAGAACTGTGGACCGCAGAAACAGATTTGCAGCCCAACTAGTTCCAGCAAAGGGGAAGGAGCTGTGGAAGCAGGACCGGCTGTGGTCGTGGTCACCGCCATTGCTCCGGGCCACCTCTCACAACTCACCCCGCCCCTGGCCCCACCTATCTGGGCGGATTCCTGCAGGAGTAAACAGAACTGCTGAAACATACGGGCTCTGAACCGGGTGCAGAAAGAGCTTTGGAACTTGAAAAGCTCTCCGCACCCCCACAGGGACGTGGTGCCCTATGACCCAGGTGTACTGTTAACAGAGGAGAGGCCCATCTCCCAGGGAATCCCCCCACTGTGTGAGAATCTGGAAAAGTGCAGAGAAAATATAGCACTACTGTGTCAAAGAGAAAAAAAAAGGCTGCAGTCAGAGAGAAAATAAAACATTCTTCCAACAAGTATTGGAAAACAAAAGAAAGACCTCTTCCTATCAACCTGTTGCAGAAGCCACTCCTGTAGATGTCTAGGAAGAGAAATAATAAATCAGTAATTGCCATGAATAACCAAGGCAACAAGACAGATCAGAAAGAAAGTGAAAAGTCTCCAGAAAAGGAACTTAAAGATATGGAAATATGTGAGTTAAATGATAGAGAATTCAAGATTGCAGTTCTGAAAAACCTCAAAGAGATGCAAGAAAACACAGAAAGGCAATTTAATGAACTCAGAAACGCAATCAAAGAACAACATGAGCATTTTACGAAAGAGATTGAAATTTTAAAAAAGAACCAAATGGAATTTCTGGAGATTAAGAAATCAATAGAAGAAATTAAGAATGAAATAACCAGCTTAGGTAGTAGAGTTGACCAGATGGAGGAAAGAATCAGTGATATCGAAGATAGAAACCTGGAAATTACACAGATGGAAGAAGAAAAAGACTTGAGACTTAAAAGAAATGAAAGAAGTCTACAAGAACTTTTTGACTCCATCAGAAAGAGCAATATAAGAATAATGGGCATACCAGAAGGAGAAGAAAGAGGGAAGGGAACAGAGAATATATTCAACCAAATTGTCAATGAGAACTTCCCAAACTTGTGGACAGAACTGGATCCTCGAATCCAAGAAGCAAATAGAACACCTAATTACCTCAATCCCAACAGGCCTTCTCCAAGGCATATTGTATTGAAGCTGTCTAAAATTAACACCAAAGAAAGAATCCTCAAGGCAGCCAGGGAAAAGAAGACAGTAACCTACAAAGGAAAGCCCATTAGATTATCATCAGATTTTTCAGCAGAAACTCTACAAGCCAGGAGGGAGTGGAACCCAATATTCAAACTATTGAAAAAGAGAAATCATGAGCCAAGAATAATATATCCAGCAAAGATATCCTGGATTTATATGCTGAAAACTATAAGACATTTTTGAAAGAAATTGAAGAAGACACAAAGAAATGGAAAGACATTCCGTGCTCATGGATTGGAAGAATCAACATAGTTAAAATGGCCATATTACCCAAAGCCATATACAGATTTAATGCAATCCCCATTAAAATCCCAATGGCATTTTTTAAAGAAATAGAACAAAAAATCATCAGATTTGTTTGGAACCACAAAAGACCCCGAATAGCCAAAGCAATATTTAAAAAAAAGAACAATACTGGAGGTATCACACTCCCTGATTTTTGCTTGTACTATAGGGCTACAATAATCAAAACAGCTTGGTATTGGCGGAAAAACAGACACATAGACCAATGGAATAGAATTGAGAACCCAGAAGTAAAACCACATAAATATGGACAGATAATTTTTGACAAAGAAGCTAAAAACATACAATGGAGGAAAGACAGCCTCTTCAATAAATGGTGCTGGCAGAATTGGATAGCTACGTGCAAAAGAATGAAACTGGACTGCTATCTGTCACCATGTACCAAAATTAATTCAAAATGGATCAAAGACTTAAGCATAAGACCTGACACAATAAAGTGCATAGAAGAAAACATAGGCACTAAACTTATGGACCTTGGGTTCAAAGAGCATTTTATGAATCTGACTCCAAAGGCAATGGAAGTAAAAACTAAAATAAACGAATGGGATTATATGAAACTGAAAAGCTTCTGCACAGCAAAAGAAACTATTGACAAAATAATGAGGCAACCAACTGAATGGGAGAAGATTTTCGCAAACAGTTCCTCTGATAAGGGGCTAATATCCAAAATATACAAGGAACTCATGAAACTCAACAACAAAAAAACAAACAACCCAATTGAAAAATGGACAGAGGACCTGAGGAGACATTTCTCCAAAGAGGATATACAAATGGCAAATAGACATATGAAAAAATGCTCAACATCGCTAATCATCAGAGAAATGCAAATGAAAACCACAATGAGATATCACCTCACCCCAGTCAGAATGGCTATCATCAACGACAAATAGCAACAAGTGTTGGAGAGGCTGCGGAGAAAAAGGAACTCTCATACACTGTTGGTGGGAATGCAGACTGGTGCAGCCGCTATGGAAGGCAGTGTGGAGGTTTCTCAAGAAATTACGAATAGAATTACCATATGACCCAGCAATCGCTCTCCTGGGTATCTACCCCAAAAATATAAAAGCATTTCTCTATAGAGACACGTGTACTCCAATGTTCATTGCAGCTTTGTTTATGGTGGCCAAGACATGGAAACAACCAAAACGTCCTTCGATAGATGAATGAATAAAGAAGTTGTGGTACATATACACAATGGAATACTATTCGGCGTTAAGGAAAGATGATATAGGAGCATTTGTGACAACATGGATGGATCTCGAGAGAATAATGCTAAGTGAAATAAGTCAGACAGAAAAAGCAGAGAACCCTATGATTTCACTGATATGTGGTATATAAACCAAAAAGAACAAGACAAACAAATGAGAAAGAAAAACTCATAGACACAGACAATAATTTAGTGGTTACCAGAGGGTAAGGGGGTGGGGGGTGGGTGATGAGGGTAAAGGGGATCAAATATATGGTGATGGAAGGAGAACTGACTCTGGGTGGTGAACACACAATGGGATTTATAGACGATGTAATACAGAATTGTACACCTGAAATCTATGTAAATTTACTAACAATTGTCACCCCAATAAATTTAATTAAAAAAAAAAAGAAAACCTGCATGGTATTGGCAGAAAAACAGACACATAGACCAATGGAATAGAATTGAGAACCCAGAAATAAAACCACATAAATATGGACAGATAATTTTTGACAAAGAAGCTAAAAACATACAATGGAGGAAAGACAGCCTCTTCAATAAATGGTGCTGGGAGAATTGGATAGTCACGTGGAAAAGAATGAAACTGGATTATCATCTGTCACCATGTACCAAAATTAATTCAAAATGGATCAAAGACTTAAGCATAAGACCTGACACAATAAACTGCATAGAAGAAAACATAGGTACTAAACTTATGGACCTTGGGTTCAAAGAGCATTTTATGAATTTGACTCCAAAGGCAATGGAAGTAAAAGCTAAAATAAACAAATGGGACTATATGAAACTTAAAAGTTTCTGCACAGCAAAAGAAACCATCGACAAAATAAAGAGGCAACCGACTGAATGGGAGAAGATTTTTGCAAACAGTTCCTCCGTCTAATATCCAAAATATACAAGGAACTCATGAAACTCAACAACAAAAAAACAAACAACCCTATTGAAAAATGGGCAGAGGACCTGAAGAGACATTTCTCCAAAGAGGGCTTACAAATGGCAAATAGACATATGAAAAAATGCTCAACATCACTAATCATCAGAGAAATGCAAATAAAAACCACAATGAGATATCACCTCACCCCAGTCAGAATGGCTATCATCAACGACAAATAGCAACAAGTGTTGGAGAGGCTGTGGAGAAAAAGGAACCCTCATACACTGTTGGTGGGAATGCAGACTGGTGCAGCCGCTATGGAAGGCAGTGTGGAGGTTCCTCAAAAAATTACAAATAGAATTACCATATGACCCAGTAATCCCTCTTCTGGGTTTCTACCCAAAGAATTTGAAATCATTTATACATAAAGACACGTGTGCTCCAATGTTCATTGCAGCTTTGTTTACGGTGGCCAAGACATGGAAACAACCAAAATGTCCTTCGATAGATGAATGGATAAAGAAGTTGTGGTATATATACACAATGGAATACTATTCGACGTTAAGGAAAGATGATATAGGAACATTTGTGACAACATGGATGGATCTTGAGAGTATAATGCTAAGTAAAATAAGTCAGACAGAAAAAGCAGAGAACCATATGATTTCACTTACATGTGGTATATAAACCAAAAACAACAAAAGAACAAGACAAACAAATGAGAAACAAAAACTCATAGACACAGACAATAGTTTAGTGGTTACCAGAGAGTAAGTGGGGTGGGGGGTGGGAGATGAGGGTAAAGGGGATCAAATATATGGTGATGGAAGGAGAACTGACTCTGGGTGGTGAACACACAATGGGATTTATAGATGATGTAATACAGAATTTTACACCTGAAATTATGTAATTTCATTAACAATTGTCACCCCAATAAATAAATTTTAAAAAAAAGAAATTGAGGAAGACACAAATAAATGAAAGAACATCTCATGTTCATGGATCAGAAGAATTAATATTGTTACAATGTCCATAATTCCCAAAGCAATCTATAGATTTAATGCAATCCCTATCAAAACACCAATGGTATTTTTCACAGAACTAGAACAAATAATCCTAAAATTTACAAAAACTAAAATCACAAAAGACCCCAAATTGCCAAAGCAATCTTGATAAAGAACAAATTTGAGGTATCACACTCCTGGATTTCAAACCATACTACAAGGCCATAGTAATAGAAACAATGGTACTGGCTCAAAAACAGACACACAGACCAATGGGATAGAATAGAAAGCCCAGAAATAAATCTCAGCATATATGGCCAAACTAATATTCGACAAGGGAGCCAAGGACACCCAATGGGAAAAGAATAGTCTCTTCAACAAATACTGCTGGGTAACACAGAGAACCACATACAGAACAATGAAATTGGAACCCTATCTCACACCAGAACAAAAATGTTCTTCTGCTAGAAGAAACGTAGGGAAGAAGCTCCTTGACATTGGTCGAGGCAACAATTTTGGGAAATGATGCCAAAAGTACAAACAACGAATGGGACTATATCAGACTCAAAGGCTTCTGCACAGCAAAAGGAACAATTAACAAAATAAAAAGACGATCTACAAAACTGGAGAAAAATTTTACAAACCATATAATGGATAAGGGGTTAATATCTAAACGATGTAAAGAACTCACATAACCTAATAATAAAAAGACAATCCAATAAAAAATGGGCAGGACATTCTTTCCAAAGAAGAAATCAAAATGGCCAACAGCCACATGAAAAGGTGCTCAACATTACTAACAATCAGGGAAATAGAAATCAAAACCACAAGGAGATTATCACCTCACACCCATGAGAATAGTTCACATCAAGAAAACAAGAGACAACAGATGCTGGTGAGGATGTAGTAGTCAAAATGAAACGCTTGTGCACTGTTGGTGAGAATGTAAATTGGTACAGTCACCATGGAAAGCAATATAGACGTTCCTCAAATAATTAAAAATACATCTGCCATATGACCCAGCAATTCCACGTCCAGGTATATAATCAAAGGAAACAAAAACAGAATTACATAAGAAATATATGCACTCCCATGTTCAGTATGGCACTATTCATAATATCCAAGATATGGAAATAACTTCAATGCTCATATTAATGAATTAATTGATAAAATATGTGGTATATAATTGTAATGGAATAGTACTGAGCCATGAGAAAGGAGGCTATCATGCCATTTGCAGCAACATGGCTAAATCATGAGCACATTGTGCTAAGTGAGATAAGTTTGACAGGAAGATAAGTACTGTATGATATTTATATGTGGAATCTAAAACAAGAACTAATTAAAAAAAACAGCAAAATGGTGGTTACTAGGAGATGGAGGGTTGGGAGTATAAGATTAATGTTGTTTAAGAGCTATAAACTTGCAATGAATAATAAATAAGCAATAGAGATCTGTATATGCACTGTATAATGAATATAGGTAACTATACTATACTACAATTTAGAGACTGAAACTAATTATCCAAGCCACTAAAAAGAAAGGATAATTATGTAATGTGATAGAGGTGCTAAATATCATTACAGTCGCAATTACAATATAAAAATATATCAAATTAACACATTGTACACCTTAATTTATGCAATGTTATATGTCAAATATACTATTCAAATATATAAAAAAATAAAAGAATGCAATAAAAAACAAGGAATAAATTACATAATGATGAAGGTCAATCCAACAAGAGGATATAACATTTGTAAATATTTATGCCCACACCATAGAAGCACCTAAATATATAAAGCACATATTAATGGACCTAAAGGGAGAAATAGACAGAAATACAATAGTAGTAGACTTTAATATTCCACTTTCATCAATGGATACATCATCCTAACAGAAATCAATTAGGAGACATCTGCCTTAAACGACCCATTAGACCAGCTGGACAGCACATTTCATCCCAAATGCATACAATATACATTCTTTTCAAGTGCACATAGAAAATTTTTCAGTATAGATCATATGTTAGGCTACAAAACAAATCTTAGTAGTATAAGAAGACTGAAATCATGTCGAGCATCTTTTATGACCAAAATGGTATGAAACTAGAAATCAATTACAGAAAACTGGAAAATTCACAAATATGTAGAGATTAAACATGTGGCTGAACCAATGGATCAAAGAAATAAAAAAATAAAAAAATACCTTGAGAAAAGTGAATGAAAATACAACATACTAAAACTTATGGGATACAGCTAAAGCAGTTCTAAGAGGGAAGTTCACCAAAATAAATACCTACATTGAGAAACAAGAAAAGTCTCAAATTTAAAAACTTAGCTTTATACCTCAAGGAACTAGAAAAAGAACAAATAAAGCTCAAAGTTAGTAGAAGGAAGGGAAAAACAAAGATAAGAGCAAAAATAAGTAAAATTAAGACTAACAAGACAATAGAAAAGATCAATGAACTAAGAGCTGCCTCTTTGAAAAAATAAACAAAATTTACAAACCTCTCTCACCAAGAAAAAAAACCTACTCACCAAGAAAAAAAAGAGAAAGGATTCAAAGTCAAAATGAAAGAGGAGACATTTCAGCTGATACTACCGAAATACAAAGTATCATAAGAGACTACCATGAACAATTATATGATAATACATTAGACAAACAGAAGAAAGAGATAAGTTGCTAGAAAAATATAGCCTACTAAGACAGAATCGCGAAGAGATAGAAAATCTGAACAGAGCAATTACTGGTCAGGAAATTGAATCAATAATCAAAAAGCTCCCAACAAGCAAAAGTCTGAACCAGAAGGCTTCACTGGTGAATTCTACCAAACATTTAAAAAAATTAATGCCAATCCTCTAACTTTTCCAAAAAACAGAAAAGGAGGAAGCACTTCCAAATGCATTTTATGAGTCCAGCATTATCCTGATACCAAAATCAGACAAGGACAATCCAAGAAAATTACAGGCCGATATCCCTGATGAACATGGTAAAATTCTCAACAATATATTAGCAAACAAAATTTGACAATACATAAAAAGGATCATACAACATAATAAAGAGAGACTTATTTCAGGGACACAAAAATGATATAATATTTACAAATCAGTCAATTTGATATACTACATTAACAAAATAAAGGATAAAAATCACATGATCATCTCAATAGATGTACAAAAAGCATTTGACAAAATTCAACATTCATTTATGATTAAAAAAAATAACTCTCAGTAAAGTGGGTATAGAGGGAATGTACCTTAACATAATAAAGGCCATATATGACAAGCCCACAGCTAACATAGCCAATGGTGAAAAGCTGAAATCTTTGACTCTAACAACAAAATCAAGACATGAACATCCACTCTTGCCATATTTACAACATAATACTGGAGATCTTAGCCACAGTACTCAGGCAAATAAATAAATAAATAAATAAATAGCATTCAAATTGGAAAGTAAAACTGTCACAATTTGCAGATAACATGATACTATGTAGAGAAAACCCTAAAAACTGTAAGAATAAATGAATTCAGGAAAGTTGCAGGATACACTCAATATACAGAAATTTGTTGCCTTTTTATATGCTAAAAATGACCTATCAGAAAGAAAAATTAAGAAAACAATTCCATTTACAATTGCATAAAAAAAGAAAAAAATATAGGAATAAATTTAACCAAGTAGGTGAAAGGCCTGTACACTGTTAAACTAATGAAACAGTGAAAGAAATTCCATATAAAAAGATATTCCAGGCTCATTGATTAGAAGAATTAATGTTGTTAAAACGTTCATACTACCCAAAGCAATCTACAGATTTAAAACAATCTCTATCAAAATCCCATGGCTTTTTTTTCAGTAATAGAATAAACAATCCTAAAATCTGTATGGAGCCACAAAACTCTCAAAATAGTCAAGACAATATTGAGAAGAACAAAGGTAGAGACATCACGCTTCCTGATTTAAAGTATATTACAACGCTATACTAATCAAATTATATAGTATTGGCATAAAAAAACAGGTACATAGACCAATGAAACAGAATAGAGAGTCCAGAAATAAACCCACTTGTGTATGTTCAGTTAACTTCCAACAAAGTAGCCAAGACTATACAAGGGTACAAAACCATCTCTTCAACAGTGTTGAGAAAAGTGGACCACTACCTTATACCATACAGAAAAAATAACTCAAAATGCATTAAAGACTTGAACATAAAACCTAAAACCATAAAACTCCCAGAAGAAAACTTAGGTGGTAAGCTCCTTGACATCAGTCTTGGCAATCATTTTTGTATTTGACACTAAAAGCAAAGGTAACAAGTAGGACTACATCAAACTAAACTTCTGCACAGTAAAGGAAACCATTAACAAAATAAAAAGGCAGCCTACTGATTGGGGGAAAATATCTGCAAAACACGTATCTGATAAGGGGTTAATATATAAAATATTTAAAGAACTCATAACTCAACAGCAAAATAACCCCCAAACAATCCGATCAAAAAATGGACAGAGGATCTAAACACATTTTTCCAGAGAAGACATACAGATGGCCAACAGGTACATGAAAATTTGTTCAACATCTCTAATCAGGGAAATGTAAATAAAAACCACAATGAGATAGCACTTCACACCTGTTAGAATAGCTATTATCAAAAAGAAATAAATGTTAGTGAGGATGTGGAGAAAAGGGAACACTTGTGCTTCGCTGGTGGGATTGTAAATTGGTGCAACCCCTAAAGAAAGCAGTATGCAGATGCTTCAATAAATTAAAACAGAAGTACCATATGATCCAGCAATATCACTTTGGTATATTTATCCAAAGAAAAGGAAAACACCATTTAATAAGATACATGCACCCCAAGTTCATTACAGAGCTATTTACAATAACCAAGATATAGAAACAATCAGTGAAATAAGTCAGAGAAACACTAATATCATATGATCTTCCTTATATGTGGAATCTAAAAAACTCCAAAAAATATAACAACAACAAAAAGCTGAGCTCATAGATACAGAATGTAGATTGATGGTTGCCAGAGGTGGGGATTGGGGGTTGGGAGGTGGACGAAATGGGTGAAGGGGGTCAAAAGATATAAACTTCTTTTAGTTATAAAATAAATAAGTCCTGGGGATGTAACGTACCGCATGGTGACTCTTGTTAATAACATACTGCGTATTTGAATACTACTAATAGATCTTAAAAGTTCTCATCACAAGAAAAAAATTTTTGTAAATATTTGTGGTGAAAGATATTAACTAGATTTATTGTGAAGAGTATTTCACAATATCTACAAATATCAAATCATTATGTTGTATACCTAAAACTGATTTAATGTTATATGTCAATTATACTTCAATGAAAAATAAGCATACAATTATCCAACATAAGAATTAGGAAACCTTTGGTGTAATGGGGAGAACTGACTGTTCAAAAATCCACTCAAATCCATTTATACTAAGCTTGTTTCTTTTCTTTATTAATGAAGTAGTAATAGTATAGTGTTTTGCTTTTTTATGTATAGATGGTAATAGTATAGTCTTTTTGAATTTAGCTATAGAACTTCCCCTTCATTCTTAACCTAAAATGATGTAAACTGTTACAATAATTATGATATACTTAGTTTACAGTGTAAATGAATAATCTGGTTATTCTGTTTAAATTAATAAGCAAGCAACAACGGTTTATTCTCTTTGGGAAAATTAAATTCAATAATTGATTTCAGATTTTGAAAAGTAAAATGAATATTTATCTTATTCTTCATGTTCAGATTTCTCTTCTAGAAAGTAATTATTAAAACTTATTTAAAATTATTAAAAATTATTAAAACTTGGAAGTGAGAGAACATGTTCTCATTTTATTTTATTCACCTTGTCTTCATTAATAATATGCTCATGAGTACGTTGCAATAATGTGGAGTACAGTAATTTAGATAATTACTTTTTATTTTTTTTAATTTTATTTATTTTTGTCTGTTCCCATATTTATTGTCGGTGATTTTTTTTTTTTTTGATAATTACTTTTTAAATCTTGGTTGACATTATAATAAATTCTTTTGGAACCACTGAATATACCATTTTTCTCTTGTAATTTCAAATTGTACTCATCAAAAATGTTAAAAATATCACCAAATGTCTATTTTGTTATCCAAATATGTTGCTTTTCAATAAAAAAAAAAGTGCATTGTGTATCAAGTTCATGTTCTGCTGTACCTTATGACAACTAAAAACTTTGATGTGATCCAGTAAGAGGTTATGGTTAGTTGCAATCTCTGAATAAAAAGGGAAAGAAGGCTATTCAGTGATTCTCTTAAAAAAAAACTAAAATTGACAGTATTCTGTGACAATCAGAAGAATTTCTTTAGATACTTTAGAAGCTAAGTGTGATTCCAAATGGCACTGTGAACAGCTTGGAACGATTTTTAATACTTCTGTACTGTTTCTGACTGTATCTACTGCTCTATTAGATCTAAACCAAAAACAAACCAAGTTCATAGATACAGAGAACAGATTGGTGGTTGCCAGAGGCAAGGGGTGGGGTGTGGGAGAAGTGGGTGAAGGGGGTCAAAAAGTTAAAAAAACAACAACAAATATGGCTTTTCATATATTACCTTCTTTAGCCTGAAAAGTCACATAAAACATCTCTACATGTCAGATAATTTTATTTTATTTTGCTAGCTACTCTTTCTTTCTTTACATGATATACTTCTAAATACAACAAAACTTATATATCTCCTGGTTTATTTTCATTGCACAATTAATAAAACAAAAATGAGATAATTTAAAATTCCGTACTTTTTTTCTTTTTTATAACAAGAATCAAATGAAGTCAAAGTTTGCTGGTTAGTCAACATTTTTCTTATAATTCATATTTTATATCTTTAGATCCAGCAATTAAATCTGAATTCAATTATATCTCTGTATTTTGCATGACATTTTTCTTTTGACCTCCTGATAACAAGTTATCAATTTGAAAGGCAATTGGACTATTATCATGAAGAACTTAAAATTGTCAAGAACTTAGGACATGTTGTGATAAGGAGCCTAAAGTAAGTACTGAAAGTTCATAACCCAAACTCAGTGGAAAGTCCCGACAATTTTGCGGACTGAGGATGAAAATTATACCGCATTTTGCTTTACAACTAATTGTACAATATAAAATTAGATTGTGGAACATTAACTGTATCAGTTTTCAATTGCTGCATAACCAATTTGCTATGAATGCAGGAGCTTAGAACAACACAAGTTCATTGACTCACCATTTGTCTCAGTCCAGGTTCTCCGCTCTGGTTTTTCAGTGCTGAAATCAAGATGTCCCACGGCCTTCGTTTCTGAAAGTTGGGGTTTTCCACATACATTCATGCTGTTGGCTGAATTCACTTCCTTGCCTTTGGAGGGCCGGGGCCCCTGTTCTTCCAAATGTGAGTTTGGGGTCCGTCTCAGTTCCTAAACATCCTTCCTTGTCGTGGGGCTTTCTCCTTAGGCCTCAAACCTCTTTCGGGAGAGGCCCTGATATTTGTAACGGCTGACTAAATTAGATTGGGCCCACTTGTGTGATCTCCATTTTGATTGGCTCGAAAGGCAACAGGTTAGTAATATAATCACGGGAGAGATACTTCACTTGCCGCAGGTGATCGGAATGCATTCAGGAGGAAATTATACAAAGTGTGTCCACCAGGGACAGTAAGCTTGGAGGCCACCTTAGAATTCTGCCTCTCACATTGGTCCTTTACGTTGATGGTCAAGTTAACTATCACGTGCCAGAACATAAAGTGAGTTACTAGTGAGTAAAAGATCAAAGCACTGTTCCTAGCTAAGGCATGCATTCATCACGTTATTCTGTCAGGTGGGTGTTACACCACTTACACTTCGCAATGATCATTTCTTAGTGTGCCCGTGTCTGCCTGAGGATCTGTGCAATCCTTTCTAATATTTTCTATTTATTCTTTTCTGTTCTATTTCATAACTTTTTAAAAGGAGGCTGATCATGACTCAAAATGAATATCACAAAATATATTTCATGATCCATGATTTAAAAAACAAGCATTTTAAGGGACACATTTTTATTTTAATTAGTAATCTCAAAACATTTTCTTTATAAAAAGCCTCCCATATATTTATGCAAAGTAATTATTTCTGAATAAATTAATATGAGCTAAATTGTAGGTTGCAAATGGGTCCACATTGCATAATCTTCAAAAGTTTGCTTAAAATTATTACAGGACAATTAGCAATATCATTATAGTCCACAGGAGGGCAGCATCTGCACTACGTATATTCTAGGCTTTACTTAAATGGGCCATTTTCTAGTGAGTAGGAATTCTGGTAAGTGAATTATTTATTGTGTACTAGTATAGGAAAAAAGTGTTTATGCTTGACAACTGTGAATCATTCATTTCAAAATCCAAAGAGCTATAATTTATTTTTTGGTCTGATGCAAGAGAATCAGTTGAATTCTTTTATTCCTTCCTTCTTTCTTTCCTCTTGCATTTCTTTCCTCCGTTTTCTTTTTCTTTTTTGTCCTCTCTTTCCATCTGAGGCCTATGATCTCGCACAGATGGTCCAGGGAAGGCTCAAAAACCATGGGCCCTAAGGGACTGGCAGTCATCAACATTTGATTCATTGTAAAATCACTCTCTCAGTTTCCACGCTGAAATGACCTCCACTTCCTCTCTTGCTACCTAGTAAACCAGTGGCTCTTGTGGTGTCACTCTTGTAAATTAATACCACTATTTCAGCTGGAGTCAGAAAGGAGTCCTGCCTGGAGATGTCAGGATGCATAATCAAATGTTCTTAGACTTGTTAGGCCTTTCAGGTTTAAATTTAATTATGGCTACAGAAAGAAATGTACTACTTTGAATCCCTTCTTCTCACCTCTACCCTGGACCCACTACATTTCACTTTAAAATCATTGTCTGACTTAACATCACCCTGTGACTCAATCAACAGGAAATGGGTAAGAGGAACTCAATGTTGTAGTTAGATAGGGAATGAATTCCCTGCCCTTTGTTTTCCTGAGGCCTGTATTGTCACAGGTGATAACACTGACCCTTAGTGTGTATTTGTTTCAGGTGGTTCTACTTTGGGGGATTGGGTGAACCAGATGGTGTTTCTACATTTTTTTAAAGGGACTAAGTTGCATTGAGTACAGCTAACTATGTGAATTTCATATTTTTCCTTCTTACCAATGTGCCACTTGGAGAGGTTTTGCAGTTGACCTGCTTTCTCTTGCCTTTGTGGCTCTGCATTTGTGGCTTGCTCTGCTAAAAAATAATGTTCCCACAGCCCGTTCCTTGTCTCCATTCTCTGCTTCAGGAGCCCCCTGAAACTACTTCTGGGAAGTCTGGCCGTTGGCTATCACGTCTTATAGCCCCTCGTCATCTGGCATTGTAGGTGCCCTTTGACTTGTCAGCCTGTCATGGTGGCTGGCACATAGTAGGCACACACAAAACTTTTTGTATAAATGAATCAGAAACTGCTAATGCTATTGCTGACCTTGAGTTGATTGACGAAGTAAGTGATAGAGAAGTTGATAGACAAGGTCTTACAGGTAGAAAAAGGCGAACGAAACAGGGGTATGGGGAATTAGATGTGTATGGACGGGAGAAGTGTCCAACACAGGGTAAGGTGAGGTCAAGAAATTGTGGTGAAAGAAAAATACGCTGATGATAGACAAGTCCAGAGTCTGAAGATGTTTGGAGCAGTATGGGTTGCAAATACAGCTGAATGCTCTGGTTCTGGGAAGGACAGGCAACCAGTCTTCAGCTTAGCCTCTTTTGTGCTAATGCCATGACCTCTAGGAAGCCAGGAGGCCTGCTAGCTGCTTCGGCTTGGAGGAGGTGCCAACTTAGCAGGGCAGCACCAGAAAGGGCTCTGATCATGGGGTGTTCCACCTGGACCCTGACTAGAGTTTTGGAGGAGGCTTGTGTTCTGGAAGAGAGGAGGAGGAAACACACTGTCTGGTGGGGAAAAAATCCCAAACTACAAGTTTGCTCGAGCTATGGTCTAAGTGTGGAGGAGAGTGGTTCAGGACCTGCCACGAGAGGGACATAGAATCATATATATTTCCATAGTCAGAGATCTCAGAATCAACCATTTTAAACCACAGTTTGAAGATCTCTTGGAAAAACTTTCTTATTACTGAAACTTAGAAATGAGCCATATTCTGGAAATTGGATAGTTTCTCTACTGTGAATGCAGGTATTCTCCTTTTGGTCATGGAATAGCAAGCCCTTAGAAATAACAACCCTCAGGAAGTTAATAGATGAATGTTGAGTTGCTTTGCTGCCGTTACAGGTGACACTACAGTTGACGAAAACAAGCTAAGTTTTTCTTAATTCAGAACAAATGTTTGGGAAGCGCAGAAGGTTGTTACAGATACATATGTGAATGACAGGATAAGGGGTGAGCTGAACATTTTGTATTTAAATTTCTTTTTCTAAAAATTCTATTTTTCAATTACAGTTGACATTCAATATTATATTATTTTCAGGTGTACAGCAAAGTGCTTAGACATTTACACAATTTATACAGTGATCCCCCTGATAAGTCTAGCACTCACCTGGTACTATATAGTTATTACCATATTATTGACTATATTCCCTATGCTTTACTTCACATCCCGTGACTATTCTGTAACTGTCAATTTGTACTTCCTAATCCCTTCACCTTTTTCGCCCAGACTCCCAACACTCCTCCCATCTGGTAACCATGAGTTTATTCTCTGTATCTATGAGTCTGTTTCTGTTTTATTTGTTCATTTATTTTGTTTTTTGATTCCACATATAAATAAAATTTCTATTTTTATTTTGTTTTTCATAACTATACCTAAAAAAGGAGACTGATAAAATCAGTATCTAAAGAGTAAGGCATGTGTATGTCGGATGAAAAGATCCAAGTATAAGAACACTCACAGAGGTAATTTTTCAAAATAGTGAAGAACAACAGAAGTAGGGTGAAAAAACATGGGACACCATGGAAGACTACATCATGATTAAACTAAATGATCTAAAATATATGGAGCAACATGAAAAATTCTTGAATACATGATCATTTTCAAGTTTATTGAGACATAACTGACATGTAATGAAAACGTAATTTTGAATGAAGAAATCGAGTGGCAAAGGATATATGCCAATGATAGCATTTATATAAATGCTAATATTGAAACAAAATGATAAATTATTGTGGGGACAAAGCCCCAAAAAGCAGTTTCCAGGCTCTTGGCCTCACATAGAAAGGTGCTGGCTCGGGTAGTAAATGGCCATCAACTGTGATCAGATGGCCAGCAGCTGTGGCTAGTTGGCCGTCAGCTGTAACCCGTAGGCCATTGGCCACTAATATAACGGCTGTGGCTACGCTAGCAGGAAAGGAATGGGGGCTAGCAAGAAGGTGGTGGCTGGCAAGCGCGGACTGCTGTTAGGCAGATTATGTAGATCCTGCTTCCTGTGTCTCCAGCCCAGCCGCCAGCGAGAATATATTGGTTTGACTCCCCTACTTATGGCTCCGTGGGTGTTCCTTTTTGGCCTTACCGTGTCCTGCGTTCTTGGGCGGGGAGTGGGAGCTGAGACCCTGCACGACAAATGGCTCAGCGAGCAGGGTACCCTGCGTGACAATTATATACATTTATGACAAAACTTGAAAATACTTACAAGGAAGGATAAAATTCAAGTTCATGATATTGATTTTCTGGGGGTGAAAGGAGAAGCAGATGGGGGATGGAGATTACAGCTGAAACTATAATGTCATATTTTAAAAAATAAAATTCTGAAGCCAATATGGCAAAATGTTAAAATTTATTAAATTTTTCTGATGGATACACAGATGTCTGTTGTATTATATTTTGTTCTTTTTGGTCGTTTTGAAAAACGTAAAAATAAAATTAAGGAGACATGAATCTAAAAATTAAGCCTCGGATAAGAACTATTGTCAAAAGACTCAGTTTATCAGCCTTTTCAAGCAGAAACCCCATTTCACTAAATTGTGCCTAACCAATGCTGTGGCCTCTGTGAAATCATTGGGAAAAGCTGCAAGAGGGAGAGGGAATGCAAACCAACATAAGTCTTTGGCTACCAGGAGGTTTTTATTTTCTGCCAAATGGAGACTCTTTGAAGGGAAGAATAATCTTTGATCTTTTTGTACCAATCCAGCATATCCAGTCAACAGCTAGGAACACAAATCCAGCTGAAAATATCAGTAACAAAACTTTTAGTTGTTCTTCTGAACAGTTTCAAGTAAGGTTCCATGGATTCCCTCCCGTCACCTTGCTGGGGTCCCGGGAATCCGATTCAGATCACATTACCAGTGCCACTCTGCCTAATGACAACAGTCTTGTCCTGTTCAATACGGAACCAGAAGGGCTTTGGTCTAAGAAAGGTGACCTGGGAAGTCCTGCTGAGATAGGTTAGTCTGGATTGCATTTGGCTTATCTCATTAGTGGATTGATAAACGTCGAGGAAAATGACAGTGTGTTTCTCCATTGGATGTTATTGAGAGGAACTTGGCATTAACTTCTGTGACAGAGCATTAGCATATTTTCCCCCAGCGCTTGCCATGAAATTCCTGAGGGTTTTCATTGTTTCTGTCTATAAACCAATATTTTGAGGATTCTCTGTGTGAAGGATGTAAGAGCTGCGGCAAGGTGATTCGGGAAAACTAGAAATTTGTGCTCATGGGCCCAAGTTAGTCATTTTCTCTAGGCAAGAGAAGACAGAAATACAAGTTCAGCACTGCCCTATTAGAGTTGATTATTTATATCACAGGTTAGCTATTAGAGAGCCAGAGAACATCTGCACACTGTTTGTTTTGTTTACTCTGCAGAGATCTTTCTGCCATCATCATCCTAATTCCTGATAACTATCTTTGATTCAGAGCCAATGGTTTGATTGTTTCCAAAGGATAAAGAAAACACCCTGGAGATTATAATTCAAGTTTTACAGCTTTTTTAGGCTGGTGAGTGGTGGTCAAGTGGATGTGAATTCCACTGTAGGCTCCGTAATTCGCCAAAAAAAACAATTCTAAAGAATGAAGAGAAATTAAAGACATCAGTCAGTCTCTTAATTGATAGCTAGGTACCAAGTTTCCCCCAAAATAAGACCTAAATGGAAATTAAGCCCTAGCATGATTTTTCAGGATGACATCCCCGAACATAAGCCGTAATACATTTTTAGGAACAAAAATTAATATAAAACCCAGTCTTATTTGGGGGGAAACATGGTAGTAAATTATGATGTAGGGGTGGCTAAGGAGGCAGAGATGAAGAGTGGAACCCCAGAGCCCTTGCAGTGGAAGCACCACTGTGTGGTTTCTAGTCTGAGTGATGAGGTCAGCGGACCTGGTGGGCAGTGACTGGGAAAGGGGAAGAGAGATAATTTGGAAAAAGATGGGAAAGTTCTATTGTTGATCATGGCTATACATGTGACATTTCAGTGAGACTTCACTTTTGATTTTGGTGGAAAGGAAAGACTGACTTAGTTTTTGAGCTCTCATGGTGTTCTGGGACTTCTCAAGCATTTAAAAATAAACTTTAAATTCACTCATCAAACACGTCATTGTATATTATTACGTTAATTTTTTTAGAGCGATTTCCCCAATGCCACATGTCTAGTAAATGGGAGAGGTAGAATTAAATCTAGGTTTGTGCTTGACTTCAAAGCTATTTTTATTTTATTGTTCAACGTTTGGACCATGAAGTGGGTCATAACGCAGATGAGAATTTCCATGTGTACAGCACAATACACAAGTGCACTCACATGCTTTCATTGTGTTAATGCAAGGGATTTCCGTGGGGAGTTGCCTGCCCCCCAGTGGGTACACAGGCTGATCAATTGAGAACTTTCATTGATATTTTAATCTGTACTACATTGTGGACATGCTGTAAGATATGTATACTATATTACATACATACGTTATATCAAGTATGTGTGTGTGTGTGTGTGTGTGTGTGTGTGTTCTTATGCATATATGAGATGTGTGACCAAACAAGTTTAGAGAGTGCTGATATAGACCAGGGGTCCGCAAATTACATCCCATGGATCAAATCTGACCCATCACCTGATATTGGAAATAAAGTTGTAGTGGAACATGTGCTCCTTTGTTTACATATTGTCTGTAGCTGAGCCCCGTGGTTGCGACAGACACCAAGAGGCCTGCAAAGCCTAAAATGTTTCCCATGTGACATTTTACAGAACAAGTTTGCTACCACATGATTTAGACCACGAAGTAGAAGCAGACAATAAAGGTTGGAAGCAAAAGCTTTCACCTTCAACATGAATTGATATTTAATCACTGTTCTGCCTAGAAGTGGATACAGCCCACTAGCTCATCTCAATGATCATAAATCAACTTTTGAGTTAGTGCTTGATATCTCATTACCTAAAATCCTGCATCTTATCAACCTGTTTTGTGTAAAATATGTCATGATGAGCAGGAAAAGAGTTATCACAGGAAAACTAAAGGGAAATATGCAATAATGAAGAACAAAAGAAAGGATGCTTTCTGTACCAGTCAGCATGAATCTACTGCCTGTGGCTCTCAGGCCTACTTCCTCTAATTTTACTCAGCTAGGAACTGCAGAATTCTTAAATTCTTTCTTAGTGCCTTACTCAATCCTGACCAATTTGGCCTTAAACCTACCAGCAGGTGGTTTCGGGAGTACTTCTAGGATTTGGTCTGAGTGGGGTCCAAATTTTCCCTCTTTTGTCCCTTTGGGATAAAGTTCTAACCACAATCTACTCGCAAGCGTTGTGACTACTTTTTAACCCCTACCTGCCCTTATACCTGCAAATACCCTGTTCTGATTGTGTATTTTCCTTCCCTTCCTCACTCAAAAGTCTCCAGGACCATGATTCTACCATTTGTGTATCTGAAACAGTGCCTCACTTAATCCACTGGCTCAGATCTCTTAGCAGTTAAAGCATCCTGGATCACATCGGCATTTCTACTTGCCCTCAGACACTGTGCTTTGGGCTGCTGGCAGTTCTAGCAAGACCCAAGTCTGTAGCTAGTTTAGACTCTCTAGCACATTCTCTGCAGATCCACACTCACTTCCCGACCTCTAAGGACCCATTTCGAAGTCTCAGCAGGCCTTGCAAGTAAAGACATAAGGGTTTTGTCTGAGGTCTTCCTACGCAGTAAAAATCGAGCTTCAAATATTTGAAATAAACAGGGTAACAAAACAAATTATTTCTAAGATAAATCAGTCATAGGTAAGATATTTCTCAAATGATAAAGTGCTTTGCCTAAAAGGGCAATTCCCCTGTTTTCTCAACGCTTTTCAGGATAGAGGAATTCGTTAGAGGTTTGAGCCCGCCTATCATACGATGATCAGAGATTAAGAATTCCCTCTAGCAGTGACTCTTACACTCAGTGGAGCCTGTGACCTTCCAATGCCACTCCAGGCCTCACAGGCTCTCACTGGTATCCTCAGTCCCCAAATAGGGGAATGCCTACTTACACTGGCCACTCAGTTCAGTGAAACACAGCACTGATGCCTAATTGTTACATAGTGTTACATGGTGGTGGGGTTGACTGAGCAACCACTACCTAGTTGTTAAAGATGCCCATAGATTGTTACCCTGCTTTTTGTTTGGATACCCTTGAGGGCAAACTGTCCTGTGGGCTCTAGTCTTTTATAATTCTTGTAAAGATTCACCACATCACGGAGAATGCCTTCAAGATGATGGCTGATGTTTTACCGGTCTTATTCCTTCAGCTCTTGTTCCTCTAGCTAGAGAGATTCTTTAATATTTGTACATAAATCAGGTTAGATTTCTTCCCTGATTAAAATGTCTCATAGTTTCCCATAAAAGTCATTAGGGCTCGGAAGACTCTATATAAGCTGGCTGCCTTATATAGAGTCCACATTCTTTGCCCTCTCCATGCTTTAGCTACATTGAACTCACATGCTTATTTCTACATCAGGACCTTTGCACTTGCTGATCCCTCTACCTGGAATGCACGTCTCCAAGATCTTTGTATTTTATCCCCATGAGATCCTTAAGTACATCCTCTCAACCAGGCCCCACACTTCACATTTACCATGGAGAAAACTCCTAAACTCCAGATCTGCCATGTCTCTGTGAACAAATAGGAAACTAAGCTGAACAACCCTGTTCAGCTTTCTGTTCTAAAGTGCTAACAAAATAGTTTTTCTCACTTCAATTTAATTAAGCTTGTTCACAGTTATCAACAAGATGCCCCCCAAACTTCCTCTGCTTACATATTCTTACAAATTTATCTATTTAAATAAAGAAGGTGGGCAGGCTATGGAAAGTTTAAAATATTGTACAAATTAAAATTACAGGTGCATTTCAGACATCTTCTTTCATGATTTTGAGAAACGTGCTATCTTAAAAGAACTATTTCAATACAACCTGGTAGGCAATAACAATGTTCAAATATGTCTATACCATACATTTTAAATTTATTTCAGTGGAATTGTCCATGCAGGTGTATAAGAAAGGGTTCAGAGATGTGCAACCACACTGAGTAATAAAAGGGATTTATGAACTTCCTGTCAAGATGGTAGAGTAGGTAAACACTGTGCTCTCCTCCTCCCCAATCACACCAAAGTTACAGCTAAATTATAGGACGACTACCCTTGAGAGCCACCTGAAAACTAGCTGAACAGAGCTCCTAGAACTAAGGATATAAGAAATAAGTCACGTCAAGACTGGTATGAGGGGTGGAGATGTGGAATGGGTTGGTCCTATACCTATGTGTGGCAGTTAAGAACCGAGAGGGATATCTTTGCTGCAGAGGTACCCTCTGAGGAATGAGGGGTCGCATCCCTACATGGGGCTCCCCAGCCCAGACCATCAGTGCTGGGAAGAGGCGTAGCCACAACATCTGGCTGTGAAAATCAGAGGGAACTTTGTCCAGGTGAGACAGAGGGCTACTGGAGTCCCAGGCATTCCTCTTAAAGGGCCTGCACATTGACTTACCAATGGACTCACTTGCTCTGAGCTCCAGCAGTGGGGCAGCAGCTCGAAAAGTGTCAGGGACATATGGTGAGGAACAGAATTGTATGGCTCTAGGGAGGACTGGAGGGCCACTCTCTCCAGAGTGATGGCAAGTGCCATCATCCCTTTGTTGAGCCCTCCCCTCACCCAGCTGGCCTGGTGCAGGCAGGTACCAAATCTGTGCTCTCCATTAACCTGGTGTACACCACTCACGTTACTCAACAAATGTACCAGCCTGAACATCTTTCAGTGGCTGTTCCTCACAAATTGCTAGCTTTGGCCCACATGGTGGACTTTTCTAAAATCTCTCAAAGATCCAAAAACCCCAAACAAGGAGTAGCTGGGCTCAGCATGCTCTGTACCTCTTGCTAAGCAGCCACTGCACTAGTGGAAGCTGGCCTCAGTTTGCAGCATAGCCTCTCCCAGGTGCCTCTAAGTTGGCAAAGACAACTACCCACTGCAGATCACTTTGCAGCTCCTACCAGGTGGCTCCAGGCTGGGCACGGGCAGCAGCTGACCTGGGACTGTACCAGAGCCGCTCCCAAGAGGCCCCAGAACCAACATAACTGATAGCTGGCTTCAGACCACACCAGAGCACCACCCAATAAGCTACACAAATGACACACCCAAAGGGCCTCAGCAGACACCAGAGCCCTGATAAAGTGAATCCCGCTCTGTGGGGTTGGACCCTGCATAACAGCTCATCTGTTCTAGTCACAGCCATTCCTCATACCCAGTCAACCTGAGGGTCAATCCCACTCACTGACTTGCCAACAGCAATTAAGGCCCAACTACAACAGGAGGGCACACACAACCCACACAAAAGACACTTCCGGAGCACCTGGCTCAGGTGACCAGGAAAACTGCGTCACTCTGCCCCATATGACACCTGCTACGTAAGATCACCCCGCCAAGGCTGGGAGATGTAGTAGATCTGCCTAATACATAGAAGCAAACACAGGGAGGCAGCCAGAATGAAGAAACAGATGCCAAATGAGAAAACAGGGTAAAATTCCATAGAAAGAACTAAACAAAAAGGAGCAATCTATCGATACAGTGTTCAAAACACGGCTTATAAGGATGCTCAATGAGCTTAGGAGAAGAGTAGATGAAATCAGTGAGAACTTACACAAAGAGACAGAAACCATAAAAAAAGTCAAAAATGAAGAACACAATAACTGAAATGAAGAATATGTTGATGGAATCAACAGCAGAGTAGATGAAGCAAAGAATCAAATCAGCTATTTGGAAGACAAGGTAGCAGAGAACACCCATTCAAAACAGCAAAAAGAAAAAGCATAAAAACATATGAGGATAGCTTAAGGGGTCTCTGCGACAACATCAAGCTAAATAACATTCAGCTCATAGGGATACCAGAAGAAGAGGGAGAGAGCAAAAAATTGAAAACCTGTTTGAAGAAATAATGACTGAAAATTTCCCTAACCTGGAAGGAAATAGACACACAAGTCCAGGAAGTGCAGAGAGTCCCAAACAAGATGTACCCAAAGAGGCCCACACGAAGACATACCATAATTAAAATGCCAAAGGTTAGAGACAAAGAGAGAATCTTAAAAGCATCTAGAGAAAAGCAGTTAGTTACAAACAAGGGAGTTCCCTTAAGACTGTCAGCCAATTTCTCAACAGAAACTTAGCAGGCCTGAAGGGATTGGCATTCAAAGTGATGATAAGCAAGGACCTACAACCAAGATAACTTTACTCAGAAAGGCTATAATTGAGACTTGAAGAAGAGATAAAGAGTTTTCCAGATAAGAAAAATATGAAGGAGATTGTCACCATCCAACCAGGATTACAAGAAACATTAAAGGGATCGAGAAATATTAAAGGGATCAAAAATATAAATAATAAAATAGCAATGACTACATATCTATCAACAAATACTTTAAATGTAAAAGGTTGAAATGCTCCAATCAAAAGTTGTAGGGTGGCTGAAGGGATAAGAAAACAATACTCTTACACATTCTACCTACAAGAGACTCATTTTAGATTGAAAGACACATAGAGACTGAAAGTAAAGGGATGGAAAAAGGTATTTCATGTAAATGAAAACAAACAAACAAATACAAGCTGAGATAGGAATACTTATACCAGACAAAATCGACTTTAAAACAAAGGCTATAACAATAGACAAAGAAAGACACTTAATATACAATAAATAGACAAGGTATAGAAGCAACCGAAGTGTTCATTCATAGATGATTGGATAAAGAAGACGTGGTACATATATACAATGGAAAACTACTTGGTCATAAAAAAAAAAAAAAAAAAATGAAATCTTACCACTTACAAGAACATGGTTGGACCAAGAGGGTATTATATTAAGTAAGATAAATCAGCCAAGGACAAATTTCATATGATTTTAGTTACATGTAAAATCTGAAAGAAACAAAATAAACAAACAAAACAGAAACAAAGAACATAGATACATGTAACATAGATACAGAGAACAAACTGATGGTTTTCAGATGGGAGTGGGGCGTGGGCTGAGTGAAAAAATGTGAAGGGATTAAAAAGTACAAATTGGCAGTTACAAATCAGTCACAGGGATAGTGCAAGAGAGGGAATATAGTCAATGATATGGTAATAACTCTATGTGGTGCCAGGTGGGTACTAGACTTACCAAGGGGATCACTTCTTAAATTATATGAATGTCTGACCACTATGCTATACGCCTGAAACTAACATAATATCGAATGTCAAATGTAATTGAACATTTAAAAAATAAGTAAATAATAAAAGGGACTTATTATAAGGATTTGACTTTATACAATAATAGGAGCTGGTGTGTTGCTCAGTGGCTAGTGCTGAGCCTAAGTCAGCTGGGGGAATTTGAAAAGGGAAAACGGGCATGAAGTGTGGGAGGTCAATGACAGAGTGAAAATTGTGAGGATAAACTGGAACCTGTGTCTGTCTTTCCCTGGAACTCATGGTGGTCCTTGCTTCTCAGCTTCCTGCTTTGGTGATTTGGATGAGTGCAAAAGAACTGGATAAAAGAGCTCCATGGCGCTTTGCTGTGGAGAAGCTGAAGAAGGGGATCAGGGAGTTGTTGGAAGAATGGATATTGCCCCACGCCAACAAGGTGGTCCAGCCCACCGGTGACAATGTGCATGATAAGAGTTGCAGCAGTGCCTGACTCTCAACTGATCTTCCCAGTGTGACCATGGCTGCTGCTTGCCTTCCACCTTGGAAATCTCAAATAAACTTCTCTTTTGGCCAATCCTAACTCAGACCATGCGAGGAAACATAGTGCTCACGTAGCTGATTTTAAACAATACCAAGTCATCATAGTAAATAGCAGATTTTACTAAACTCTGCAATCCATACAGCCCTAAACTGAAGCTCATTGATTCCAGATAGGTCTGGGGACTAGTCTAGACTTCATCCCCAACCAGCACCTCATCTTTAGGAGGTCCCTGAAACACCCTGCCCTTAAGGTATTGTGTTGGTTAATTAAGGGCAATTAAATGATATCTCTAAGTGTCTTTCTAACACCATAATATCCTGACTCTAAGATTTACTTTCTTTTTTTTTTTTAATTTAAAAGAAAATGAATATAGAAAACTCAACCAATAAAAGTGATCGTTGATAAATATACCTATATGCTGGTTCTAAATCTGTGAAGTTTTAAAATACTTCTTATTGTTTTAGAAAAACACACTGAACTCTTTGTGGATGAAATGACATGAGGAGTGGGATATGCTTTAAAATAATAAGGGGTAGAAAGGAAGTGCTAACATGAAACACAATAGGCCATAAGTTAATAATTGCTGAAGTACTTAACTGTTGAATGTGGGCACTGGGTTCATTCCACTATTCTTTCTACTTTTGTATGTGATTGAAATTCTCTATTATAAAGCATTTATTAAACAATTGTATGCTGAAAGTTTTGCTTGTTCCATTTCCCCCCTCATTTTATTTAATAATTAACCAAGAAAAATGAGGTATAATTGCTCCATTGTAAGATTCCCAGGAAGACAGAGCCCTACCCCCTTATGATAATTTATATCTACTGGTCCCAATACATGATTCTCAGCCCACCTCCTCAGGTTGCAAGCCCAGACCTGGAAAATTTGTTCACGCACACATCAGAACATTAAAATGTTCAATATACAGAATGTAATACAATCCACTGTTTATTCTCTGCCCCAGCAGAGACTTTTTAGTCCAACTTCACCAGAGAATAAATCTTCTGCCTCATATCTGTGTTGGAGGGAACAGTTATCCAGAGGGAAGAGTCAGAGAGTGTATTTGGAAGTCTCCCTGTTTCTTTCAATGACTCGAATGAGTCCTGTTCTATCAGCCCCTTCCCATACCCCCGCCCGATTGGCTGGAACCTAAGGTGTGAATTGACTTGGGCAGGTAGGACCCTGTTTTCTGGACTCCCTTGAGTCAGTTGTAACTAGTCCTTGGAATTTCCATCTCCTAAAATCTTATTGACACATCGTCTCATCTACAATTCCTTTTGTTCTTATTAATTGGTATTACTTTTATCCTTTATTCTAAATTTTAGGGCTTAGTGCATGCTACTCATAAATACATTTATTTAATCCAGTCCCTTTAGCTGGAAATCCCTGCTTGAGTATGTCAGCCCAGATCATTGTAGCCCCTTGTTTTCATAGAAGTCATTTCAGGTGCCTTACCTGCGTCTACACTTCATCCTTTCTTCCTCATCTGTTAACCGGCCATATGTCTTGAGCAGTGCCTGCTTGGACATGCAGTACCTGTCAGGCTCACCTGCTGAACCAGATTCCTGCTTTTAGAATCTTTTGATCTGTCCTGTCTCTCCTGACACGAGTAATGCTTCATTGGGTAGAATTATTATTCTAGATTAACCAAATCACTCAGTGTGATTATTGACATCAAAAGCATCCAGACGTACTATGGAAGAGTACGCTTATCTGTGTTTAAAAACAGCAGCCAGACTAATTCTACCATCTGGCAGGTTACAGTGCCAAATCCAGTTGAAGCAATGCAGGCAGCTACAGTGAGTTGTGTACATTTGCAGGTCCAGTGAAAGGGGATTGTGTTTTTTCTTACAGGGATCAACAATTCGTTTTGGTCATTTTCTTAGCAACATGTAAAGTATCTTTGGAGTGAGTGAAATGCTTCCAGAGGTGATGACGACAGCTCCCTTCTGTCCACCTTGCAGAGCTTTGGTGGAGAGGGAAGGTCAGGGAAAGAAGGAGCCAGGTCATGGGTAGGAACCCCAGGAAGTTCTGCATGGTGTAGTGGAATGGGGCGCCATTTCCCACCTTTTACCTCACCTAGGTCTGCAAACTCAGACCACAGTCCTAAGTTTGTTGAGCTCTGAAAGGAACTGTAACTCTGTGCCAAATGACAGAGCTGCAGTTGGAATGTGTACTTTAAAATCTTTGCTTTGATTTAGACAATTGTCTTTACTATCAAGAGAGTGGTTTTAATTTAGCAATTAAGGCCAAATATTTAAGTGACTACTTCTGTGAACCCTGGTTTTTGCCTGATTACTTCTCATAACAAGATAAGGATAGGACCTCTGATAATAGCATTTACTGTTTTTCTTCACTTTGTTTTTTCCCCTCTTTCTCTGCTTCTCCTGTTCAATTATTATTGTTTAACACTCATTAATTTCCTGATATCTGCGATTAAAAAAAGTGGTAAGACATAGTTCCTGTCTTCAAGGAGCTTACAGTCAATACAATAACATTTAACTTTGAGATTGTTATTCAGTTGAGAAGAGAAGAGGTTTTTTTAAACCCAGATTTTCATTTTCCTCTTTATTTAAAATTGTATTCTCAATTCTCTGCTCTACTTTGTCTCTGTGAAAAAACACACAAAACATTGTCTGTCATATTCAAGCCTTCTAAATACATTTTTATAATTCACATGCCACTCACATTTGCTCAACTCCCCCTTTTTGTTCACAGAGGGATGTGTTGTCGTCATCTTTGGTTTGGGTTTGTTAGTCCTTAATTAGGAAGTCTGCCTGAAACCACACATCATTTTGGTGTGGGAGCTATTACTCTTCCTTTCCCCTGAAATACAACTGACTGCAAATGAACTTCTCATCTGTTTCACATTTCTGTGTGCATGACTCATGGGTTTAGAGTTGGTTTCTTCCATTATCTTAATTGAATCCATCTTTTACATGTAAACATTTTTAAAGGAAATGTGAATTATGTGAAAAAGACAAGAACCTGGAGTTTGAGACCTCATTTCATTATTAACTGGCTGTGTCTTGCATGCTATTCAGGCGTGTTTTGCCTCAGTTTCCCAATCCTGGAAATTCCTTTAAGAGTAATGGCTCTATTTATTTCGTATATGCTGGAGATAAGAAAAGAGGTACATAAATAGGATGGGATGTTGCCATTTCTGTTTAAACCATTTTCAAGATGGTGGAATATGACAAACTATGGCTCCCCTATTGCAATGAGGCAGGGAAAGAACATGTAATGTTTTATATTTCTTCTGCGTAGTTCAATGTTTGTTTTGAATATATTAATCAGCTACATTCCTTCATTCTTATTCTGGGGGAAGTTATATTGTTCTGATGAGATCAAATAAGCTTAAATGTGAAGATAACTTCCTTTGCTTTAGAATTCCCTCTCTTGGTCTTTTCACACTATGCCTTTGCTGCTTTTTCCATATATTATTTTCCACTTGCTGGAGGTGAAAGTACTTTCAAAAGGCTGACAGTGAAGTGAAGTTTATCTGTTTGTTCAAACAAGCAATAAAAAAGATTTAGGCCCATAAGTTTGCAGGGAATAAAAATGAGGGGTAACTCTTCTTCCTCCGTATTAAAATTTTTTTCTTTTATATCTACTTAATTCACAGCTGTAATTGTTTCTGCTCTTATTCCACCATAAGAGGAAAATCTGTGCCAACAAAATAAACAGCAGTTCCATTGACCATGGATTCTTTAGTTTATAAAATGGAGGATTACTATAAATGCCTTAAGAATATTATTCAATTTGCCAAAATTCTATTTGTGCACAGATTTTCAAGAAATTGCATGAGATCATGCATATCATTCTCTGCAAAGCAGTCAGTTATCATTCAAAATATTAGTTAGATGATATCTTATCCCTCTATAAGGTCCCATGTAGGTTTTTTCTATTGCATTTAGAGCAGAATCTAAACTACTTCCTGTGGCCTTCAAGGCCCTGGTCACTTCACCCTGTCCTACCTTTACAGGTCGTCTCTCACCAATTTCCTTTTGTTACTACATTCTCTTACTTTAACTCATTGATTCATTTATTCACTTGACAAATATTTGGGGGGATGGATACGCATTAGGGATTGCTCTATAAACTGTAAATACCACTGAGAACAAAAGCAGCAAAGTCTTTGCCCATATGGAATTGGTATACTAGTGGGGGATAGATAATAAACAAAACAATATGTAATATGTTAGGAGTACTTCCAGGGAATTTAAATACAGTATGTATGCCCTCTAGGGTAAAGATGGAGGAAGATATCTTTGGTTTGAGTGGTCAGGGGAGGTCTCTTTAAGGAAATAGCATTTTAGCAAAGGCATCATTGAAATGAGAGGATGAATTAGGAAATTTTGTGAAGAGCTTTCTAGGCAAAGGGACTAACAAGTGCAAAGGTCCCAAGGTAGAAATGAGTGTGTGAGTTTGATGATCAACAGGAAGGGGGGTGTTAGTGGAAAGGAGGAAGAAAGAATGGGGGATAAGATTATTGAGGTGGACAGAACAAAATCATGTAGGAACTTGTAGGCAAAGAGTTGCATTTTATTCTGTGTGTGCTGGGAATAGACTCTGAAAGTGTCAGAGAGAAAGCTAGGGCGTGTGGGGATTGTTGCAGTTGTATACATGAGAGATGATGGTGTCTGGGATTAGGAAAATGGCAGTAGATTCTGGAGAAGTGTTTGAATTCCAGAAATTTTTAAAGGTGGAGTCAAAAGTCTTACTTGGTGTATAAGGGAAAAAAAGAACTTAAGAATGACTCCTGAATTTTTAGCCACAGCAACTGGATAAATGGAGATTCCATTTACTAAAATTGGAAGGATTTATAGACGATCATGATTTGAGGGGAAAGCAAAGGTTTTGTTTTGGATACGTGGAGTTTGAGCTGCCTGTTATGTGTTCATTAGAGGATGTCTCAGCAATTTAAAATGTAAATCTGAAGCTTATGGGAGAGTTTGCAACTAGGCTATCTAGGTGGTATTTGAAGCTGAAACAGTGCATAAAGTCAGCTCAGGAGTTGATATGGATAGGGAAGAGGGCAGAAGAGGAGAAACTGCCTGCACAGGAGACTCTTGAGGATTATTAGCTGAGGCAGAAGGAAAACCAGACAGTGTAATGTTCTGGGAATCAAGTGAATAAAGACTTTCAAAATGGAGGAAATAATTAAAGTGTAAAGTGCTGTGAACTATGTCAAGTGAGGTGAGAACTATCTTGACAACTGAATTTGGCAATGTGGAACCATTGGCAAGTTACTGAGGTGTAGTGGTACGGTTACATCGAACAAATTGATATTAATTAGCAATTTAGCAGCTGGTTAAGAAATACATTTAACACACAAAAAAACCCATGTTCTTCTTATGTTTAGCAATATACTAATGTTAAAATTAAAATAGCTGCGGTTGCCAGAGCTTAAGGTGGTAGGCTACGTGAAACTTGAGTTTAGAAAACAAAGGAACACAGGATGTGGGTTCTTGAGATACAGGTGCTCAGGCTCTCTCGTGTGGGATGTCATGCTCGATGTGCCATTTGTCATGCAGGGCAGCCTGTGGGGGGTTTCAGCTCCTGCTCCACGCACCAGAACGCAGGATGTGGCACCAGAACGCAGGATATGGCGAGGCCAGAAAGGAACACCCACGGACCATAGGTAGGGGAGTCACACCACTAAAGTCTCCCTGGAGGCTGGATTTACACGATGCGACCTGCTGTCCGCTTTTCTACCTGCCAACCGACTCCACTTACTAGCTGCAACCCGCCGTGCTAACTGCAATCCGCGCTTGCCAGCCACCATCGTCTTGCTAGCCCCCATTTTCTGCTAGCGTAGCCACTGCAGTTATATTAGTGGCCAATGGCTCACTGGCTACAGCTGACGGCCAACTAGCCACAGCTGATGGCCATCCAATCACAGTTGATGACCATTTACTACCCGAGTGGGCACCTTTCCACATGAGGGCGAGAGCCTGGAAACTGCTCTCCTGTCTCTGTCCCCACAGGCTCACAGGGAGTGGGAGATTGTAGGTAATTTCCATGGCCACATGGTCTGAGTTCAAATCCTTGCCCTTCCAGCTGTGCAACCTTCACTTAGCCGTTTGAGTTTTGGTTTCTTTGTATAAAGTAGGAATAATATTGACTATGCCAATAAATTATTAGTAGAATTTAATGAAATAACATATGCAAAGAGCCTAGTGGTACAGACACTTAGCTTCCTTCTCTAAGGAGTTATTGAAAAGTCTCATCAATGCTCCATCTGTGTCACTGACGCTGAAGCTCATGACAAAGCCAAGGGCTTTCATGTCCTGGGACATCTTTTATCCTGGAGAAATACAAATAGTTCAATTAAAAATGTTAGCTTCAGCTTCATGTAAGTGTGAGTAAAGTTTACAGTCACTGTGCTGAGAATGCTTTCCCTGGAAGGGGCTATTCTATGATATTCAACGGTATTCTATGGTATTCTCTCTCTCTCTCTCTCTCTCTCTCTCTCTCTCTCTCTCTCTCTGTCTCTCTCTCTCTTTCTCTCTCTCTCCTAATCCTTCTGTACATTTCTCTTTTATTCTTTTTTCTTCCTTATTTCTATTTCCTTTTATTTTCTGACTTTACAAGTAATACCTGTTGGTTTTAGGGGAAAAAGTGGGCAGTTTTAATTCCTAAAGAGATAGTTCAAACCAAAAATGGCAGAGTGTCAGGTGATTTTTTCCAGGAATTTCTCTCCAGGTGACTTCTGGACTGTCCTCTGGCTGCTCCAGCTTCTGTGTGGTTGAGGACAGGAAGAACTCATTCCCGTTCTTATTTAGCAGACAGTGACTAAACATGATAAAAGAACTCTATGGAAACTTCTTTGAATCTTAACTCTGTGATCTCTTTCAATCTCCTCCCTGTCCCTCACCACTTTTTTTCTTTCTTCATAATGTGTTTTTAGCTGGGCAATTTGAGCAGTTAATAACCTGTGGAGCCGCTGAGTTCCTACCCTTCTTGCTCGATTAACCTGAGTGTCTGTCATTCAGCCCTGAGAGGCTCTAAGACACTTTCCTGTGGCCTCGCATTGTTACTCCACAGTTCCTGCTCAGGAGGTAGAAGACTTCCGTGCCTCGTGACAAATGGTTACACTGCAGACAGCTGAGTCCTAGAGCACTTGGGGAAGCTATTACTCTCCTGAGAGAGTTGCAGGTGGGGTCGACTCTTTCATTTATTGTTTTCTGGAGGTAAGTAAATCTATAGAGACAAGATGTGCTTGCTCCAAGATATCCCTTGAACAAGATCACAGACAGTTTTTGCCTAAGTTGAGTTTGTCACACTCAGCTGCCACTCTGTGAAGAAGGAGGTGGGCTTTGCCCAGGACTAATGAGAGGTACAGAAGGAAATGGGGCCTGCACATTGACGGGAGCTGGGGTTTTCAGCCTCTTGGAGCCAGGCAGGTCTTCTGTGCGTGAGTTCCTGGGAAGCCTTCACGTGCTTACAGGAACTTGACAAACACCTGTGATTTATATTTTGAATCTTACCCAAGTTTGTGCGGCAAACTTTTGGTTCAGTCTGCGGGAGAGATTTTGAGCTTACTAGGAGAAGGCTACTTGAATACCAAATGATGTAAGTTGATGTGCAATTGCTCTGAGTTGTTTTTAAATGCAGGAAATATGAAGTTCAAGAAACATGGACTCAGAGCCAGTGCTGAAGTTCCTGGCTAGGGAGTAGATTGAGACTGAAGAAACTTATAAACTCTGAAGTCTTGTCGACCTGCATTTCATTTTTCATCTATGCTTTGAAAAGAAGCATCTGTCACATAAACTACAGAAACCCATCAGTGTTACTACATCTCAGAGCTCACATCAGGTTGAGCAGCAGGGAGAAATTCAAGTGGCAGGTGCTGGGTCTCATGATTCCAACCAAGTCCTATTAGAAAGACTCATCTTTACAAAATAAATTGTGTATTTGAAAGAAATAACCCATTTTTTTTATTCCCATAACAAACTATAACTAAAGGAAGTACTTTGAATTTTAAAAATGTTGCAGCCAAAAAAAAAAAAAAAAAAAAATGTTGCTGCCTTTTACAAACACAAACCTGCAGGTGTTAGCTTCTCAACAGTTTGTAAAAGAGCCAAACAAAAGTATTTGTTGTTCGAAGTGAATCACTGGGTTACATGAAATTTTCAGACTAAGTTTGATCTCTTTAAAGTAGTATCAATAACTTTAAAGAACCAAAGCAAATTCACCCAACTCTCTGCAGAATGCCAATCAACAAAGGCTTGACTGTTTTCAGAACCCCATGATAAATCATCTTTATGCCCTCCCTGTGAAAGTTCTAAGGTTTTAGAGGAGAATATTAAAGGCAAAACCTTAAGAGCCACTCTGGCTGCTGTTTTTCTACATAAAATGAACAACAATAACAACAGAGAAATAAGAACAAAATTCCAAATTAAACTGTCCAACAACTAACTGCCAGATGATTCTTATCTCATAAAACTCACATACATACCAGGAAGTCACATTAGCTGACAGGTCTGTTGTTCTTTGTCCTGTCTCCACCACTTACCTATTCCTCCAGAGGGAAATAAAGAACATTCTTCCTTCCACATTTGTATCTACTCTAGGAATTGAGGGGAATCTACTGTATTTTCTCATGAGATTGTCAAGTGTGATGGCTGGAGCAAAGCGCTCAGTGGTAGGGCACCAGATTCTCCTAAACACCAGCCACAGATGCTTATTTTGGCCTGTGAGACACTGTTGAGGGAACAGGGTTGGGAGTGCCCTCTACTCTGAAGTTCCTGGGGTTCTCTGGGAGATACGCGCTTCTGTAGCCGGAAGTGGAACCTTGTATGAGCAGTGACACCTTAATTGTTGCTTCATTTTTCTGGGTTGGGATCTGAAGTTTTCTAACACTAAATTCACCACTGGAAAAGCCCACTTTGTTGATGGCAGAAAAAAATTTTTTTGTACCTAATTCCAGCTGCCTCTGATAGTTCAATTATACAGGTTTGGCTACTCGACGTTTCACATTTAACAAAGAAAAGCCACTTGAGAGTTTGAAGCTATTCGGAATGCTGGCTACAGTTTAAATGGTTTGAAATGATCAAAAGGCTTCATGTTCTCCCAAAGCTCCCTTACAATTGTGTTAATTAATGTAATAAATAGCTATTGCTTTTCTAAAAAAAATATTTTATACAGAATTTTCCAGACATGTTCGCTGTATCCCCCCCCAAAGTTAGAGTGTTAGTAAAACATGGCATGCACTGCATATCATTATTCAGCTTTTGTGGAGGGTAGTAATCATTCCTACAGCACTGTAGTAATTTTTCATTTTTCCTTGAGACTGTGTCTTGTCTTAGTGGTTATCAAGCACCTGCAAAGTAGAGGCTGTTTATGGTTCTCTTTTATTACCTTTCACCAGAAGAGGAGATGGAACTCAGTTAACTAGAGAATCAGTTATTACCGAAGGAGTGGGGCTAAGGATGAACCCACCTCAGCTCTCAGTCCTGGTTTTATATCTTCATTGAGTCAGGACTTTGTCTAGACTCTGGAGGTGTATTGATAACACCTTTAGGCACCTTGCTTTGTGCTTTTGCTCAGAGAAAAAATCCCATCTGTCTCTTTAGTGAGCTAACATTATCCCACCATTTTTATCACATTTCTTATTTTCTGCTTTACGTTTTGGCTCACGGAGGAACTAAATGGAGTATTATTTTTTCTCCTAAGAATGACAAAAATGACTTTAAGCAATCTCGGTTTCCAGTCTTTGCATAAAAATGTTGACCTACAGTAATTGACATGTATCGTGTAAGAAGACTGGCTACGTGCCAAGCACAGAGAAAGGGCCACATGTAGCCATTCTCCTTCTCAACCCTTGTGTCTTCATTCATGATGCTCAGCATGGTGACCTTCTTTCTGTCCTTTGATAGGCACAATTGTATTCCCATCTCACAGGCTTCGAATTTTCTTATGCCTTTTCCTGACCCACTTTAAAATGTCCCTCCCTCTGCTTCATAAAAGTAGTGCTACTCACCACTCCTGTCTGAGCTCAACGCCACTTCTCAAGAAGACTTAGAGGACCAACTTCTCTATCACAGCATTCATAGCATTTACTACCATCTGAAATTATTTTGTTTATGTGTTGGCTTATGTGTTTATTTTCTGCCTCCCCTCCTGGGAATATACACTGCTGAAGAGAAGAAACATTTCCTATCTTGTTTTCTGTTTTGTCTCAGCAGGTAGAACAGTTTGTTTTCTATATACAGAGGGTGGGGAAAAAATGTATACACATTTTAAGAAAGGAAAAAACTGTGTTAATTGTAATACTCAATATGTACCGGTAACAAAAGATGAATACAAGTCACTTTTGACTTCTGCAATTACAAGCGGAGCTCAAAGTGGTTCCCATCAGTGTCCAGACACTTCTGATTACGGCAAACTACTGCTTGAGCATAGATAACATCTCTTAAAATGTAGATACATTTTTTGCACCCCCAGTATATATGTAATGTAAATATGTAACATAATATATACATATCTATTTTTAGATATCATATATAGTATAGTAGCAACTTTACTGGTAGAATCAGTGAGCTATTATCATCAAATGTTCATAACAACTGCATTGAATATTAGCTTTCTCATTAAAAAAATAAAGAACAGACTCAAGGAAGTTAGTAATTTTCTTAGTGATAGAGAGCCAGCAAATAGAATTTTCTGTGTCACTGAATTTGTCAGTTTTTCATAATCATCAATAACTCTATCTTCAGTCTCATCTTCATTCTCGTCATACGAGCTCATGAATCACCTCGGAGTGTGAAGGACTGATGTGCTTAATCTTAAGACATTTACTCATTCATTTGTTTATATCCTGAAATATTTCTCAGAAACACACACTCTGAAGCTTGATGCTATTCATGGTGAAATAAGTGAAAGAGGAAAAGTATCCCAAGACTGGATGAGATTTAAAATGTAGGATGAAGCAGGAATGATATCAGTCATAAAATGCTAATCAGAAACTCTGGTTCATGTCCTAAGTTGATCTGAAACTTTGGTTTTATACTGTCTAAAAGAGAAACAACAATTACATTTTTCACAGTGTTCCTAAGGTAAAAACTAACCAGCGATTCAAAAGAAAAACAATTCTGAGCTCTTAGAGATGTACCCTTCGCTTTTCTCACAGTAAGGACACTGTGATGTGAGAAACAATATTCTCTACAACATCTATATGGTTAATATAGACAGAATTTTCATGTTTTTCCCCTTACAATACGACAGCATACCAAAGCCTAAGTGAGTAAGAAACAATTCTATGGGGACCCCAAAATAATGCCGTTTGGTTGTCCATCTCAGTGCTGGGATGGCTTAACCCAAAGGCTACAGTGTAAACCATTTTGAAAGGATCAGGTTTATATCAGGTCATAAATAGTCTTCTCTCCAACCTGATCAGTACCGATTAGCATTTGGTGCAAGGAGGGTGGGATACACACATGTACACACATACATACACACACACACACACACACAAGTACACGCACATATACAAGCACATGCCTAATTTCTGGCAACTACCTGGAGTGCAAAGACTCTGATATTGGTTATGGCTGTAATCATAAACTTTGACATTGAATGAAGCTCAGAATAGGCGAGTAACTCTCTCACATATCACTGGATCTGGGGTAGAAAATCTTAGGGAACTGTATTTGAATTTCAAGAGTTATTAGTCTTAATGTATTATTAGTTGTGCAATGGGAGTAGTTTAGAGTAAGTTTCTGTGTTATACTCTTTTCTACCACCTTGTGGAATATCTGAGGCACTAGAGCCATCCACTTAGCACTCCATTTATGCACGATTGCTTATTCCTGTCACAGTTTACAAAATTGGAACATTTAATTGCGGGCTTGAACTGACACTTCATCCAATCTCATGTAGGTTGTGATTTAATTATGTCTTAATTTATTGAATCACCTGAATGGCTCAAAATATTAAATAGTTCTAATAAGATTTCCATACACAAGCAAGTCATTTTAAACAGTGGATCGATTACACAAGATGGAAAACCTTCGGTGTATCAAGCATATGTACAGTTGCTGGGAAATAAGTCAACGAAACATTAATCAGTTCATTTAGGAACTAATAACATCAGCCCGAGGCTACAAGAGCCATTCAGACTGGGCTTCCGTCATGAGGGGCGCGTGGTCTCTCTGAACTTTGTTGAGTGGATTTCATCAGATAAGCTGTCAAATGCTTCAGAGAACATGCCTTGGAGAATTAAGCTTCCACTGTTCATACAATTTTATCAGACACTAGCAAAGTAGATTTTCCAGTAAAACAGGAAATTGCCCTAAGGCCACGCTTTTGAACATTTATTCAAGATGCACTTTAAATGCTGTTTCAGCTGTCATTTTTTTTTTTTTTTTTGCTGTTAGCAGAAATGTCTTTGCTTTTGTTGCAGATGAACAGTTCTCTTTAATCACCAAAATCAACTAAAATGTGGAGAAAACAAGAGCTGTAAATTTAGAGGGGGTGCAAGCAGGAGTGAGGGTAGGTAGGTTTTGAGGCAAAAGCTATTTGAGCTGATTTGGAACCACGATTGAGATCCTAAATTGTCAACAATTTATAAATTTCTTTCTTTTATAAAAGTTAATAAGGTGTACTGTTTTATAATGTGTATGCGGCAAGATAACAGTAGTTAAATGCGTAAATTCTGGTGCCATGCTGCCTAGTTTCAAATACCAGTTCTAACACTTCTATCTTTTAGACTTTGAACAAGTTACTTAACTACTTTATGCCTCATCTGTAAGTTTCCTCATCTGTAAAATGGGAATAATTACCTTACACAAGCAACTATAGAGCAGATTAAGTACATCACTTAGTAAACACTTTGTAATACTTTGCTATTAATACTACAGCTCTCTATAAAATCAGTAAGGAGTCATATGAAAATTGGAACACAAATATACTGACTCTAGATAACAGTTTAAAGTATCAAAATTAATAACTTCTGAAAAATATATCAACGTAAGATTTTAAGAACCAATACAAAATTTTCAACTTTGTTTAGGAAAGAAATACAGAGTACATAGCTCAGAAATATGGAATGAACAGATAGCAAAGGAAACTCAATTTTCAAGGAGTAAAATGAAGGACAATTAAAACCATCACATATTTCAGTAGAAATAATGTCTTGGTAGATGGTAAATACATATAAAACATTCTATTACACAACTATCCTTATCCTAGCCAATAAATGAAATACAGTTATTTCCTATTTTATTACTTATGAATCCAGACCAGCATCTCAGGAAATGACTGACTGATCTCATGTAGCATTCATGTGGTCGTCTACTTTCTTCTACTCTGAGAATAGAAGACCCATTAATGTCTTTTGCTTCAAGTCATTTTTGAGGAGCATCAGTTCATTTCCTTACTAAAAGAAAATGAAGTTGCCTCCTGGACCCTTGTACGAAAAGGCAAATTTAATATTAAACTATAGTCTAAATCTGTAAGTTTACTGCTAGAGAAGCAAACTGCTCCAGGTCACTTGGACAGCCAGTGTGGACAACTCAAGCTACACTGACCCCTGGATGACCAGCTATTTGTCTTTAGACAACACACCACTGGGCTATATACTTTATATAGAAATGCTGAACTACTAAACTTCTAGAGATTACAGAACGTATCTGTTGACAAAGCTCAGTCTTTAATATGCAAAAACCATAACTTTGTTATGAAGTTTATAAAAGCTCATTCCTCAGAGTTTATCAGAATGACTTTCATCTTCAGTAGTCTGCGGAATATTATGCAGCCTCCATATTGCACCTGGCTGGTAAGAAAACGTCATATCCTCGTTTTAGAGCAGACTGAGCTTAAGTGATTTGCCTATATTACATCCCAAAAGAGATCATCACCCATATTTTTGGCTCGTAACCTCACACTATCATTTTCCTTTAGCTTTCTTTGGAAACATTAAAAAAATGTTTACTCATGTAGAGTTTTCTGCCTATTTTTAAATATAAGCAAATAATGCTTTACACTGTATTTGTAATAGTGTGAGTCAGTTCTGCTATAACATTTATTTTGAAAATGTGAATTTACTCCAACATGACTGCCATATTAGGGAACAATGTGAGGATGACGGAATTTAAAATCTGTAGGTAGATACAATTTTGTTTTCACGAGATAAACACAGAAAACTAAACTCAGCTGGCCCTAGCAGCACGGGAATACATAAAACTTAACCTCACACACTTCAAACATCTCCCATCTCTCTGGTCACTGTGCTGTTATGAGTCACTCCTATCTACAGCTACCTTTATGACCTTCCCTCTAATTTCAGAAAACTCTCTTTCTACCACCCACAATGACTCACAAGCTGCAATCCTTCCAGCTCCACTTCTGCCAGCAAACTTCAGGTTTTTTCAAGGAAGGTGCCCTATTTATTGTAGTATTTGTGTATTTCTTAACCACTCAACATTGGGCCACTGTAAAATTGGGCCACTGTTTTTACCAAGTTCTTATATGGTTTTTATGTGTCGCTGATGTGGTACACATAACCTCCTCGTTTTCCACGTGCCCTATGCTTTATATTGGAAGATATTGCATAGCACAGCAATTTTTAGGAATGCAAATATCACATTACAGAAGAATCATATGTGGCACACAAATCATGACATTCTTAAACTCCATAGTTATCTAGCACTTGTTATGTCAATTCTGGCCACTGCTTTCTAGGATCACAGTCCGTTAGAGACTGTCACACATAAACATCTCTAATGATCAGTCATACTGTGCTCATAAATGAAGAGTTACAATGGAAAGGTAGAGGGAGAGAATAATTCTACCCCAGAAGATCTAGAAAATGTGAATTTAACTTGGGTCTTGATGGATGAAAGGTGACTTTAGCAGGCAGGTGGGAAAGATGTAGAAAAACATCTTTTTCTGCTTAGTGACAGTTTTAAAATGCTTCTATTGATGGCCAAAGTCGAGTCCATGATCGTAGGATCTTTGAGAAACAAACTGACTACCAGGAAAGGATCTCTATGTATCACAGTTTTGACTTCCTTGAAGAAACTGACAATAAGTTTGGAGTCTGAATTTGGTAAACTCAAGTTCTGGTAGCTATCCATTGTCTCTATGAACAAGCCTCTTTTCATTCCTGCTGATGCTCTTTCTCTAACTCCTAAAAGATTTTTTTTTCTAGTGGTTGGTTCTTGCCTGAGTATTATTTTATAATAAAGCTGCCACCTAAAAGGAATATGGCCTCCCCCAGACAGACTGGCAATTTTAGGGGTAAAACTGGAAGGGAAGTAGGGACATAGGATAAAACATTTGTTGAGTGCCTACCATGTGCCACTCACTGTGTAAGTCAGTTTTATATGTGTGATATTATTTGATTGTCACAATAATCCCATGAATTATTCTAATTGAGCACGCCCACTGCAGAAGAGATAGAGATGCTTACTGAGCCTACAAAAGTATCCTTAAGCTTGGCTACACATTAGAATCTCTTGGGGGTGAAGGGAGGTTTTAAAAATTCCTTTGCCTAGACTGCATTCAGCACAATGGAATCAGAATCTGTGGGTGTGGGAACCAGATATTTTTTTTCATGCTCCACTGGTGGTGCCAATGTGCAACCCAGGTTGAGAACAACTGACCCAAAGAAAGATCACTAGGAAATGCGAGAGTAAACTCATTTGTTTAAACGCTAGCATTGTATGACTCTAACCTCATATTTTAATATGAGAGAAAAAAAACTCATAAAGTTACTTTAACTCAGAAATTTTAGAAGAGCTGTTATTCAGTTATGTGTAGATGAATTGCTAGTTTCCTGTCAAAAATGGATATATAAGTGCTGAGGGTAAACCTGCTATTAAATGTATTAATGTATTACAACTGTTTCCAGTTTTTTGGCTGTTATAAATCAAGTTGCAAGGAGTATTTGTGTATAAGTCTTCATTAAATGAAAAACACTGACTTAGTATATCAGTATCACTCTGACCAAGAGAAGCAAGACCAGCTTTTGAGCCTACGACTACTTTGAATGGTAATGCTTCTGTGCTAACCTTTAACTAAATACCCCTGAACACAGATTTCAGTAACTCGATGAGTGTAGATTTTACAGTTAAGGATGAAAAGACACATATGTTTGCCTTATTTGTACTGTTTAAGAGAAAAGACATTGTAAGGTTTTTCAGATTTAAACATTCATGCTTTCTGAAAGTGATTAATAGAATGTGTTACTGGCATAGGATGAAAAGAAAAAGACCAATGTAACTTGATATAGAGTTCAGAAACAGACCTACCTATACATAGTCATCTGATTTATGACCAACGTGACACTACTATATAATAGGCAAAGGATGATCCTTTGAATAAATGTTTCTGATATTCATATGGAAAAAAATGAACTTTGACTCTACCTCACCCATACACAAAAATCAATTTCCACACCAAGTTGAAAAAAAATAATAAAGCTTTTAGAAGAAAACACAGGACTATATCTTCACCACTCTGAAGCAGATGTTAATGTCTTAAAAAGGGACAGAAAAGCTCCAAAACATATAGGGGAAATTGATAAATTGGATTATATGAAAATTAAGAATTTCTGTTCATCAGAAGACACCACTAAGGGAGTAAAAAGACAACCTACAGAGTGGGAGAACATATTTCCAATCACATAGTAAGAACACCTAAAAATTAATAAGAAATAAGTATAAAAACCAATAAAAAAAAGTAAGCAAAATCCTAGAACAGGCACTTCACAAAAGTGAATATCCAGCACTATGAAACAGTGCTTAATTTTATTAGTTATCAGAAAAGTGCAAATTAAAACCATGGTATGATCTCATATGCACCTACTAGAATGGCTAAAATGAAAAAAAAACAAGAAATACCAGAAATACTAAGGAGCATTGAGGATGTAAAGCAACCAGAATGCTTGTGCACTGTTGGTTGCATGTAAGTAGAAATGATCACTGGAATATTTTTGGAAAATATTTAGTATATCAATATTTATATCCCATGACCTAGTAATTCCAGTTCTACTTACAGTCCCAAAAGAAATGATATGTACAAAATTGTTCATAGTGGCATTATTTATATTACCTCCAAACTGGAAATTTCTCTAATTTCTCATCAACAGAATTATCAATAATCAGTTGAAGCATATTCATGTAATTTAATACTATGAAGCAATGAGAATGAATACATTACTTCTATATGCAACAACATACATGAATTTCAGAAGCACAGTGTTAAATGCAAGAAAGCACACACAAAGAGTGCATACTCTTTTTTTCGTTTGCATAAACTTTGAATCAGTTAAAGCTAATGCATGGTGATAGAAGTCATGATAGTAGTTATCCTTGAGTATGTTAGTAGTGACTGGAAGTGGCCAGAGTGGATCTAGGATGTGATTATGTTGTTTCTTGATCTGGGTGCTGATAAATGGATTTCATTCACTGAGAAATTTTATTGAGCTGGACACTTATGATCTGTGTCTTTTTCTGTATGTGTGTTATATTTGAATAAATATGTTTTGTTTTTTTAAATATCTTTACATGACAGTAATGTTGTCACTCAGATTTTGGTTTTAAGCAAATCTCTTGATGTTGCTTCCATTAGTATCAATAAAAGTGTGAAATTCTTTGATGATGAACTATATCGGAAGATGACCAGTAAATTGAAATGCGCTTCAGACCAGAGGGTCTTAAGTTTCCTTTGAATTCATCACTGTACCATTCACATAATGCTGCAGAATATTTTGGAAAGAACAAGAGCTTTTACACGGTCTGATATAAATTGTAGTCCTGGATCCAATTTATACAAGTTAATTAACCATTCTGAGATTCAGTTTTCTGATCTACAAAACAGGGCTATTAGTGTCAGTTGCTGTTGTTATGGAGCCTAAATGAGAGGATGCTTGTAAAGTATGAGGAATACTATTAAATATTTTTCTCTTTTAGATGTAGACTATTCAAAAGTGAATAACATCTACTTTTTTCTCTTATGATTATAGTCTTGTGAGGTACATAAAATATATCAGTAAATATGAGATAATTTAGAAAATAATGAATTCTACAAGAGGACCATATAATTTGACTCCTCAGATAAGAAAATGTGGTAAAGGATAAGGGACACTTATGTTTAGTCTACTATATACCAGGTACTGTATACTTTATAACTTTTTGAAATCTGAGAATAACAGAGAATATTTTGAAAAGGAAGTGACATCTGGGCAAGGCTATGAATGATTTGACCAGTTAAAAAGAATTATTTGCATATATAAAGATGGTAGTGCTAAGTGAAATAAGTCAGACAGAAAAAGTAGAGAACCATATGATTTCACTTATATGTGGTACATAAAACAAAAATAACAAAAGAACAAGACAAACAACTGAAAGAACAAAAACTCATAGACATAGACAATTGTTTAGGGGTTACCAGAGTTAAGGGTAGGGAGGAGTGGGGTTCTAGAAGAGGGTAAATGGGGTCTAATATATGGTGATGGAAAGAGAACTGACTCTGGGTGGTGAACACACAATGTGAGATATAGATAATGTATTACAAAATTGTACATCAAAAATCTCCATAACTTTACTAACAATTGTCACCCCGATAAACTTTAAAGAAAAAAAAATGGTAGGATATTCATCACAGGAAAGAAAATCTTAGAAGCAGAAATACAAGGTATATTTAAGAAATAAATGGTAAATTAGTGTTTGGCTGGAAATATTAGGTGGATGAAAAAAAAGTAACAGAGAATAAAGTTGAAAAGTAAGTGGAGGCCAGACTTTGACCATGTTAAGTAATTTTGTCTACAAGACGTGGGAAAACTTGAGAGATATTTGAGTGGGTAAATTCACTGTTTATAGCTGAGCATATTCAAGATTAATATACCAGCATTATAATGCTAGATGAATTGGATGTAGGCAAAAAAATTGGTCAAGATAGATTTGAAGAAGGCTAATAAGTGAGAATACAGAAAAGTGGGTACAGAGAGTGCTTGCTTACAAAGAATCTATGAAATTTAGGAGATAATCGTATGTGGGAAGCAATTATTCAGTTCTGATTTTCTGAGCCTGGAGCAAACTTGATGAAAGGACCAGTCAAGTGAGTCAGTTTTTGAATCAGGCAGAATCAGGTAGGATGTTTATTACCATGGAGATGCTGGAAACAAAAATAGTGTGAATGGCAGGCATAAATGATGTCCTCAGCTGAGACAAGGTGAGTGCCAGTGGGCCAGGGTCTTGCATTAATGGATGCAGCAGTAATGGATGGGGTCCAGAAGGGATTGTAAAGGAAATTTTTAAGTGGAAAGAACCAAAAGTTTTCAGGACAATGAGGTGAGCAAAGCACGATGCTTGGTGCTTACTTTTGTTGGGTGCTCACGTAACAGCAAGTTGGTTCTTAGAGGTACTGGATTCCAGATTCAGTGGATAAGGGGGAAATCAAAGATTATGAGATAACAATAAATTTCTTAGAATAAGTATTATAAAGTCCATTAACAGAAATGATGAAGACACAAAGAGGAAGAGATTTTTGGTTGGTGGCCTGTGTGTGCAAGTGTGGTGATAGACTTAGGTAGAGAATGACACAGGAGAGTTTAAATAGAGGAAGGAAATGTAAGTTTGTTTTTGGTACATGTAGAGTTTGAAATGTTGATGGTCCATTTCATGGAGGTGTTCAGAAGTAGAAAAAGATATAGAATTGTTGTGCTAGGTTTTAGAAGATCCCTGAAGTATGCCGACAGGTATCTTCATTCAGGCCCTTGTTTGTTCAGTGTTCCGGAAGAGCCTGAGCTCTGAATTCAGGCACCAATAAACTAGATTTGATGACGGTGTCTGTTTCCGTGGGTCTGGTCAACATCTCCAAGTATTCTCTGTCCACAGGTGTGGTCATTTTCTCCAGTATGTACAAACCAGAATTTTCTTAGCTGAAGTTTCAAAAAATTTGGAGAAGACAGCCTGGGAGACTCCACAGTTTTTTGCTTTCTCTTGGGCTTTGCTGAATTTTGGTAGTTATGCTGTTTTTCTGTTTGTTTGTTTGTTTGTTTGTTTGTCTTCCCCACAATCCATTCTCTTCTCTGCCCTGCTTTGTGCCTCAGAAGGCTGATCCCTGGGAACTGCTACTTTTCTGGATTCTGGTTGGGTTCAGCCAATGGGAAACACTGGCAGAAGATGAAAGGGCTGGAGGAGAGATATTCAGGATATTTCATCTCCATTCCCTCCCTTTGGCGGCTTGTCTTTGGCAAGAGCTGAAATACAGCCCTTGCCTGGCAGATCCTCCCCTGTGGTTCCAGTCCTCACTGTACTCTGATAACACTATTTCCTCCCCTTGCTTCTGTAACCAAAGTGATAGTAATGACTTCCTTTTGTTGTTAATATCTCAAGTGCTCAATATCCTTGACGGTGCCCTTAACCCTGCCCTCGACTCTGTAATTATTCCCCGTATTAAATTTCTTCATTGGAACAATCTGGGGAGTGACTTCTGTTTCTTGCTGTGACCCTGACTAATACAGTTGCCCTGAAGACAGATGGATACTGGTCTCAGCACTCCTTTACTTCCAAGTGAGATCTCATAACCAAAGGAGCCCAGGATTTGAACAGAAGACCACCCCTTGAAATCAGGTGTTTCAAAATTTGAGAATTTAGGTCATTAGCATAGGATCCAGATTTACTATTATATTTCATACTTGTAGAGTAAGGGCATCCTTGGTATTACATTGTGGCCAAGATAAATGTTAATTACATTATTTACAGTTCTTATCACACAAGGGTTAGTAGATGATATAACCATGCTAAAGACTTCAGACAGGATGGGTAAGGACCTGAAAGATCTTTTCAGCGACATATTTTATAGTGACCAGATATGGAAACATGATTAATATATTTACTTTTAATGATGCCTAACACTTTGTTTAGACTGCAGTCTTAGATTTCGATCCATGCATAGGCTTATCTGATATTTTTCCATAATGCTTATTTTAAATAAGTTATTCATCTTATTTGATCTACTAAAATGAGTCCTCCCCCCCCCACACACACACACAATTATAGACAGGAGCCTCACTGAATGAACTTCCAGATTGACAATTTCTTGGATTTTACCAAAACATGATGGAACTCAATGCATTAATCAATTAAGAATTATAATTATAGCACACAAGAGCTGGAACTTTGTTTTTTGTGCTATAAATATGTGTTGATACACATTATAATAGTACGGAAGACTTAAAAAGTTTAAAAGAGACATATAAAAGGGACTAAAACACTGGAAATAGGGAAACTTTCTGGGGTCCTTATAAGAATTAGGATAGTGTAAAATGAAAATAGAAGATTGAGGGGTCAATTAATAAATACTTTATGGTGTGACAGGCACTGCTTATTAATTTCCACTGGGGAAATAGCACAAAGTACAAATACCCCTTTTATCTCAGCTCCTCTCTGATGCCGTGGCAGCAGTTTCTCATATCCAACGTATCTTTTCTATCTAACAACTATTCTGATTCAGGTCTGGCTGCAGCGTGGGACAGAGCTCATCCTGAGGGATAGATAATCCAACTGAGACATCAATTAATAGGGGCTGGGCAGAGAAGCTGAATTTAGCCACCTGGCCTAGCATACACACTGGGGTACCTTAGTAGATCAAGATTTCAGCACTGAGAGTAGCAAATTCTTTTTTACAGCTGGTATATCTAACTTCCTACATTTGCTCTACCTTTATCACTGCACAGAAAATCTCTTGAGGTCAGGAATCATGTCTTCACTTTAATTCGCCACAGCATCTCATAAGGAGATTGATGCTTATATTATTCATAATTGACTTATAATCAAGTCAAGGCTAAACTATTGACACTAATACTGACAAAAAAAAAGAAATGGAATCCTATTTATTTATTTATTGAGCATAACTCATTTTCCATTCTACGTGACTGAGGAGGATAGTACTTATGGGATGAAGTTTAAATTAGATTATTCAGTAAAATCCCTTCTGGTTCTTGGATTCCAGAATTATGTGGTAAGTATTAAAGCGCCATAACGCTGATTGCCAAAAGAACTGATAACTCTGACTTAAAGTATATATTATGAAATAGATTGTATGTTAGATACTGAATCCAGGTCTCGTCAGGCATTCTTTTCCTAGAAGTCTCTTGAATAGTTTACACATGTTGTATTGGGTGAGATTGGGCTTTCAAATGGGCACATGAGGCAAAAAGTAAAGTCTCCCTTCCAGTATTCATGTAATTGTTACCGATCTTCAGGGCTCACGGTAATAAGCAGGCTGCAGAGTTGATGAGAGGGCTGGTTGAAAAGTCCCATTAGAGGTGAACAGGGTCCTCTCCCTCTTATTCATTTGCGCCGCTGGTAGACTTAATGTTTTGAGTCTGAAGGACACTATGACTGTTATCAGTTTTATTGGACAAGTGAATATAAAGGTAATTAAATAGACCATGCCTAATAACCCAACTCTTACAATTTAAAAGTAAGAAAGGGGCCTGATAGGGTACCAGGGATATACCTATCATCCTAATTAAGTGCTAACAAGACAGTTGTCCTCACTGTGGTAACTTCAGTGTATTCCCTCTGTTAACTGTCTCCATCCAATGGACTCATCTACAATTCTTAATTCTTCTCCATGGTTACCCTTCTTCATTCTCCACACAAGCAATGTTTCTATAGGTTTCAGTGTTTTGCAGTTGGTGTCCCGAAAGCACTCACCCCAAATTGCCCATCCAGTTTATTCATTCATCCACCTTTTTACATCTTTCCCCTGCAGTTCAGATTTGGCCAAATTGCCACACAGTTTGAACTTGTCATCTCTCCTAGCATTTTTACTTTGTTAAGCAAGCACATTTCATAAATGAAAATAAGAGGAGATGTGTGTCAAACCCACAGCCTATTTATTTAAATTAAAAAATCACCTAGCCAACTTCCACTGCTTCGAGGAAGTGGGTAGAAATAGATCAAATATTTAAATGAATCAGGTGAAGATGGACAAAGGAACATCCATAACCAATTTAGTTTTCTAAATCAAAAGAGCCTTTAGCTCTAGCTATATTCGTACTTCAATATTTTGATTAAATATGCCTAAAGATAGGAAATGCTGTTTTCAGCAGTACAGAACAATGGTTTCTTACGTCTTTCTTGTACAAGTCAAAGAAAAAGTCTTGCTGCAGAATTACCTGAAACCTCCCAATGTTGAGAGTTTGTTTAGCATCTTTTTAATTGTAACTCTAAATTCTGGTAGTGGCTCTGTGTTGATGTTTTCTGTGAGGTAGATTAAAAAGGTGAGACCTAGATATTCTGATTTATCTATCAATATTTGGTGAATGATAACTTTAAGAAATGGACTGACTATTTCTGTATAGCCACAGACCCAGGTATGTAACAGTTTTATGGACAGCATGTTAGCTTAAATTGAGGAGTCAGTGGTGAAATTATGATATTTTTGTCCTGATAGTAATTTATAAGCAATCTCCTTTAAGCATAATAAACTATTGTGTGAAACAATGTATGCTGCTTCATCAGGCTTAGATCCTACAAGGATCTTTCCACTCTTTTTTGTAAAGTTACTTATTACTGTTCCACTTATGAAAACATTGAAGAAAAATGCTAGTTTGATAAATGTTTCAACTATTAAAATACTGGATTCATGCTAAAAAGTCACTTCATTGGGAATCAAGCTGTCCTTTGTGCAAGTAATTATGATTCCTATTAATTACTGTTTCCGTTTTTTAAAATATATCTTATTTAGGGAACTAGTTGGGGCCCAGCAATTACATCTTCCTAATAAATTGTGAATTTACTGTTCTATCACCTGGCTGATAGCTGTTTGCAGGAGTGATCCAGTCTGAATAAAGTCTTTTCCCTTATTTTTCCCCCAATAATGGGTGGTGTGCTTCCGCCTTCCACCAGCCAGGTTGCAAACAAAATATGCTCTTTGCAGCTTACATCAAAATGAATATTGTTTTAACCTGGAAATGATGTTTGGCAAAATTATTTAGCTTAAGGAAAAATGTTTTGTACTCTGTTACACATAATAAAAATTCCCACATGCTTTAGTTATGTCAATTACATTCATGGATTTTTCAGAAGAGTTTGTTTTGCTGTGACCTTACTCAGTAACAAGATGTAGTAAGATGACTAGACTTTTAATCTACATTTTGCCATTGGAAGGAAAAATAAGATTCCAATGGAGGGGAAAATATTTTATTGGAATTTAATCATGCTATAGCTGCTTGCATCTTGGATTTATTTTTATTTTTATACCTATTATGAGTATGTATATGTTGCCTATCTCAGAGGATAACTGCTAGAAGTCAGAGACCTGGTTGATGTCATTCTTTGCACAAGCTCAAGAACAATGAAGCACTTGTTAAAGCTATTGGATGTGGTATCTAGAATTTTCAATCTGAAGCTATCATTTGAGACGCTTATGGCTGCTTGAGCAGAGACTGTTGAGGTAGTTTATTGATTAGGGTACCAAACAAAAATTTGCCTGATTTCAGAGGTAATTTTTGGCTGTCTTACCCAAACCAATCTCATATGACATCTATATATAAGTCAGAATATCAACTAAATAATGGGAAAATATACATTTATTCATTTCTTCCTCCCTTCATTCTTTTCTTCTTTCTTTCTTTCCTTTTTCCTTCCTTCCCTCTTTCCTTTCTTCCTTCCTTCTTTCCTTTTAAAACCATTTAGTAAATTCCTCCTATTTATTCAAACCGTTACATAGTCTCTCTTATTTATGAATGTATCCATTTTATTGAGGAAGAAATTGAAGTTCAAACATACTAATTATCCATATTCACATAGCTTAGATATAGCAGAGCCCAGCTATAAATTGAGGTCTGTATAGCTTCAAAATTTTTGCTACGTTTTTAATGTATTTATTTTTACCACATTGGAATATATAGTTTTCTGGTTCACTTATGCCTGGAAGAATGTTGATAGTAATAAACATGGACATTGAAAAAAAAGAAAACTCAAATAAACAACCAAACTTTACACCTTAAGGAAATATATATAAAAAAAGAAAAAAACTAAGCCCAGATTTAGCAGAAGAAAGAAAATAATAAAGACTAGAAAGCAGTAAATGAAAGAGAATAGAAAAAGAAGTAGAAAAAAATTGACAAAACTGGGAGTTGATTTAATTTTGAAAGGATAAAAAAATTAAAAAACCCTTAGCTAGACTAAGAAAAAAAGAGAGAAGACTAAGTAAGAACTAAGATGAGAAATGAAATAAGAGATATTACAACTGCTGCCCACAGATAAAAAGGATCATAATTATAAATAAATAATTATAAATTATTATGCACAAACAAATTGAATAACCTAAAAGAAATGGATAAACTTTTAGAAACATACAGACTACTAAGACTGAATCAAGTGGAAATAGAAAGGCTAAACAGACTAATAACAAATAAGGAAATGAATTGGTAATCAAAAAACTCCCAACAAAGAAAAGCCCAGGACCAGATGTCTTTATGGGTGAATTCTACCAAACATTTAAAGAAGAATTAATATCACTTCTTCTCAAACTCTTTCAAAAAAATAGAAGAGGAGAAAACACTTTTGAATTCATTTTATGAGGCCAATATTGCCCTGATGCCAAAATCAGACAGGGACATTACAAGAAAATTGTGGGCCAACATTCCTGATGAACATAGATGTAAATAACCTCAGCAAAATATTAGCAAACTGAATTCAATAACACATAAAATAAAAAAGATCATATACCATGATCAAGTGAGATTTATTCCAAGAATCAAAGAATTTTTCAATACTCACAAATCAATCAATGTGATACCTCATATTAACAAAATGAAGAATAAAAATCATATGATTATCTGAATAAATTCAGAAAAATCATTGGATAAAATTCAGCATCTATTCATGATAAAAACTTGCAATAAACTGGTGTAGAGAGAACATACCTGAACATGAAAAAGTGGTGTATATGATGAGCTCACAGCTACCATACTCAAAGGTGAAAAGCTGAAAGCTTTTTCTGTAAGATCAGGAACAAGACAAAGATGCCCACTCTCACCACTTTCATTCAACGTATCACAGGAAGTCCTAGCCAAGGCAAAAAAAAAGGCAACCAAATTGGTGGAAAGAGAGAATTAAAACTGTCACTATTTGCAGATGACATGATATTATGTATAGAAAACCTTAAAGCATCATCCAAAACAAACAAACAAACAAACAACAACAACAAAAAAAACTGTTCGAACTAATAAATGAATTCAGTAAAGTTTCAGGATACAAAATCAATATACAAAAATCAGTTGTGTTTCTACACACTAATAACAAACTATAAGAAAGGGAAATTAAGAAAATAATCCCATTTACAATTGTATCAAAAGAAAAAAAATACCTAGGAATAAATTATATAAAGGTGTAAGATCTGTACACTGAAAACTATAAGACATTGATGAAAGAAATTGAAGAAGACACAAATAAATGGAAAGATATTCCATGGTCATAGATTGGAAGAATTAATATTGTTAAAAAGTTCATACTACCCAAAGCAATGTAGAGATTCAATGTAATCTCTATCAAAATTCCAATTATACTTTTCACAAAAGTAGAACAAAAGATCCTAAAATTTGTATAGAACCACAAAAGACCCCAAATGGACAAAAAATCTTGAGAAAGAATAAAGCTGGAGGCATTATATTTCTTGATTTCAAAATATATTATGAAGTTATAGTAATCAAAACAGTATGGTTTGAGACACATACCAATGGAACAGAATAGAGAGCCCAGGAATAAATCCATGCTTATATGGTCAATGGATTTGGGACAAAGGAGCTAAAAATATACAATAGGCTAAGAATAGTCTCTTCAATAAATGGTGTTGGGAAAACTAGACAACCACATATGAAAGAATGACACTGGACCCCTATCTTACATCATAAACAAAAATCAATCCAAAATGGATTAAAGTCTTGAAACCATAAAATTCCTAGAGGAAAACATAATGGGGAAGCTCTCTGACATAGGTCTTGGCAATAATTTTTCTGGATTTGATACCAACAGTGAAGGCAACAGAGCAAAAGTTAACAAGTGGACCTAAATCAAACTAAAAAGCTTCTGCACAGCAAAGGAAACCATTAACAAAATAAAAAGGCAACCTATGGAATAGAAGAAAAATATTTGCCAATCACATATCTGCTAAGGGGTTAATTCCAAACTATATAAAAAACTTACATAACTCAATAGCAAAAAAAAAAAAAAAAAAAATCTCATTAGAAAGTGAGCAGAGGAACTGAATAGATATTTTTCCGAAGAAGCCATGCAAATGTCCAATGGGTGCATGAAATGGTGCTCAACGTCACTAATCATCAGGGAAATGGAAATCAAAACCGTGAGAGATCACCTCACAACTGTTAGAATTGCTATTACAAACAAAACAAAATCAAGTACAACAAGTGTTGGCCGGGTTGCGGAGAAAAGGAAACTCCTATACTATTTGTGGCAACGTAAATTGGTACAGCCACTATGGAAAACAGGATGGAAATTTCTCAAAAGGTTAAAAATAGAATTATCATTTGATCCAACAATCCTACTTTGGGGTGTATATTCAAAGGATTTGAAATTAGGATCTCGAAGAGATATTGCACTTCCATGTTCACTGCAGCATTTTACAATAGCTATGATATAGAAACAATCGAAATGTCCATTGATGGGTGAATGGGTAAAGAAAATGTGGCACATTTATACAGTTGAATATTATTCAGCCTTTAAAAAGAAGAAAATCCTGACATTTGCACCACAATGAAAGGGCCTGGGTATCATCATGCTAAGTGGAAGAAGCAAGACATAGAAGGACAAGTATTGCATGATCCCACTTTAATGAGGAATCTGAAACAGTCAAACTCATAGAAACAGAGAAGAGAATGGTGGTTACCAGGGACTATCAGGAGGGGAAATGGGACGGTGTCACTGAAAGGGTACAAAGTTTCAGTTATAAAAGATGAATAAGTCCTGGAGATCTGCTGTACAAAATAGGGTCTTTAGTTAACAATATTGTATTGTGTACTTGAAAATTTGCTAAGAGAGTAAATCTTAAGTGCTCTTAACACAAAATTTTTTAAAAAATTAAACAAATGGGCTGGTCGGATGGCTCAGTTGGTTAGTGTGAGCTCTGAACAACAGGGTTGCTGGTTCGATTTGCACCTGGGCTAGTGAGCCGCGCTCACCACAACTAGATTGAAGACAACCAGCTGCCACTGATCCTCCGGATGTGGGGCCGGATGGCTCAGTTGCTTAGAGCATGAGCTCTCAACAACAAGGTTGCCGGTTCAATTCCCACATGGGATGGTGGGCTGCACTTCCTGCAACTAAAGATTGAAAATGGCAACTGGACTTGGAGCTGAGCTGAGCCCTCCACAACTAGATTGAAGGACAACTACTTGGATTTGATGGGCCCTGGAGAAACACTGCTCCCCAATATTCCCCAATAAAAATTAAAATAATAAAATAAATAAATAAAAGGAGTGAGAGAGATCTTTTGGAGGTAATTGACAAGTTAATGGCTTTGATTGCGGTGATGGTTTCATGCTGTATACTTAGCTCCAAACTCATCAAGTTTTGTACATTAAATATGTACAGCTTTTTGTATGTCAATAATATCTCAACAAAGTGGTTTAAAAATAAAATAAAAGAACTGTTCTGGTTCTCCAAAGGCCAGCCTCGGGTCTCACTCACCTCTCATCTCACTTCACCCTTCTGCCAGCCCCTGTGGAGCTGAGGCGTCTGTAGGACATAGTTTGAGAAATTATCTCTTAAATGTTACCAAGGTCCTTCTAATTGAAACCTTACGTGGTTTAACTACAAGGTGAGCACGGGAATCTTAGCAGGAAGATGACAGAATGCATACCAACCTCGTGGAGGCAATCTGACTTGTTTTTTTCCCCTCCTCTTTGTTGAGTTAATACTGAATGAAGCTATTGTACCCACTGACCCATGAAAGTAAAGAAGTTTTGTCCAAAAGTCATTAAATACTGGAGTCATTCGTTTACTTTTTAGGCCTTATCCAAATTTAAATATGTGCCTGCTTTGAATGTAAGTTTTCAGGCTGTTCTACTAAACTGCTGATCTCTCTTTACAAATGTTCTAACACAAAAGTGTTTGCCCACTTTTCACATAATGAGGCCTTTTTAAGCCTGATACAAATGGATGCTATTCTTACATTGGGGTAAAATAAACTGTTCACATCTTTTCTTTATGTTTGACCTAGTACTTACCCTCTTCCTGAATGTGTGCCTTGAAGTAAATATGTAAAGTAAAAATAGGAATTCCATTCCTAAAGAAATTTCTGTATGCTTGTTTTATACCAGTTTTTTACTCTGCTTACAAGCTAAAGTCATAAAATGAATAGATGTGGCCTTTATTAAGCTTTGAAGATCTGGTGTGCTTCTATGTGAATATAATTTTATTTGCAGCATCTGAATTGGGAAAATGCTTTGTGTGATTTTGACAACTTTTTGTCCAGATAATTAAATGCACTGACAGAGCCTTTTGACAAAACCACAGAAAATTTTCTGCTGAATACTTAATCAGTTCCTAAGTTGGCTTGCTTCCATTTTTCCTTTCTTCAAGACTATGTTGCTAGACTACTAGCATTTTTCATTTGTGACTGTAAGAGTTTAAGACTAAATAACTTTAGCCATAGTCCATATTATATTATTTGTATCACACACTCACTATTTTTCACTATTTTATATTAATACATCCACTGGAGTATGTTGAAGGTTATGCTTATACTTTTGAGAAACAGGTTTATGTTTTTACTAATAAATTCTTTTACATTTGATAGCATAATTCTGAATTACTTTCCATAATAAAAGTATTATGATATCTTTGAACATTCACACAGAACTCTAAATCAAATTGGATCCTAATAGGTATCCCTAATAGGGATCAAATAGGATAAGATTATTTGGTAATTTTATTGAAGAATTTATTGAAAATTGCTGTCAGACATACTGAGTAAAGTATGATGGAAAAATGCCAGTGACATTCAAAACTTTCTCTTTTTTTCTAGTGCTTCATAGCAGAAAATGTTACTGGCAGACTTGGTGAGCCAAGGAAGGCAATATTTTTCTGCTGTAGTCTCCATCCATTAGATGCTTGAAGTGAGTGGAGTAGAACTTGACTGCTTGACTGATTCCTACTTTTCCATCTAGTAAAGTGATCAAATGAACCACGTGGTTTCTATCATTGTGATCTCTATATAAATAGACTTCCCTTTAGTATTGTGGATCTATTGAAGAAGGATCAAATCTTGCTAAAGTTCCCTACTTAGAGACATGGGAAATGCTGGTGGCCATTACAATACCCCAAACGATTTCTTTGGATCTTAATTTTACTTTGGAGAGAAAACATCACTTTTGTTTAAACAGGGATTGAATTTCAGAGAAACATTGCGTTGAGAGACACAACATGCATTACAACATTATGATGTATTCAGCCAGATGTCTGCAAGACAGAAAATCACATGACTAAGCAAGCCAGGTGAATGCTCTTTAAGGAAAGAAAATACAAAAGAAAAAACAAACATGCGTCAGATGTTTCTTTTTTTGCAGCACGTTGTTCCATATCATATGGATGCCTTATGTTTTCAATTTGTCAATTATGACTTTTCCCCTCATACACATTAAACTCAGGATTACTATATAATTTTTATACCACAATCTTGCTGTATTTGTTTATATACAGAGGGTGCCAAAAAAAATGCATACACATTTTAAGAAAGGCAAAAACTGTATTAAAATTGTAATACAATAAATGACACCAGCATTCATTTGATTATTGCCTTCTTTTGAGAGAAGGTCATACTACACAGTGCTACTGTAATTCAATTCAACTTTGAAAAGTAATACATAGATAACATCTCTTACAATGTGAACACTTTTTTGCCCCCCCCCTCGATATATTTAATTATATGTTTATATGTGAATGTAGCATCTGGGGTTTTTCAAGTATCTGTTAGGGCAGTTAGAATATAGTGAGGAATTATTAATTACCATTCATGGCAACTATATGTGGATCACATTTACTCTCTTGGGATCCTGGCCCATATAATTGAAAAGTATATGCACTTGATAATCCTGAGCAATACTGAAATCACAGAATTAATTTATCTTTTTTTCCCCTGTATTGGCAATCCAACTGTCATTATGTCAATAAGTATTCATTAAGTGACCACAGTAGATTACAGTTTCTCAGCTGAACAGGAACGGTGGGGTTCCTGCAGCGAGGTATTACCTGAAGACAAGAAATCAGAGAACTTTACAGGAATGGGAAGGACAATCCCCAATGGGAAAAATAGTAATGGGTTTACTGTTACTTCGCTCTCTTTTTAACAACACAATCACTTCTCTGGTAGCTGCTGCCCCACACAGCCTCTGGCATATGGTAGGTGTGCAATGCATAATTGCTGAATGAAAGAATGAATTCAAGGGCATCTATTTCATTTTATCTGTAGCCACACCATCACCATGACAACAGCCCAGTCAGTACATTATTTTAACAATTCTTTCCTTTTTTTTTAGTATACGATTTCCATAAGGCAGCAGTCTATACAATTTTTAGTCCTATATCACTATTAATTAAGAAGTTTCATTAATGCAATGTAGCATCAATTAGATGTACATTCCTGAGATCTTAAAAAAAAAAAAAAGAAGTTTTGTGCATGCACTCCCCAAATAGGTATTATATAAATAAAATACTATGTTGTATTATAAAACATATTTAATAAGTGAAAGAATGAGATTAAGTAAGTTAATAGAAGTTCTAATATTCTGGATTCATGCATTCCAGTAGATTGCTTCCTTGTCTGCATTCTGGAGATTTGGCTATACGGGATACAAGAATTAAGTGCAGGCCCAGTTTTATGGAGCTTGGGTCTTATCTGGTAAACCAGATGAATACAATGAAGTACAATGACAGAGAAGATATTTTTATGGCATGTTCTACTGAAAGAGCCCTGGTACAGGGTTTTCTTAAAAACACAGATTTCAAAATATATTTCACTAAGAACTTTGATTTGTAGTAGGATATTTCTTGTGTTGCAGTGAGTTCAAACACACTCAGAACTGTTCAATATATAAGCTCTATTCTCTTGGAGTCACCCATATTTAATATTAAGAGCAACTATTTTTACTGTCAGTTGTCCCTTTTTCTTCTATCCTGAAAAAACTGTTCACTTAAAATTGATCTTCCAATCCCATGGCTCAGAAAAATTTACTTTTTGATGAGACATTTTTTACTTGAATTTTGACTCCTAGGAAGAGATAGCATATGGGGCAGTGGTTCTTTTACTTCACGAATCTTTTACTAAAGGTTCCTTTACTTCAGGCATGCAGGGTGATGTAGCAAAATATGGATCACAAACATAAACACAGTAATTCTGTAAATAATCCAATTACCTCAGTTTTCTTGGCCATCAAACTAGGTGCTGATATTATGGGTAATATCCTTTTAATCTGATATATACATCTCTCTTTAGGACTCTTCATCTCTCTTTACCTAATTGTTTAATCCTCTTTCTTCATTCCCACTTCTTGGCTTCTATGATCTTAAGCCATATGTATTTCTTTTCAGCACAAAGTGGCCCTTAAATGGAAGAAAAGGTCAGTCATTTAGAGGAAAAAATAGTAAATATACACACAAAGCAGATTCATGTAGTCGTTTGTGCAGCAATCTACCTTAAGATATGATTTTACAATAAATTACTTCCAACTTTCTACTAGGTAAGTCGGATGTATTTGATGTAACATTTATCTACTCATTTGTGCTATAACTTGACTATTTAAAATAATTACATTAGCAGGATTGTGGTTTGTATAGAACCTGGGGGGAAAAAGAACTCAAAAGCTGGAACTGGAGAATATGTCTCTAGGAATAGTTATTCTGGGTACCAAGAAAATATAATAGGTATATGTGTCATAGTGAATGAATATATTGGCTTTGTGGCTTATAAATTCATATCCTGTGTGTTTGGCTAATGTGAGTTAGGTCCTCTGAGCAAAGTTAATTTTGCACTCTTAATACAGAGGACCAGAAAGTGTATTATGATGAATCTACTAAGATACCACACAATAAGAAGTGTTGTCTGAGCTGGTGTCTTTGACATTGTTCTCCACTTTGGGCAGTAATCCTACTTTTCTATTTGCATTGAATTCTACAGTAAGGATAAAGTGCAATTAATTTGTTTCACAGCTCACTTTCTCTCTTTGAACAATTATAACATCTCTACCATATTTAGTTATGGTAATACTAGCTGTTTTAGGACACAAATTCCCAAATTCTAATCATTTAACAGGATAAACTATTTCTTTTTGTTCAGGGAACACTCCAGTGCAAATGTTTCTGGTGGGGAGGTGAGGTGTTTTGTCCCATTCAATTAGAGAAGGTCCAAGTGGGTGGCGGATATACCATCTTCAACATGTGGCTTCCCAGGTCTCCTAGGATTTTGATCTCTACTAGGGAAAGAGAGTGAGTGTGAAAGGCACACCAACTTTTTAACCATCCCAGCAGGGCAGTTACATACATACAGGTACAGCACTGTTGCTCCTATTCCACTGGTACAAGTCAGTCACATGCCCATATGTGGGTGAAAGGAGGAGGGATTAGGAAATATAGTTTCTGGTGGGGTAGCCAAGTTCCAGCAACAACTCTCCACTAAGGAAAGAGAGTGTGAATCCTTGAAGAACAGCTAGCCCTCTCTGCCACAATCCACAGCATCATGAAATGTCAGAAAGACAAGAGAAATGTTACTGTAACCATTAAAATCCTTTGCTTTGCAAAGTAAACCTTTGATGCACTGTTTTATGCTTAAGAACAAGGCGCACATCTTATATTAACAGTAAAAGTTTAAATTATGAAGCACAGCGTTTAGATTGCTTTCCATATATAAAATAATATGCAGATCTGACAATTAACTGCCAAATTTCTTCAGCCTAGACAACTGACTCATTAGATCTCTAACATGGATTTTTAATTTGAATCATCTAACTTCACTTACTACAATATAAAATAGATAAATACAATAAGCTCTTCTCTTTTTGTATATTACATAAATATAATATTAACGTTTTTATTTTTTTCCCCTGAAGAAGAAATTTGAACTGATTGGAAGAAAAACAGTTTGATTTTTTCTGGATCAGTGATAGAGCAGAAAAAACCTCAAATATTTATTTTGCAGTTTTCAGATCTGTTCATAGAAATATTCAATGGTGTGGAAAGAGATTCCAGGTGATAAACCAAGTTACAGAAAATATCACCCAAACATAAATATATATATTCTTTAGTACATGGTACTGTAGAAACAGAGATATTTAACGGGCAAAAGATGGCCTGAAGTAAATACTGAAACTACTTTTCCCTAAAAGGACATGAATTCTGTTTTAATATAAAATCTAGAAGGTACCCAGTCTTCTTGTTAATGCAATTTCCCTTGAAGGTACTTTGACTATTAATTCTATTTTCAGTGAAATAAAAGCAAACACAAAACCAAACAATATATTTAAAAACCAACTTTTGATTGCAATTGTCCCTTTCTATTTTATTTTATTTAATGAATTGATTTTATAAAACAATTTTTGTTTTAATAAACTGAATCTCTGTTAGTCTTTTTAGTAGATCTTATGGCTAAAGCTTTGAGCTGTAACATGGCCAATTGGATCATGGAGAAGAGTCTTTCTCAAAGAAAGACCAACGCCACATCTAATCAAACAAGCAGAGTGACTGTTTGTGTTAGGGTTTGAGGGGTGAGGAAAGGTTATGCAACAGTGTGAGAAAATATTCTATGAGATCTAGCTGGATGTTTTATTAACTGACAATTAGAAAGGGGAATTGAGTCCGGCCTAGGACAGTGAACCTGAGTATGCTAAGGTGATCAGGGAAGAATCTGGGCTGCTACTTTCCTCTCCATAACTACGCCTATTGAATAACTAGTTAGGATAGTGACGCAATGATAATTAATAGTCATCAATTATTGGGAACCTTTTATGTGCTAGGCCTTGTGTTGTAGGGTTAACATGTACTTTCATTAAATTATTGAACAACCTTGCAAGGAAGTTTTTATTCTCATTTCGTAGACATGGACCCTGAAGTTCAAGGATGTTGAGTGATTTGCTCAAGGCTACATAATTATTTACAGGAGCAGGAGGACTCAATCTACCTTTGTCTGACCCAAAGCCCGTGCCCTTTGTCCTAAGCTAATCCTACTCTCTCAGTGAGGTATCCACAACAAACTTTTTGCATCCTTAGACAAGTTTATATGATCACACTTGCGCAGACTTCCATCTTCCCTTGCTCTGACATTAGTGACTGCCCCAGGCACTAGGATTTCACTGCACACCACAGCAATTATTTATGACTTAGAGATTTGCAGCCTAGGGCTGGTTTACCAGAACTGTTTTGAACAAAAACAAAAGGAACTCTCTTCTTTGTTGCTCTAGGATTCTTTGATTCTTTGATCCAAAGGGACTCTGTCTTCTATAGGAGATGTGTAGGAAGAGTACATACAGAAGAAAGGCCTTTTCCAAGCCAGTGGCCTTGCTTGTTTTGTATAATTCTAACTTTCATACTAAATCTCATCAATGTCAGCAGTTTCTTTATGGTTCTTAAAACTCCCTGTGACTGTTGTGGTGGAGTAGGAGTGGGTGGAGATAACTGAGGGGTGAATGGGATGGTCTCCAGGCATTGACAGGTGAACTATTCACCATCTGCACCAAGTGAATTTATATTAAATCTTTGTTCCTGGAATGTTGAGAGAAATTAATACTGGTCAGGCACATACCCCCATGCTGTTGCCTTTATCTCCCTTATTGCTTTTCCAACTCTGATCCTTTCTTTAAGACTCAGCTAATGCTTCAACTTTTCCAGGAATCTTTTCTGATCTTTTTATGCCCAGGGCGAGGTAGCCAAGCTATGCTCCCATGGCACTCTGTTATTGTATTTACCAAATTAGTATTTCAATAAATATTGGTGCCTGATGATAATTTAAAACATAGGATGGAAATTTTGTCTCATTCACCTTTGTTCTGCCAGAACAGTAACAACAACAAATCCTGAAATTCTCAGTATTTGAGACAAACTGACTTGAGTTTCAATTACTTACTAAATAAATATTTTGTGAGTACCTACTATATGGAGATACATGGAAGAGAAAAATTAAACACTGTCTACTTTGCCTTTTTGCTCCTTAAATTAAATGAAAGCCACAAGGTCAATTTTCAGCAATAATAATAATAATATCATTACAATAATAACAATCCCCTAGGAACTATATTAGCAAGATATTCTTTTATTTCAGTTTGTACATACTGGATTTAAAATTTGCATTGGGATTTGATACCTGAATCCATTCATACTTATTTCTAGAACTAGTTTCTTTCCTTCAATTAAGCACCATCTTGTATAACTATCTCGAGTGTAGACAACTGAGAAAGAGGATAACCAATAAAATATCATTCTTAATAAGTAGTCAAAAGACAATAATCAACTAATCAGTTGTTACTGACATCTATGTACAAGTTTAAATATGGAAGCACTGTAGAATGCAAATAAATTTAAACACTAAGATAAAAGTGCCCTCTGATGAAGTTCAGTTATTATCAATTTCTTCCCCCTCATTCCCAAGTCTAAGGAGAAAATTTACTGTGAAAATTTCTTACAATCAAAATTTTCAGGGCACACTTGCCACGTCAGTGTTAATCTGACTGGCTGTATTAATGTCCTGGTTAAAATTAAATCACTGTCGGACAAAATTAAAAACCTTTTTCTTGCATGAAATAAAAGACCTCACGTCACACCCCACCTCATTTCAGCTCCTCTACTCCCATCCTCTATCATTCTCTCCCTTGCATGTTATGGTTACACCTTCCCGTGCTGCTTATATTCCTCCTACACTCCAGCAATTTATTTCTCCACACCTCAGCAACAGTACCTCAAAATTCACTCTAATAAGCTTGGAGTCAGACAGAGGTCTATAGGCTACTGTTATCAGAGAGCGAGACCTTCTTGGCGCGATGTCCAGGGTCTTGGCATCTCGAGCCAAGAATTGAATGAGACACAGAAATAAAGTGGTGAAAGAGTAGTTTCTTAGGAGATAGTACACTTCAAAGAAATAGAACTGGACCCAACTAATAGAGAATGGCTAAAGGGCCCAAAGTGGCATTACTAGAAGCAAAAGTACACTCCAATGAGTTTGGAGCAGGTCAAACAAAAGAAGAGACTCAAAAGACAAAAAGGCCCAAAGAACCAAGGGCCCGGCTCAAAAAGGGCCTGACTGGCAAGGACTTGGAGTTTTTATCTTTTTCCCTCAAATGGGCTGTTCCTTTCTGGGAGTGGGACCACTTGATTGACACCTGTGATTAACAAGAGGCTATTAACTCATCTTTTTAGACTGCACAAGTGTAAGTGGCCAGTTTGATCTAGTTTGGTATCTTGTACCCATTTGTTTACAATGAAAGGGGAAGTTTTGGACAGAGAGGGGAGGTCTTCTGTGCAGTAATGCAGAGACCCGATGTCCATCTCTAACTGCCTCCCTTGTTTTCCCCTTGAAAGGTGATCCCCATAAACTCTCTATGGGAAGTTGAGGAATAGAAGATGTTTTTCTGTATCTGCTTCCTGCTGGGTAGGGGTGTAGAGCTGTCCCTACCTATTGGGGGACTCTTATCCTATCTGATCTTAGATGAGAGGAAGGAGTCTCGAGATCCACCTGGAAGACTGCATTTGTTTCCTTGGATGTGACTGGCAATCTTGCTGGGGTATCCTCTGTATCCCCAAGGCCCCCGAATGAGGAAAAACAGATTTTAATTAATAAATCTGTTAGCTCTATAGAGCCTGTAGCCATTAAACCAGTCATGTAGGTGACATCAATTGTCCAGGAGCTGGACCCAGAATGGGTTGGAAATAATATTAGGCTTCAATGATTACAATCAACAAGTATACTGGCCTGGGGGGTCCGGAATGGCTTGGGGGATGTTGGGAAGTCACAGGCTTTTAAGTAGTTATTTGAGAGACATTCTGTGATTCAAGGAGGAGCAATCTTTAGTCTAGGATTCAGAAACTGAGTAGAAGAGTAATCAAAGCCAGGGGCTAAGGAGCTGAAAAACTAGGGAAAAGGAGACTTAAAATTTCTATAGTGAGGGAGGCTTAAAACTTTTGTAGTGAGTGAGCTTTCCCATATCACTATCACTTACCCTTTATTAGTTATTCAACCTCCCTGAGCCTCAATTCCCTTCTCTGTAAAATGGGGATAATAATATCGACCTCATGGAGTCTTCTTTGAAGTGTCAGAGGAGCCAATACATAGAAAACTCCTGGAAAAGAGCCAGATTCCTGCACATATTAAACAAAATTCCTTTCTCTTCTTCATATCTTTGAACTTCATCTTGATTAATTTTCACTGTATGTATATTACAATGTTTGAACTATAGGCTCTGGAAGCTGCAGGGTTGGCTGAGGGTGGGCTACTGGGAGCAGGGGTTCGATAGGGGCATATGAGGAGCCATCCCATAACTAACTGGTGAGCAAGGGAAGAAGGAGGCTTGATTACTCAGAAAGCATAGAGCAGTGCTGCCCAATAGAAATATAATACAAAATATATAATACAAAATTATAATAATATGTAATGTTGAATTTTCCAAGAGCCACATTAAAAATGTAAAATGAAATAGGTGAAAACAATTTTAAGAATATATTTTATTTAACCCAAACTTTCCCAAATATTACCATTCAACAAGTTATCGATAAAAAAATTATGAATGAGATAGTTTACATTCCTTTTTCATACTAATTATTTGAAGTTGTGTATTTCATACTTATAGCACATACCAATCTACATTAGTCACATTATGTGTGCTCAAGAGCCCCTTGTGGCTGATGGCTACAGTCTCAGATCGCACATGTCTATGGAAAACCTCCAAACTTGGGACGGTGACAAAGAGGGCAATAGGCAAAGGAACAAATCTACAATGTAAGACTAGCCATTCCACAGGGCAAATAGAGGATGAACTTAGAGAGGGTCCCCCAAAAGAGGAAGCTTAAACCTAGACTCTCTTTATAAAGAGTCCACATCTTGAGTGAGAAGTGAGTGGTGGTGCTAACAGGGTGCCGATCGTGATTGGACAATATTGAATCTTCCTGTATAGTGAATAATTTTGGTGTGAACAAATAACAGGTAATGTGCAACTAGAGGAAAAAGAACTGGCATATTTTTAAATTGGACGTTTAATTTTGTATGTACTTAAGTGGTTTTGGAAGTGTTGAAGGAATATGAAAAGTTTGAAAAGCATATTCCAAAAATGTGAGGGTATTTGAGAGAAAAACCTACCTTCTTTTTGCTTGTTTAAGGAAGGATTTTGAATTGTTTATCAATAATAGAACATAGGACAATACTTCTCCATGTGTCTGTGGAGGAGTGTAACAAAATAGAAGACTTGTTTACTTACCATGAATCTAGAAGATCACAAAGATATCCAGAAATAAGAGAAGAATAAGTGCGGAGATTTATGCTTATAAAGTAACATTCAACATTTTCAAGAAACAATGGTGACCAAATACTATGTCTGAAAATGAAGAACCTTAATGGTGTAGTCTTCACTGTATCTGGTTAGCAATCACCCATCTATTTCTGTTGAAAACAATGAAGAGGCAAAGCAGGTGTCTTCAGAAATACTAATGAAATCTAAAAAGAGACAATACCAAGACATGCAAACTAGCAGGTTGTATAAGCAGCAATGATGGCGGTCACATATTTGAATAGATTGGACCATTTGCAGTCACTGTATAAAAAGCCAAAGGCTTTATGGAACTGGTACTAGTAAGAAGACAATGCATGACTCTATTTATGAGAATGTTTTAGAATCTAAAATAGCATGTACTTGACTTTGGGCTCTTGTTTCAGAAACTTTAAAAAATATATACAAAGTTATGATTGAACCACATGAAACTGCCATTTTTGAGGTCATGAATGGTCCACTATCAGGAATTTCATAGGGTTGAAGATACAAGGTATTGGGAACCTTATATCAGGAGTATAAGAAAATATCTCATTAAACTTTACAAGGCAGATGAAGCAATCAGGCTGGCTGTTTTATAGTGAGACAGTGTAAGTGCAGTGCTTTGGAAATGGGAATAGAAAGTCAGTCTGTCTGGGTCCTGGCTCCACTAGGTACTTACCATATGCTTTTGGGTAAATAATTTAACCTCTCTCTGATTCAGTTTTTTATCCATAAAAAAGGGCTATTATAATAATAAACTATATTTTTTCACGTTCTCCTTAAACGTTGGTATATACTTTTTTTAAGTGAAATAACAGTTCAAAAAGTTTGCCTATGTTTTAATTGGATTCTTTGTCTTTTAGTTATTGAATTATAAATGTTATTTATATATTCTGGATACAAATGGTTTCTGAGATATATAATTTGTAAATATTTTCTCTCAGTCTATGGCTTATCTTTTTATTTTCTTAATATTGTTTGAAGAATTAAAAGTTTTCATTTAAAGTTGAATTTATCAATATTTTAAAGTAGATCTTGCTTTTTGTGTCATATCTAAGAAGTTTGTACATTAGTTGTGCAAGTTCCTTGAACTGTTTATTCTAGATGTACTTGTTATTGTAATTAGATAACTAATTAAATATTTAAACTGAAAAATGTGAAAAGAAAGAAATTATGTGTTTAAAATAAATTCAGGGTATTAGAAAGACACCACAAAGGAGAGTGATTTAAAAATTATATTGAATTGAATGTCAGTGAGATAGTTGTCAAATATTGGGAAAAATTAAAATTTATTATTTTGCATTAAGTTTGCTCTTTGTAAGCACTGTTACTGAGAATCAAACTACTCCATGGTAACAAATATTCAGTGAAAAGAAGAGCTGCTCTAAGGATCCATTCTTGTCTCATTGCCTTCTTATGTAGAGAAAAATTCATCTGGAGCCAAAGTCCTGTTTTGTATGGTTTTGAGTATTCTTTTTCTGGCAGTTACTTGGCCAAAGGCCTTTTCTTGATAGGTGTACACTCTTGAGAAAAAGACTATTTTGCTAGATGATTTCTTTCCATTTAATTAGGAATCAAGTCATCAGTCTCATTGCAATCTGATTAGACTGCTGTCTTAATACGATAAAGATAGGAAATAGTTGTTAGGAAAAAAAAATTGCTGGGGACAAGGAGAGAACCCCTTTGCCTCAGTTAAACCTCCATTAATCACGCGCAAAGAAGCAGTAACAAAGCACAAAGCACTCACTGTTCCCTTTAGAGGCTCCATAAGAGTCCAGTGTGTCTGTGAGAAGCTTTTTTTTTTTGCTTTCTTTCTGTTAATGTGGGCTGAATTACTGTAAAAGCCAGTGTTAATGGTCAGCTTCAAAAATCTAATCCCTGGAAGGGAAGCGTTTCCTTGGATAGCTTTTTAATATGCTTGTCAAACATTTTAAACCATTTAACAGAAAGAAGCCCTGTGATGACAAGACACAACATGGCCAGTTCTTTGGATACATCTGCCAACAGAGTAACGCAGTGATCCTTTTGGGCTCCAGGGACTCAGGCACAAATGCAAACTCGTGTGTGGAGTACGTCTTCCAACTCAGTTTTGATGACTTGCCTACTCATTAATCAGCTTTGACTGGACTTATTGGCTTCTTCTGTATCTGTTTCCTTGCAGAATATATTATTAATGTTTTACCCTACATAACATCCCTCCTCGTTAAACTTACACTTTTTTTTGAAGGCTAATAAAGGCATATTATTACAAAAATGTCATTTTACAGTCTCAATACACTGGCACATTGGAAAAGAAAACCGGACAAAATCTCCCTTTCTTTTGCCAGTTGAAGACTCATTTTCAGTTACGTCTTTCCAAGCCAAATACAGTAAATATCCCATTAGTTCATTTCCATTTAGATTACTGAATCTAATGCTAATTTATTTGGGGGATTAATAATAACTATTGTTCTGATTTAGCAATGCATTTGCATTATGACTATCAAGCACTGATCCATAAAACCATACCGTCCATGATGATTGCCGGGCTCAAAGATACAACTCGCCATATCAAATGGCACTCACTCCCAAACACCGAAGATGATAAATACTTTTGTCCATCTTTTAAATACATTAAAAGAGAAAGGTTAGAGAAAATAGGCTTTTGATTTAACTTAGACCAGGAATTCAGTTCACTTAGGCATCTATTACCTTGTTTAATTCTCATATTATCTGCAAGAATTTGTGGGGTAGGGGGAGGGAGGTATCATTTACTAGTTCTTGCCATTGGTTACAGAATGCAAAATTTAGCAGTAGACAGAAGAGGTGGGGGTGGGGCGGGTGGAGGTAGTAAACTTCAGAACCACCGAGTTCTCAGAAATGTTCTAATGTCTGCATCCCTTTCTTTTCTGTCTCTTTCCTTTCTGCCCTTTTTTCTTCTTCCTCTCCTCCTTCCCTTTTCCTATATTTTTTTCTTCCCTTCTTCTCTGACTTTCTCACTCCCTTTCTTTCCTTCCCAGTGTAGCCCTCCCTACGCTTCCTGTTGCCCACCAGTAGTGAGTATTGCTTAGTCCTTAGGGACACTTAAGACTCAAATGGCCACTGACCCTAGACACTGGATAGATCTGTGCCCTCCTCCTCTTAGTCTAATTATCTGTCAACATCCTTTTTTGATGTAATAGTTATTATTCTTGTAGCTGAGAGCAGTAGAAAAAAGTGCCCTGGAGTCTGGTGTTGCTAATAAAAGCTTAGGACAGACTTTTGGAAATTATTTACAATTAAAGAATTATTAATACTAAATACTCACTAGCTTTCTCTTATTTTTCTGAATGGAGAGAGAGAACTAGAGCTTGAACACAGTTTACAGTTGATCTTAATCTGTATTTGCAACCTTTAGAGAGCAAGTTACTAATCTATGGCTTTGGGACTATCATATTTTAAAAAGCAGTCTGCAAATCCATTATCTTTATTCTCCAAAATTTGTAGGACTGTCCTCAAAATCATAGGAAAGTGCCAAACAGGTATTCCCAGTACCTAGAACAGGCTTGCTTCACATGGTAGGTACACATTAACTGATAAAAGAATAAAATACAAGAGAGTCATCATTCATGTGTTTGGGGGTGAGGAACCAACATGGAAAACTCCTGCTTCATGCTGTGTTATAATCACACTTAACTCACATTTATGCCAATATCAATTTAATATTCGCACACTAGACTGAAATTTAGTTTTTCAAAATTGGAATTGATAGCTCAACGAAGGTATCACTTGAGGATCGTGCCTTCTGTCTCCATCCCCCTCCAGTGTGTGCACGCACACGTGTGTGTCGAATTCTTATGCACAGCCACAAGAACTGTACTTACCTCTGTGGTGAATCCTTTCAGGTTTCTTTGTCAGTCTCTTTTCCTAGACTTGGTGGGAGTTTGCGGTGCGGGGGCTAGAGGAGAGAGGCAGTAGGAGATGTCTCATTCTTGTACTCCCAAAGCCTACAAGCCAGAAGGAACAGACAGGAGTGGTTCATAAGCACTTTACTTTGCAGTCACCTTGCCATACCATTGCATATGCATTTCAATGCATCAATACCCCACATTGAAATGATTATTTTTATTGTAAAAAATTTTTATAGAGTTTAAAATTACCTGGTTATAAATAATGCATTTAATTTATGATTGGCTGATATTCTTAACAATCACTGTGAATTGTCAAAAAGTTACGTAAAGTAGTGAAGTACAAAATCCTAATCTGCAGGTTTTTGCAACTATAATGAAATTTTTATGCATATAAATTTACTCAAACAATTAAATAGAAATAGCAATTGAATAGAAATTGGCATTTTCTTAAATGTTTATTACTTTAACTTTGGTTTTTCTCTGCAGGTCTCAAACATTTTTGTAGTCCTTGGCAAGTTCATTGGCCCTAGGCACTGAGCCCAGGGTACCTAATGGATAGAAGGGGCCTGCAATGCAGGGTTCAACAAATAGCTGACACCCAAGTAGCTAATTAGCTCCCACCAAGGCAGGACACTCATTTGTGGCTATTGGTTTTGAACAGAACATTTGGTGTTGGGGCTACTCTCTGCAGTGCCTTTGAAGCTGAAAGTTTTCAAAGAGATAGCAATTAGGAATAAGAATGGAGACAGACTTCATTATCAGAAAAGCACAGCACAGTTGCTGAGCATGGATAGAATGAATATGAAGGGGTTTTCAGTTCCCATCAGAAGCAATTCATATAACCATGTTTAGATGATTAAATGGAAATACTCATGCTACACAGAGAAAGGCCTGCCAGCATTGTTTATTTTAGCACCATCTGCTAGGTTCAAGATTATGAGAACTGGATGGGAAGTTTACACTGAGGCTTTGGTATGCTTAGATTTTATTTTATACAAGCTCAATGACAAATATTAATTGACTATTTATAAGAAATATATGGGTGTGATTAAGAAATGCAGTGAATGTTTAAATTAAAAAATTTATTGTTACAGTAAAAGATACACTGCCATTAATACCCCTCAAAACACACCCCCTCACTTCGAGCACTTATCCCGTGTTCTTGCCACTTTCTGAAGCAGTTATGGAAGTCCTCTTTTGTGAGTGTCTTTATTTGTGCTGTCGTGGCTGCCTCGATGTCCTGAATCGATTCAAAACATTTACCTTTCATGGTCATTTTGACTTTGGGGAAGAACCAGAAGTCGCACGGTGCCAGATCCAGTGAATAGGTGGATGAGGACATACCGTAATGTTTTTATTTGACAGACATTGCCTTATACCAGAAGTGATGGGTGACACAGAGCCTTTCTGTTGTGATCACAAAATACTGTGAATGTTGCTGCTGAGTGCCATCCAATTGAAAGGCAGGAATCTTCAATACAGGAAGCAGCGTGTGAAACCTTAGTAACAATGTGTGACAAGTTTCAACTTGTTCGGTGCAGTCAGTCACATGTGAGCTACGGTGGAGAGAAGGTGTGTATTAAAGTGTGCCATGAATCATCTTCCATCATGACAATGCTCTGTGTCACACATTGCTCTGGTGTATGGCAATTTCTACCAAAGAGAAACATTATGGTGTGTCCTCATCCACCTTATTCACCGGATCTGGCACCGTGCGACTTCTGGCTCTTCCCCAAAGTCAAAATGATTCCGGACATCAAGGCAGCCACAACAGCGCAACTAAAGACACTCAGGAAAGACGCCTTTTAGAACTCCTTCAGAAAGTGGCAAGAATGATGGGATAAGTGTGTTCAAAGTGAGGGGGAGTATGTTGAGGAGGATTAAGAGCAATGTATCTTTTACTGTAATAAAGATTTTTTATTTAAACATTCACCATATTGTTTGATCATACCTTGTAGTTCCATAGTTGGGAATATATCTCATATCTGGAGTGATGTCATTTTTTTCATTTTTTTTGTCCAGACTATAGATTATTTTCATGTTGTCACACTTGTAATTTTAATAACTATCCAATGCTTACTATGTGGTAGGCATTGCAATATACACTTTACATTTACTTACTTAATAATTATAACAACCTTATGAGTTAAGTAATGTTATTATTCCTATTTTGCTGGTAAGTAAACTGAGGCTCATTGTGATTAAGTCACTTAGTAAGGTTACATAACTAGAAGCAAAAGGAGTGAGTAATTACCAGGCAGTTACTTGCAATTTCTATTCCTTTAGCTTACCTAAAATACCCAACATCCTTTGTTGAAGTGGCTCCTATTTAAATAACATTAGTTATATGAGCTCCTTCAAAATAATTTTCCTTTTTGTTTCATGTTGTATTATTATTCTGGCTCTGTGTTCATGAAACTTTCATTTTAATCCAAATATTTGAAGCTAAATTTTGGAAAAGGAACAAATATTTTGAATTGCTTCTAAAATACTTAAAATCTATGTTAAAGAAATAAAGATTTTAACGTAATTTCAGTATTTTTCATAAGATAACATAAAACCTTTTGAATTTGGACCTCACTAATTAAAATGGCATAGAAATTTCATCCAGGTTGAGATGAAGTTTACCTTTGCCAGATCCTTAAAAAAGTGAATAAGTAAATAATGCAATGAAAAATGCTGAAAGAAGCTTAAGAGAATAGGTATGTTCAGTATAATTTATTTGTATATTAAATGATCTATCAAAATTAGAGTTTTAGAAACAGCAGAGTTCTAGAAAACTTAAAATTTGTTGGCATTTAGCTCAATTACTGTTTAAATGAACAAAACAGAAGTGCTTTCCTTTAAAAAATAATTTATAATTAAGACTGATTTTACAAATTACTCTGGTATTCATCACATATCAATCAATTTCCACACAGAATTTTGAATGACAACATGTATCTCTTATTCATATTACTTCTCAAAAATTCTGAAAAAATGGTTTACTGATATGCTTCCTCAGAAATATTAGCCTCTTCCTATCCTTTGATCATTTTCATCAACTCAACTCTATGCTTATCCTGCCAAAAAACAAGTAAGAGTCTCAAAAAGTTTGCTGTAATTTAGTGGATGTGTACAATGTTCAAAGAATTCACTAATTGTTTTTGCTCAGGCTTATTGTTATTTATTTGTTTCTCACTCTCATTTCTTTTTTGCATTGTCTTCTACTCCTTTTTCTACATTTTCTCAATTGGTTCAGTCTTGGTGGGTGACAATCCACCCAGACCTCCTTTATCCAAGGGATAGGCTAACTCAAACTAGGTTGGTCAGACTCTCTAGCCCTGATATTTGTAACCAAGCAACAGTGATGGAAGGATAGAAAATCACTGGAACTAATTTATTCCACCTGGAAGAATGTAGCCATTAATTTCTGCCCTCACTCCTCTCCTTCCCAAGTCTTGGGTTCTAAGCTTTACTCACCATTCTATGGACTACTCATATGCTTCCAATAATTTCCCCTTTTTTGCTTAATTAGCTAAAGTCAATTTCCATTGCTTACAACCAATTACACCAATTGATCCACTACTCATCTGCTTGTTTTCTATATTGCTTCCCTTCTTATTTCGTCCTCTTTCAGCTTCCCCACCATCTTTTTTCATGTTCTTCTTTCTCTTGCTTGGAGGCTTTCAAGGTTGAATGAAGAATGAAAATAGCTAATACAAAACTTAAAAAATGAGAACATTTTGAAGGTGTTTAATCATAACTGCCTTATTTTTCTTTTGATTTAAAATTGAGAGTTCTTTGATCGTATATTGTGTACAGTTCCAAGTCTTATGTGAATACATACAAATACTATTATTGATAGCAAGAAAAAGATTAAGTGAAGTAACTTAATCCCCCCAAAAAAGCTGGGGTGTGTCCAATAGTTTTACAGTTTTGGCACATTAAAACACATTATAGCTTGTCTAAAATAATTAGATGATTTGATCTCTGCCATATTTATTTTCAAGGGATCTGCTGCCAAATCTATGTCTTACTAAAGCAATTAACAAAGTTATTTTTGGAAATAAGTATTTAATGTCTTTTCTGCAGAAAGCTACAAAAATTTCAGTTTTGATGTCTAGTCTTTGGCTATAATTGAAGATAAATTTAAATATTTAACACAGTAGTAGAGGAGCCACAGCTACAAAGTTTACTTAAAACTGAAGTGAGTCATTTCACTGAGTCATTTATCTCTTTTGCTTGCATGTAAGATCAACAGAAGTTTGTGTTTTGTCCTCAATTCCCTTCCCCAGTATCCAACAGCTGTTGCTTCCTTCAAACTGTAAACTCCATCTTCCTGTTTTACCTTAATTATTTTTCCCCAACTGCCTTAGATATAACAACTCAAAATCTGAAAAGTTTTTGTAAATCACAGCAGTTACCATAGTGAGTAATATCTGCTAGGTGATATTAGGAATCAAATCCTAGTCTACTAACAACACAGTTAATTCAGGTAGGGTCTCCAAACGAAAACCATTTGAAAAGAGAAAAATGCTAGCCTGGAAATCATATTTGTCAGAGTGGAATCAAATGATTTTCTCTTTTGGGCAATGTAGCAGACTAATATAGCTGACACGTATGTGAATCTATAAATTATTCCTTTTATGTTATCAGACATAATTTGTCTATATAATACTTATTGAAAGAATTAACAAGTGCATAGTCTTTATTTCAGGGTTTTTTAAATTATGTTTTTTCCCTCTGTAATTGTTTCAATATCTTGTAAATTTATTGGTCATGTTCTAAATATTTTTGGTTTAGATTTTATGTCTCAAAAACTAGTATTTTTAATAGATTTTCATGTGGGATATATCATTTAAATCCAATTTTGCACTTAAGATAAAGTCTTATACCTCCTTGTACATAAATGCCTTCCTTTACTGACAGAGGTATTCATTGCCTTGGGATACATTATAAGTATTGTAGCAGAGATGACAAAAAAAAGTAGTAGTTGGGATTACTCACTTCAGTTTTCAAATAGCAATTTGAACTAAAAGTAAGAAAAAAAAACACAAAAAAACCCAATGTTGAATGCCAAGGCTTTTGATTTGCAATAACTGGGCTTTTTGGTAGGTTTTTTGAGTAGTAAAAGTTTGGTTTTGAGTATCAAGAGCAAAGCCCTGGAGGGATCAGGAAATAAAATTAATGGTTTCAGGACTGTCTTTGGAAGAGAGCAGATGGAGGGCCAGATAATCTCTTCTAGAATTGTTTTTGGGGAGATAAGAGATAGGGAGAAATACCACATGCAGTCCCATCCTCCTTCCCCCAGGCCAGAGAATACACTCAGCTGATACCAGTCCATACTGACAACCTGAATCCAGAGTAAATGTGGAGGCCATGGTGGTTTATAAAAAATGATGGGAGTTCTTACATATTTTTTCCATAGCTCATATTTTTTATTGTGAAATAGTATATGCTAACATGATAATGTAGATCAAGAGACAACAGTGTACTGTGCTAGTTTTCTTATTCATAGGATATGTCAAGGAATATTGTGGAAGTTTTCAAATATACAAAAAAATTGTTGGGTATCCTGTCTGGTGCAGTCTTTGAGATTATCTATGCCTTTCATTGTCTTTAAGCTAATTTACAATCTAAATTGTATACTAATGTACGCAACTTTTGTCCATAGAAATGCAAATAAATGTTATCAGTGGAAATGCAATTTGTTATTTTCCTGTGGCTATTATCCAATTTTAAGTCTATGTGTACATCCATTTTAGCCTTCCTGATTGCCTACATGTGCGTATGTTTTTTGAATTGGTTGCAACATCTTACTGGTTCCCTCATTTATTAATGAGTTAAAGAAATTTTCTGACACATTTTATTTTTATCTTTATATAAGAGTTATGATTTTACCCCTTTAAAAATGATCTTGTAACATGTATTTTTGAATGAACAGGAAATTTTGGGAGATATATTAACTTACTTTAAATCTATGTATGATGACGGAGATCTTAGGCATTTCCCCCAAATAATAAGGGAAATCGCTTGTAGAACAGTAAGTGGTAGTTACCCATTGTCACTCCTCCAGTCATACCATGTAGGTATTGTGTGCTGAGGCACAAACTTGTTTTCCTTGGCTTTATGTTAGCATAGGAGGTTTTCCATTGGGAATAAACCTTCTTGTCCTTCTCCATCCTTCACTCAGGCCTCACTAAGGGAGGGCAATTGACTTATCTGATTCGGGAGACTGGAAAAAAAATTGGACCCAATTCAGAAGGAACATAACTGAACCCCTTTTTCCTTGTGCTCTTTAGGACCAGCAGCTTTTACCTTGGAGACTCTATAGGGGTAAGCACTGACAATGAGAGGCTACCATTTATCTGCTTTTCCAAGGAAGTCCACTGGACTAATAGACCAAACGCTTCATTTTTCAAGAGCTTTAGTAATGATGCCGATGTTTTGAGTTCCATCATTTTCATCTATCTTCCAAATGGTTTAGAACATGGATGAGAATAAAGGGACTTCTTTTATTAGTCTCTCAAACTCTAGACCTAAGAAAACAAACTGTTCTATCAGTCTTCCATATATATTAATAAATACAGAAATTGCTATTGGCATGCTTGAACACCAATTATAACAAGACATATTCCAGGAATGCTTTAATAGAAATCGAGGTGATTTCAAAATAAAGTTACATGACAGAGCAACCCTGTGGAGTAGAAATATCTAGTTCAGCCTTTTGACATTCAATTGTAGAAGACAAAAGCCTTGCTCTATTTATATTACATCAGAAAATGTCTAGATTTCACTCGGCTGTGAATTACATTATAAGGTGAGTCTAATGCCCTGCATCCCTTCTGTAAGCACAGGGACATTTGCTTACTATGGTAAGTTAATCAAGTTAGGGAAGTTGCAGATTTCCTAATAGAGTTATAATTAAAGTAAGAAGAATAGTAGATAAAACAATCCCAGGCTGAAACAATGACGAATTTTTAATGGTTTTATGGATTACCTTATAACCTGTAAAACGCAAATAGATGATTCTATCATGTAGTATTTTTTGAGCTTCTATGTTAAATTTGTCTACTTAGTCCAATAAAACGCATACTAGGGAGTGATAATTATAAGTGTAGTACATAAGTGAGAATAATGGACATCATTAATATCATTGATTTTGTAATATAAAGTAGGGTTATTTAAACTTTACAGTGTCAATTACTGAATCCATGAATCTCTAAAAAGTTTACTGAAAAGGACTAACTGAATAGTCTGTTATTGGAGCAAATAGATTTTTGAAAAGTTGCTCCAAAAAATGATTAAGTTGTTTGTAATTTCCTCTTCATGGGCAAGAGTTTACTGGAATAGTAAAGTCTTGTTAGAGCAGGCGGTAGAATTGTAAAGTCATTTTGATGTAAACAGTATGCTGTGTGGTGACAGATAATTTAGGTTCCCCACACTAAGTATTTGTAATGTAATTTTCAGTAACATTTAATTTTTTGGTCATTTGTTGATTGTCTCAGAATATAAATACACAGAATTTATTGGAAGGGGCAATTTAGAAAATAATGTTCAGTATTTTAGAGCTGAAAGAAATGGAAACAATAAAAAAACTGGAGTTAGGAAATGCCAGAATGATCCTTAAAAGATAAAATGAAGACATTATTTTAGATAGAATTATTTTGCTAGTTATTTTCCTTGGAAGTAATTTGTAGCCTGTCTGTGATTTGTGGTGTTTCCAAAATAGATATGTCACTATTATTGTATGTTCTTCGCAGCAAAAATCTTTATAGACAGCAAGCTTATTTATATATTTTTAAATTCATCTTCTCTTGTTAGAAGTTAACATTAACTGGTGATATTATTAATACTCCTGTAGATCTTAAATTGGTATTTTGGCAAGTCATTTGTTTTTGGATCTAGTTCTGTCATGCCAGTTGATGAATTTGACTGAAATCATTATAGTAACGGACTATATCTGTATCATATAGGTAGCTTTGGTGTAAGAGTAGAAATCAAAACAACATAAAATATCTCAGAATAGTTAAACAGCATTTGTTATCTTTTGGGAAAGAGGTTTCATTGGAATACTTTCAGCCACTATTTTGAGCATCACACTAGGAATTCCACAGAGGTGTATCTGGCTTGTGATCTCTGTCACTCTTTCCCCTTTTTACCATTTAACTTTAAAAATTTCATGCTTTTCCTCTCATTTTATTAAGTAGGTAGCATAATAAACTAGAGTCACACTTTCTTTTTTCTTAAGTGGGGAAAATCAACATTTTTAGAAGCTAACAAATTAATAATAAAAGTATATACTACAGGTTATCTTGCTTGTTTGATATTCTATTTGATATTTTAATATTCATTAGATTCTATTAGGATTTCCAATTCCAACATTTCATGCTAAGAAATATAACCACATAAAAATAACCCTGGGGATGATATGTATTGTTTCTGGTATATATCATGAGCATTCTAGGGACTTGGGCTGAGTCCGAATGTTGAGAAAGTTGTGGAATAATTCCTAAACAAACATCCATACTAGTCTCAGAAGACAAGTACAATGATTTTGAAACACAGGCTCAGTGTTGATAATCTTGTGCGTCAGTCCCTGCCTCAGAATGGGGCTATTTGTTCCTAAATCAATCATGTGGAAGAAAAGCTGAATAAGTGGCTCTGAGGAAGAACTGCAAATAGCATTCAGGCACAGCAAATTTTGTAATGATCTTGCAACCTCAGGTTTATCCAAAGCTCATGGTCCTGAAATGTGGATCAAGAAGGGAGCTCATGATGGAAACAAATTGGTTTGGCCAGAAGATAGTTTTAAAATCGTTGAGTTTGTCAAATGCACAATCAAGCCATAAGGTTTATGCTGTCACTAAGGCAAGTGGCTGAGATTTTCCTTTCCTTCCCAGACATCTGTCAGGGGATATTGTTTCCTTTTTAAGGGTAACTTTGATATTAATGGTTGTCTGATTTGACTTGGAGGGGAGCGGAGGTATGGAGGGGGAAGACAGCATAAAAATAGAGACATAGCAGGTGAGACTCTTGAAAGATATTGTAGGTTGCATTCAGTTTTAGGGATGGCCTACTTTTTAAGTTACTTTCAAATTAAATGTTCTCTAAGAGGATTGTCAATTTCCCCCCAAATATTCAAGTGTATCACTTTCTTGATACCGATTCTTACTACCAATATCTGTTCATTCAACTAGTATTTATTATACATAAATACATACATTTTAAGTCTGATAATTAGTTCATGAACCTGTTGCAACGATGTTGCTAACCATTTTTGATATCAGAGGGATTATTCATTAAGAATTTGTACCAACTGGACAGTTAACCATGTTTACTATTTGGAAGTGCTGAAAAGGCTGCATGAAAAACTTAGACGACCTGAACTTTTCATCAATAATTCATGGCTCTTGTATCACGACAATGCACCAGCTCACACAGCACTGTCTGTGAGGGAGGTTTTACCCAGTAAACAAATAGCTGTATTGGAACACGCTCCCTACTCACCTGATCTAGACCCCAATGACTTCTTTCTTTACCCAAAGATAGAGGAAATGTTGAAAGGAAGACATTTTGATGACTTTCAGGGCATCAAGGGTAATACGACGACAGCTCTGATGGCCATTCCAGAAAGAGTTCCAAAATTGCTTTGAAGGGTAGACTAGGTGCTGGTGTCAGTGCATAGCTTCCCAAGGGGAGGACTTGGAAAGTGATCATAGTGATATTCAGCAATGAGGTATGTAGCACTTTTTCTAAGATGAGTTCACAAACTTAATTGTCAGACCTCGTATAATGTTCTATGATAGGAGCTAGGGACCAAATGGTTCCTACCCCCATAGAGCTTACATTCTAGATAGGAAGACTGGATTAAACCAGGTAGTAGGTCAGATATCATTGCATGACTAATAATGTGGAATATGGAAAAAAAATAAGAAAAAAAAAAAACTGCAGTTTAATTATTGCCAGCTAGTTTTATGTCTTGTGATAGAAATCTCATGTTACTTCTTAAGTTTGTTTGTTATGGAAAGAACATAAATTTTTGGTTATGTAGCTATAATGAGAGTACATAATTATTGTCCTGTGAGATGGACAGAAAAGTATACCTACTTTGGGTTTGACAAAGCTATTTTTCCTCACTGTATCAAAGTGCTGGAGATTTATATACAGGTCTAAGAAACTTCATAGAAGGAAGGATCAAGAACCTCAGCCTTTCTCTTCTGAGAATCACTCTAGAACCTATCTAATGAATCAAGATGGCCCTACAAGGAATTGCGTCCAGAATGGTAGTGTGAGGAGTTTCACAGGCCAGTTCCCCTGGGATACAACCACACTGGTGAAAATTAGCAGGGACAAAGAAAACAGAAAGTCTGGAAATTGTTTTAAGGTCATACAGATGATGAAGAAACATTTACGTAAGAAAATCTACTATCTTAGTAAGAACAGTGAGTTTGTGGCACTTGAGTTATGATCTGTTTCCTCTCCCCTCCACCCCAGCTCATGAGGATAGAAGCTCCACTCTGGATGGGTGTAGCCAGAAAGATAGAGTTCCTTCTATACCTTCCCTCCCCCGCCCCCCATACACAGGAGCTTCCAGTCAAGGGCTACAGTGTCTCCCTCAGGAGGGACAGGATATCAACATGTTTTATTCCCCACTCCTCCCCAGCTCTGTTGCAGAGGGGGAAATTCTAAGTGGGTGTGGCTAAGAGGTTGGACACTCACCTTCCTCTATTCAGCCTCCATTCTGGGTGGCAAGCTGAGAACATGGGGGCTCCTATCCCCTTTGCCTCAGCTTCTCATTGGAGAAAAATTCTGAGAAGACTGGAGGCTACAGTCATGCCTACAGCCCTGATCCTAGAACAGAGGTGTCGCTCTGAGAGCAACAAGCACTAACCCAACTCTCAGACCTGGGGCAGTGGCTCAGAAACTTTGTCTAAGGTGGAGAAGCAGTCCATAGAACAAAGAGCACTGACAATCTCGCTAAAGAAATCAAAGTAGTTGTAACAGAGTATGGGGAGTGTAGCTACTTTATCAGCGAGAATCAGAGAAAGAGATAGAAAGAGCTCTCCTGAGGCCAGAACAAACCTCAAAGACTGACTTTAAAAACTACCTTGGCAAATGGGCCTAAATTTAATTGAATCAGGCTATGGCATCATCAGCAATTAGTGGCGCCCAACAGCTGGTTGTGATACTAAAAGAGGCAGACAACTTAACAAATTGATCAGGGGAAAAAAGACAGTCAAAAAGAGACCAGTTAAAACCACTGTCATCCGGGTATGACTATGCCATGTCCACAAATGAACTAAACAGCAAAATTGATCAGCCAATTAAAGCTTAGTCAGCTAAAAGAGATGTCCAAGAACCTCTTTAAGAAGATATCAGGAGGGGTTAAAAGTGTGGAAAAATAAAAGAAAATTGAAAAGAGGAGGAGGATAAAATGTATCGTCATTTTTAATTTATTTGAACAAGCAGGTTCTCTCTGCATATGAGCATTACTGCACTTAGCTAGTCAGACGTCGATAGATGGGGAGAACACAGAGTTCCTAGAGGTTTAGAACACATTCAGTGAAAAGGGAGATCAGGGTGAGGTGGGCAAGTGCCCCTAAAGCAAGCTTGAAGGGCCAAAACACATGACACAGGTGCTAGACAGCCAGGGGAGAAAAAGGCCAGAAAAAGCTTAGGTTGGAAACAAAACATAAATTTGACTTGTTTAATAATTTTGCCTATAAATAATGCATGTTTTAAGATACAGACAACAGTGAAGAGAGAGTGTGAATTTGTTATTTTCAACCTTGGTTCAGAGTCGAATTACCCGAGGAACTTTAAAAATGATCAGTGCCTCAGTATTCTTTTCAGATATCATGCTTTCATTGGCTGGGGTATGGTCTGGGCCCCAGAATTTTTACCAGCTCCACAAGTAATACTGATGGACAGCCAAGGGCGAGAAAGACTGGTTAGATCTAGTCATGTTCAATATTGTAAGATGGTGTACGTATTTATGTATGATGACTCTTTTCTTTCAAAAGAACTTGAGTTAGGGTAAACTAGTTAGTTTATAAATAAGATGATTGGAATTAAAACAAAAATAGCCCCAATAAATTTAGAGCATCTATAGAAATGTTTCTCAACTTTTCCTCCACATTTGAATCACCTCAGAGAGCATTTGAAATGTTCTAATCCTTGGCCCTACCTTAGATCTGGGGTAGACTCTGTCCCAGACATCCAGAATTTTTGAAACAAGATTCTAATGTGCAGTTAGGCTTGAGAACTCTTGAAGCAAATTGTAATATTCAAATACATGCTACTAAGCACCTTAAACAAACTTATGCATTTGGATATTAAATTGAGTGCAAAGTTCCTGGTAACTAATATAAAAGGGAACATGTTGCATAGTTTCTATTTTCTGAATGAAGTATTTGAAACTCTTCTTTAGAGATGACATATTTTTGGAATGGAATTTAAAATAGAATTTTCCTGGATTGACCCTCATGTAAAGTCTTGAGTAGTGATGTATGGCTTCAACCAAATCCTTACAAAAGACACTGGCAGGCTGCTCAAATGAATGCTTTTTGTAGAGACTTGTTAAGGATTAAAGGATATATCCTTAAAATGGGTCTGTGAAAAAAGTTTTGATTAGATAAAGAAGCGAGGAGACCTGAGAGAGGGAAGTCTTTAATTATTCATGTAATGTATATCTATCCCAGTTACTCCATTAGAATTTGTTTGCACCTCTAGCTTGGGGAATCATAGAGTGGCCAAGAATATTCCTGAGACCTGATTTGCACAGGTACCCTAGTATTCCATGGAGAGATAATATAAAGATCTATCTCAGCTTTAGCCAAATTCCTTAGTTACTTAATGTTCACCCATTGCCTGGGGAGGCTGATGAAAATAAAGTGAACAGCTTTAAGGGAAAAAGCTACCTTGGAGACACGAAAGAGGTAAAGACCTGAAAGGATCATAGTCATGCCTAAGGACATAAATAACAGAGACCTGATTGGCCATCCAGAAGTGTGACTCTAAATCTTACTGAGGCATGTGTACCCGAGAGCATATGGCTCTTGCTTGTAACCATTCTAAAATATCTGCTCTATAGCTGCCAGAAAGAGAAATCTTTCATCAAATAACTTCCAAACAGCACTTAATAAGGATTCACAATATCTGAGAGTTGAGAAAGAGTCTAACAGACAAGTTTATTTTGGCATTAGTTCTGCCCTTTAGCCCTCTTGGTAACACTGGTTGCCTGCTTACTGTTGGGTCATCTTTCTCAGTTGGTTTGAGTCCTTCCTGAATTTCTATGCACCTAGCCTCACTGGGATTCACAGTAGGAAACTGTTAGCCCCTTTCCTTAGTGAAGAATAAGAAAAATAAATCAATAATTTTCACCACTGTGGGGGGTTCATATTGTGAATCCTCACTTTCCAGCTAAAAGTTTTTAAGTGGCAAGTTATTTAACTCCTTTGTGACTCATTTAACTCTTCTGCAAAATGAGGATACTTATGAATAAGATTGTTGCAAGAATTAAATGTGACAACGCTTGCCAAGGGCACTGAACAATTCCTGACACAGTAATCACTCAATAAAAACCAGCCATTTTTGTGGTCATCACCGATGTCATCATCTTCATCATCACTATTACCATCATCATTATCATTATGCCTGGACTGAAATACAAATGTTTTTCTTAGGTAGGCAAGACAATAAGACAGACAGAACGTATATTTCTGGAAGGTCAATTTTATTAAAAGATTGAAGAGTTGGGACGGGGAGGGAAATATTTCCCATTAAAACAAACATAAATGTATTGTGAAAGAAATTTCAAAAATCCCATGGATTTTTAGGCTAAAATGTGAGACTTCAAAGGCATTTATACCTGCAAAATTTCATAAATCTATGCAACTTCATGTTAAGCCTTAAAATCTCAGAGGTGACGGTCACGCAGGGCAGCCTGTGTAGGTCTCTGGTTGTGCTCCCCACATAAGAACACAGGACATGGTGAGGCCAAAAAGGAACACCCACAGAGCCATAGGTAGGGGAGTCATACTGTTATAGTCTCACTGGAGGCTGGAATCACACGACGTGCAACCTGCTGTTTGCTTTCTGCCAACCGACCGACTCTCTGACTTCCCTTGACTCTCCTCGACTCCCCAACGTAGCTGCAGCAGTTATATTAGAGACCAATGGCTCAATGGTTACAGCTGCTGGCCATCCAATCACAGCTGACGGCCATCTACTACATGAGCCAGCACCTTTCCATGTGAGGCCGAGAGCCTGGAAACTGCTCTCTGGGGCTCTGTCCCCACAGTCACATATCCTCTCTCCTTTGCCATCAGTGGAATTTTTCTGTGACTTTTGGGAAGTGCAATCCTCTGATGAATTCTAGGATCCATTACATTTTAAATCGTTTCTGTAGAAGAGATGTAATCTCCACAGGCTCATACACTGCACTGGAGTTCCTGTCATAATGGGGTTGATGTGATAGCTGAGGAGCCAACTCAAGAGACAGATGAATAAGCGGGGCCCGTGTGTTGGCAAAAGCTGCTGTAGAGAGACAGCTGCTGTAGAGAGACAGCTGCTGAAGCTGGGAGAAGGGAGAAAGCACCAAGCTCTGGTACTAACTGCAAGGGCAGCAGCTGTTGACCTGCTGATCAGAGCTGGTATGGGAAGAAGCAGATGGGGTTAATAATGAGATTTAGGCCTTGCAGGAGGCTCCACACCTCTCCATTACCGCCATATACTGAGTCACTTGAAGGAAGAGTGTGTGTGTGCGCGCACGTACATGCAAGGGAAAGTACTGGGAAATAGTTAAAATTAGATTGGGATTTGTGGGAAGTAATGTTTTTCTTAATCACTGAAGGGGAACTTATGGTATCTGTGGGGCATCCCAGTGGGACTGGATGCCTGGGAATTCAGAGTAGACTTGAACCAAATGAAAGCGAGCAAATGAGTAGGCAACCAGAGTGTTGGTGTCCTAGGCGAGATGGCTTAAGGAAAAACTTGGAAGAGCCAAGTGATGCCAGAAGTAGCCTTCTCTTGGATTTTCTCTCAACTCTCAGATATTGGGAAACTTTATCAGATGTTTGATGGAATTAAATTCTCTTTCCAATTTTTGTAGAGAAGATATTTTGCACAGACTTAAAGGTGAGCCATACTGAATGAATGCCAAACTGAATCCTTTAGTTTGACCCACAGGAGGACCTCTCATATCTGCTGTGTTTGGGTAGAAGTGATCCTACAGGTGGAGCCACAATTTTCATCAGAGGATTGCACTTCTCAAGCATTTGGACTCATTCGTGATAGTCTTTTAAAAACATTGTCATAACAAAATACATGAATGGGAGTATATCAAACTAAAGAGCTTCTGCACAGCAAAAGAAACCATCAACAATACAAAGAGGCAACCAACTGAATGGGAGAAGATTTTTGTAAACACCTCCCATAATGGGCTAATATCCAAAAAATATAAAAAACTCATATAACTCAACAACGACAAAAACAATCCAATTAAAAAATGGGCAGAGAACCTGAACAGATACTTCTCCCAAAAAGACATACAAACTGCCAACAGAAAAATGAAAAGATGCTTGACTTCATTAGTTATAAAAAAATGCAAATCAAAGCCACAAAGTCACACCTGTTAGAATGGCTATTATCAGCAAGACAAGTAATAGCAAGTGTTGGAGAGGCTGTGGAGAAAAAGAAACCCTGATAAAATGCTAGTGGGAATAGAAACTGGTACATCCACTATGGTAACAGTAAGGAAGTTCCCTAAAAAAATTAAGAATAGCATTAGCATATAACCCAGCAATTCTTCTTCTGGGTATCTACCCAAAAAATCTGAAAACATTTATTCATAAAGATATATGTATCTCTATGTTCCTTGCAGTATTATTCACAGTGGCCAAGACATGGAAATAACCGAAGTGTCCTTTGATAGATGATTGGATAAAGAAGATGTGGTACATATATACAATAGAATATTACTTGGACTTAAGAAAAGAAGAAATACTGCCATTTGTGAACATGGATGGATCTTGAAATTATCATGCTAAGTGAAGTAAGTCAGACAGAAAAAGAAGTCGAAAGCCATATGACTTCACTCATATATGAGATATAAAACTGAAAGCAACAAATAAACAAAGCAAACAAACAAGCAAAAATTCATAGACACAGACAATAGTTTAGTGGTTATCAGAGAGTAAGGGGGTAGTAGGGGAGGTAGGAGAGGGTAAAGGGCATCAAATATATAGTACTGGAAGGAGAATTGGGTGGTAAACACACAATGCAGTATTCGGATGATGTACTATAGAAGTATATACTTGAAACCTATATAATTTTACTAACCAATGTCACCATAATAAGTTTAATAAAACCACAACAAAAAACAAACAAACATTGATATAGCAGGAGCCTGCCCATAGGATTCATGTGCCTCTTTTGAGCCCTCCAATCCTAACCAGTTTATATTTTAGTTGCCTAATGCCATTAGTATAAATTATTCTACTATCTATTGTGTATGAACATACATAAGTATCCAAGTTCTGTTTTGCACTTACGAGCATGTATACTTCCAATAAAAAGTTTAGTAATGAAGAAGTTAAAACATGTTTTTGTAAAAAAAAAAATAAAACTAGTTACGTAAACAGGATTAAAGTATCATCATTTTTCTAAAATTGAATGGAAAGGAAATTAAAGTCCACAAAATACCACAGAGACAAATTCTAGTTTTCCTTGAGCTGTCCCTTTTGGTTCAAAAGAATCTGAATAATATCCTGTTATAACAGAGGATTGCAATGAATGTCTGAAATGAAACTGGTAAATGGTTTGAACTCAAGTATACTTAAGGTGGCTAGAAAAAATATGAACTTCTATCGCCTAAGCTTAAAGCATGGGCCTCCTAATATGAAACATACAACTCTAATCATTTCAATCAGAATACACTGAAACTTGATGGGAAAAAGATGAAATCATTTTACTATGAAAAGGATGTTGCTAGGAAACTTCCGTTTTACCTCATTTTTAGCAACACGGCTCACTGAGTCACTGCCATGAACAGTCTGCCAAGTGCTTCCTCTGATCCCATTCTTTTCATATTTTATATTTGATGCAGACTGGTCAAAAAGATTACAATTTTATTTCCTTAAATAAACACTGCTATGATGACTTAATCATGTTAAGCAATAGAATATAAATTCTTAAACCAATGACACTAATATTTATCATTGCATACGATGATTGACAAATTTCCATTAATTATTGGGTGGAGAATGGACTTAAAGTCATGATGTTTTAAAAACTGGTTTATGTAAAATTTGTAGTTCATCAAAATACTTTAAAATGTGATTTTTTTCCCCAAAGTATAACAAAATTTTTTCACGTGTTTACACACTTATTTTTTGTGGAGATACATGTGAACAGTTATCCTATTTGTCCCTTTCCATTAGAGTGTTGTTAGTTCTTTGTGGGGATTGTTCTTTTACAAATTTTGGAACATCCTAGTCTCAGGAATTTGTACATGGAATTATCATATGAGCCACCATTCTGCACTGGATCTTAAAGTGTTTGTTTAGGATTTATCCCCTATGTTAGTCAATGTCTCCTAAATACGTTGCAAATAAAAAATTTCCTATAATTTAGGACCCCTGATAACTTTTTCTTCCCTAATATAACCTTATGATTTTAATTTTCTAATACTGAAAAATAATATATTGACATGTTAGCCTGCTCGTAACTAATTCTACCAATTCGTAGAAAAGATATAAACTTGAATTGATTTTAAAGATTTTTGATATATTCTTACTTCTAAATTATTAACTTCTTTGACATACATTCTTTGTTGTGGACTGCCTCAAATCTCACGTGGAAATAAAGTTGATGTAAGTAGAATATCCATGACTTCTTCAGGGTTCATGCTAAAGCATGGCTGGGTTAAACTAAAATTTTTTGACGATACCTGGCCAAGTCATAGTAAAGCTCTTGTGTTTGTGCAAATACATGAGTATATGGTAGTCATCTTTTATCCTGGAGATACGTTTCAAGACCCCAAATGGGTGCCTGAGGTCTCAGATGATACCAATATATACCCTATATATACTGTTTTTCCCATATATACATACTTACGATAAAGTTTAATTTATAAATTACCACAGTAAAAGATTAACAATAATAACTAATAACAAAATAGTACACTCATAACAATATACTATAATGAAAGTCATGTAAATATGGTCTCTCCCTCTTTCAAAATACCTTATGGTACTGTACTCACCTTTTTACTTACAGGAAGCACTTTACGGCTCCTCTTCAGAGTATCTGAACTGCCAGCACCGCTACTCTTATGCTTTGGAGCCATTATTAAGTAAAATAAGGCTTATTTGAACACAAGCATCATGACAGTCAGTCTGGTAACCAAGACGTTACTAAATGACTAATGGGTGGGGAGCATCTATAGCGTGGAGACGCTGGTCAAGGGATGAGTCACGTCAAGGGTGGTATTACGGAGGAGATAGATGCCGCGAGATTTTATCGCGCTACTCAGAACGCACACAATTTAAAACCTATGAATTACTGATTTCTAGAATTTTTCATTTAAAATTTTTGGATTGGAGTTGACCATGGGTAACTGAAACTGCAGAAAGCAAAACCACAAACAAGCAAGGACTAACTGTATACAGAAATAAGGCCTTTTAATGTTCACTCAAAGAAGTTGTTGGGATAACCAGGTTAGGCTGGGCCACATTCTTTCAAGACCTGCTCTCTGTTACCAAGAAATTCAATAAACCCATCTATGCTAATTATTATCTTTTTTAATATCTGAAAGTGGAAAAACAGCATTTTTCCACTTTTTATTACAAGGAAATTTTGGATATAATAATATCTTAAAAGTATAATACCAGCCTAAAAAGCTCTAGCTGTTTATAGACTAGTGAAGGAGTGAATAATTTTAGGATTCAAGGCCTTTGTTTTGTCTCAAGTTATCTCCACAGGAGTTTTCTATCAGATACTTTATTTGATGATTTAATTAAATGGGTCTCCAGAGGTCCACAACAATGTAAATTATTCCTATTTATGGCAATGTAAGTGAATTTTGTCTGGTGGAGAAAATAAATCTTTGTAAGTGTAGTTCTCATTTGAATGGGTTTTAACATCTTTAACTTCTACTGGGTCCTCGTTGCTATTTGAGAGGTTTCGTATCCAGTCTCAACCCATAGCTCCTGGAATCAATGTGAATATTTGGAAAGCAAGATGACAAGTAGTAAAGAACAGCTCCAAATCAACCAGTGGAGATTGGAAGGAATGATAGATGACAGAAGAGACAAACTTCTGATAGACGTCTTTATCCTATATGCCGTGTCTGTTTAATCTCCTGCAACTGTGAGCACTCTGAAGAGCCAGTCCTCTGAAAGAGGACAGTGATGTTATCTCCCAGACAAGCTTGAAAAAAGAATAAACAATACATTCCTCTTCATTAAAGTACGTCACACGGCTGGTTTTTTGCATGGAAGAGTTTACCAAAGAAAATCTGGAACCACTAAATGTTACTTGCTCATCCAGTACCCTGTAACCATAACATTTAGCTCATTGGAAGAAGGAAGGAAGCAAGATGAGGCATATTTTAAATTATCCAAAGTGCCTCTAAATAGCAGATGCACCAGTCAGACTTCCTTCATGAAGGAAGTCAATGATATTTTTCAGTTTTTGAGTCTGTAACTCAATTTTAATTTGTATAAGCATGCAAATGCTGTTTTTCCAGATCTGTGAGAGAGGAGGTAAGCTGGACTACCTCAATATCAGTGATTTCTCATTCTATCAAAGATTGCCTAAGATATAAATCCCGGGGAAGTAGTGATTAGAGTGAAAAATAAGCAGCACATTGTTAGGCTCTTTGTCAAAATCAGTTCTTCGTCCCTCCAAAATCCATATGTTAAACTTAATCCACAGTGTGATGGTATTTGCAGGCAACACCTTTGGGAAAGGTGGGGGGTGCGGGAATGGGATTAGTGACTTTATGAAAGATCCCAGAGAGTTCTCTCACCTCTTTGCCATGTGAAGACACAGGAAGATAGCCATCTAGGAACCAGAAAGCAGGCTCTCACCAGATACCAAATCTGCTGGCCTTCATCTTGGCCTTTCCAGTCTCCAGAAGTGAGAAATAAATATCTGTTGTTTATAAGCCACCCAGTCAATGGTATTCTATTATACAAACTAAGATGGACATAGGAAATGCCAGGTGAGGGTTGGTTGCTGTATCACCCAGCGTGGTCTGGAAAACTTGACATGTGAGTAGATGCCTCAAGGAAGTGAGAGAGAACACTCAGTCAGAGAGAATAGGTACAAAGGCGTTGGTTGGGCAAGACTTAATTGCATGTTCAAAGAATAGCAAGAAAATTAAAAAAAAAAAAATTCTGACCTGAAATGTCAATCCTGTCTTAGAGCATTTCATTCTATAGGTACACCACAAAATTTAGCTGTTTAAATGATCACTGGTGGGGTTTGAATTTTTCCATTTTGGGCAGAAACAAACAATACTTCTATGAATATTCTGGTATCTGTATCTTGGCCACATAAGCAGTTTCTCTACAAGTAGAAATTTTGGCCATAGGATAAGAATATCTTCAACTTTCCTAGGTAATTTCCAATTTTTTTCCAAAGTGAGTGTTAGATTTTTACCATAGAAAATTAATATTTAGCTTTCTTGCATAATAAACCATCATGTGCACTTTCCTCCCCCTTTTTTCTTCCAATTTATTTACATAACAATTTTGATTAAAACCATCTTCCATGTTTATTTTGATAAGGTAAATTTGCTTATGTCCAAATCACGTAGCTATGATTACTTATTTCTCTATAAGAAAAAAAATGGGGATGGGGTGGAGATTAACAATTGCCTAATTACTTTTTGTTTGATTACTTTCTATGGAACCATCATCCACTAATCCTTAGACGTTTTCATGGAACTACCAACTCTTCTAAGGTCAACAATTACAGGCAGTCTCTCTCTGTTCTATATTTTTCTTGGAGATACTCTTCCTTTGCTTTTCTGCTTCTAACCAGATTGATTGCATTAGAGACAGGTTGAACAGTATTTTTTTCTCTATCTATCATGTTGGAAATCGTTTTTAAGTCTTTCCTGTTTGAGATTCTCCTGTTTCCTGGGTTCCTTAGTTTTGCTGAAGCATACATTGACAGAGTAGCTTTATATTCTACTTTTCCTCAATTTCTCCTTTGACATTCTTTTATTGTATTTTATTTCTCCTAACATATTTTCAACTTCCAAAAGCACTTTCTCAATTCTTGAATGTTCCTTTTGTTCATATAATATCCTGTTTTTGCTTCTTGTTTCTTATTGCTCTGGGAACATGAATTATAATTTTGTTGAGTTTTTTGTGTTCCCTGCAATTTTTCAGTTTCCTCAGCCTCCCCACTATTTGATTGTTTGTTTCAGGTCCTGTCTTTCACTTCAGAAGTTTATCTAAAATGTCTATTGGCCTTTGACTGCTCATTCATATTTAAAAGTGTGGCACTGAGAGGCAAATTCAAAATTCTGTGTATGTAGGCAGAAGGGAGAATATGACCCATTTTGGTGAGAACGTCCCTCACTCTCAATCTTGATACCTGTATGTATTTTTTTCTTGACCTAGCTATTTTCTCAGAACAGGATCTTCAATCTCTTGCCTGGGATGTGTAAGGCTGTGCACTCTTTTGCCTGCCTAGTGTGAGATGAAGGCTGAAACTCTCATCTATGAGGCCAGTACCCTGTAACAGTATGGTGGACCTCATTATCACCTCCAGCTGTCCTCATTGTGACCAAGTTCATGGATAACCTGGCACAACCTCTCCAGAAAATAAGCCACATGTCTTTTATCTGACGAAGGGACAATCACCAGTTGTACAGGACGCTAGAGTCGGATCTCTTAGACTTTTAATCAATTCTTTCGTTTTTGGCCTCACTTCAGTCCCTTGCCTTCAAGGCTGCCTCCAATTCCTGAGTCACTTCTGGGCTGTGAAACTTGTCACGCTGTCTCCATGGCAGACATTTATTAAAGAATGCTGAAATCTGAGTAAGTAGTCCCTCATCTATCTGGTTTTCATCTTACACAATTTTGTTAACATTTCTAGTGTGCTGGTGTCTGTTTCTTTGTCTCTGTCCTGTGGGTTTATACCATTTTACTTTTTTTCTGTCATTTTAGTGGAGTTTTGAAAAAAGGATGAGGACAAAAGCATATGTGTTTAATAAGCACGCTTATTTTTAATCAAAAGCTTAATCCTTCTATTGCTAAGATGATTTGATATATATAAAATATATATTCATTAGTGAATTAGAGATAAGAAAAGAGAGATATAGTGTCATCTTCTCTCTCTCTCTGCCACTCTCTCTCATACACACACACACACACACACACACACACACACACACACTGCTCTAGATGAGGTCTCTAATATTATATAAACTGGCAGTTTCAAAGGTCACTTTTCCATTTTCATTTTACTCTGATTCCCTGCCTATTCCTTTGTTTTTGTGTCACCTCCCCCTGGACTTCTGTGTCACCAGTCTTCCTTGTTCCCTTGCTGTGTCTTCTGTATTTCTCTTTGCTGTCTACTCCTCTTGTACCCTCATTTGATTCTTCATCTCTTCTCCCCTCCCCCACTTTTTCTGATTCTCCTTGAGCATTTCCATTCATATTCGTCTTTAATTAGCATCTGTAAACGATGATAAAGTTTTGTCTTTAATCCAGGTAGATCTCCCAAGTGTCTCCAAGGAATCTCTATGGTACTTTAAGCACATTAGATCCAAAACAGAATTCATTCCATCCTAGGACTCTTTTTCCCTCCTCCAATTCAATTGCTGACGCTCTTTTTCTTTAATCTTTTTTATCTAAGTCAGGAGTTGGCAATTTTATTATCTTTAAAGGCCAGAAAATAAATATTTTAGGCTTTGTGGGCTAAAGGTTTCTGTCACAACTACTTAATTGTGCTGTCATAGTGAAAGGCAACTAGTCAATATGTAAACAAATGGGTGTGACTGTACTCCAATAAAACTTTATTTACAAAAACAGACCCCTAGGCAGGATTTGACCCTTGGGCCATAGTTAGCTGTTCTCTGATCTAGGTTAATGGTCATTCCAGCCAGAAGGCTCTTAATTAAGCTTTACCTTAATCTGGTCAGTGTTAGGATGACTCTATCTTTCCATCTGACCTGACCTATTTTATTTCCACCTTCCTGGCATGCTTTCCTCTCAGACCCTCCTGTCTTTCATCTGTCAATAGCAGTAACTATTTATCCAGTCTCATTGCTTTCTGTTTTGCAGTCTTCTTCTTTTTTTTTTTTTTCTTTTCTTTTTTTGTTTTTTAGAGCCCACTGGCCCATGTGGGAATCGAACCGGCAGCCTTCGGAGTTAGGAGCATGGAGCTCTAACCACCTGAGCCACCAGGCCGGCCCTGTTTTGCAGTCTTCTAATCCCTGCCCCATAATGCTTCTGAATCAGTTTTATGAAAACAGAAGTTATCCTGTTATTCCTGCTTTAAAATACTCAGTACTTTGCAAATGCCTACACTGCAGGGCTTCCCCAACTTTAGGCACATAAGAAGAAGTCTTTGTTAAATTAAATACTTCTAGGTCCCACTTCAGAACTTCTGATTATGTAAATCAGATTTGGAAGCCAGGAATCTGCATTTTAAACAAACATTCCAGATGAATCTGTGGCATGCAGCCCTCAGACATTTGGGAAAGACTGGCCAAGGAAAAGGGCAAATCCCATTGCTTGGAACACAAGGCCCTCCCTGACCTGCCTATCTCTCCAGCCTCACCTCTCACACCCCTTCCCTGAGCATGGTGGGATTTAGCTCTTTTTCTGAACTGGCCATGATGTTTCACTCATTTCAGTTTTCCCACAAGATAGTCTTTTTCCAGCAATGCCATTATCTTCTTGTCGACTTGGCAAACTTCCTTTAAGGCTCAATTCAAATACCAATTCATCTGAGGAGTTTCCCTAAACTCTCCGATTTTTATCATGTAGATATTTACATACTAACACGTTAATTGCTTTTATTTGTTTATATGTCTATCTCCGCTATTAGATTGCAAGCTTCTAGAGGGCACAGACTACTGTGTTTCCCTGAAAATAAGACCTAGTTGGACAATCAGCTCAAGTGCGTCCTTTGGAGCAAAAATTAATATAAGACCCGGTATTATACTATATTATATTATATTATATTATATTATATTATATTATATTATATTTTACATTAAAGACTACGTCTTATAAAATAAAACTGGGTCTTATATTAATTTTTGCTCCAAAATATGCATTAGAGCTGATTGTCCAGCTAGGTCTTATTTTCGGGGAAACACAGTATTACTAATGCATTTTTGTATACCTATATTTTAGAGAGTATACTAGGTCCAATCAAAATTTGTTGATTACATATAAGAATTAGGCTGGGGATATTAATATTTATTACATTTTATAGATAATTAAACTGAGGCTTTGAGATGCTAACGGAATTATCTGAGGTCAACATATTGCCCAAACAATCAAGGATATGTTTTATTGACGTAGGTTGCTTTTTCCATTCCACATGCTGCCTTCCTACTGTGATGAAATTATTGTCTGTGCTCAAGTGGGTCCAGTGGGATTTTCCAATTTGGGCATATTTATTTGATCTGTTGTCACTTCTGAGGCTGACTAATGACTATTTGGATTTCTGGATATTTCCATCTTAGGGCTGCCACATTTCTTGATTTTCTTCCAAGAATCTAAATTAAATTTATTCTGCCTACTTTTACTACAATAAATCGTGTGGGTATTGTTATTATTATTGCTACTTGACAACTAACTGTTTAAAAGAAGGTAGGCTCTTTTCGATAACTACTTAAGGAGGGTACCGCATATGTTTTTCTTTTCCGTACTTCTCGTATAGCCCCTGGAATTCAGAACACCTGTATCTCCGAGTCCCCAGCTAAGTTCAGGAAGCTGAAATCTGGCAAAGGTTTCATTTATACCTATGAATCACAGAAACTTCTGGAACTGGGTTTAATACAATTATATGGAAGAAGAGTGAATGATGATTCTTGATTATTTTGGCAGGTGAAGAAAGGGATTATGTGCTAAGAGACAGACATATAAACTTGGAGAGCAGTGAGTATGCAGTTATTTAGTTCTGATTTCATTTTGTCTCATGTTAAATTTTTTGTCATTTCTGTTTCCTATGGATTAGGAGCCTTACATTTTATTAATTTCATCTGATCTTGAACATAGTGAAGCCTCAAAAGAAGCTTGTTAAATAAAATGAGTAATCCCATAATCTCATTTTAATCTTTCACCTTTGACCTACAGTACAATACTGATTAAACAACGAAATGCTTCAAAAGCAGGCAACCAAAGACAGACAGACATAAGGTGCCATAGGAAACTATCAGCCACATAATCAACCTTGGAAAACTGAACGCCTGTATGTATATCTGGTTCCTTGCAACAATAAAATGTAACAACAATGTCACCTAGAGACCAGAAATTTGGCATTTTAATTTAACAACTTTTGTATTTTCTTGATAATAATATGCTTAACACAAATAATGTCCACTTGTAACATTTGCACATCTTTAATGCTGATTCAATTAGCATTTAATGAATTATTACCTGCACAGTGAAAAATAGGCTGGTCTTTTTTATTTAAAACAATTTAAATTTTTATTGATTTCATTTTCAAAATAAGGAATCTGTGACTATAGTATTTGTCACTTTAAGTGACCATAAAAAAACAAAATATATATTTTATAAGGTCATATTACAGTTTTATAAAGTTAACTACAGCATACTCATGTTTTTCTATAAACTATATCCTTTGTCTATATGTAAGCTGTCAATACTGAAAGGTGTTGGAACATGCACCCCTATTAGCAATGGATAAAGGAGAAAATAGGCTAAATTTGCTTATAAATCTTTTACATTTTAACATCCACGTTATCACTATTTTTGTCTGTTGCTATATTATAGTTTTTAACACTGGGAAATGTGTTTTAAACAGTGGCACCGTTTCCTGTCTTGATTTTCATTATGTCAAGAAATCATGTTTCTTTCTTACTAACCTTTATCAGTTTGTTAAAATTTTGAACCAAAGATTTTTAGAAAAGCTACTGAACCCAATTTCATTATAAATAGTGCATATGTATACTCTTTGTGTGAAGTTTCAAAATTTGGCAGATGATGACAGACCACGATTCTGACATGGAGAAAGAGTATTAAGGATGTAAATGAGGAGGAAGAACTAAAACTCAGTACATGATAATCAAAATGAGCTAAAACTTAAATAAAAATAAAAGTATGTTAAACTGTGAAAATATGAGTCTGTTTTTGGATTTTGCTTAAAAGCCCAAGTTTGAAATGTCTTTAGCGATGACAAGCATCGGAAACAGTGATTGGGAAGAATTTAATAAACAAGACTGTGAGTGATTTGTAAATAGATTGAATCCATGTGACATGTGAATTAATTATTGTCCTCTCTTTTTGGCCACATGTTGGGTTTTGGTTTACTGTATGTACCATCACATTAGAAGCTGGCAGAAAACAACATGCTAGCTTATTTCCAACATGTGGCCCCGGGTTACTAAAATAAAAAAAAAAAAAAGGAAACTCTGTTATATTTTAAGACTGAGTTAAAGCTCTTGGGCCCAATTTGTTCCTGAATTCACTCTGAGAACATTGCACTGTGTTTTGCTGGACCAGAATCAGGACCTTTTGCATTGATGTGACAGGGCAATGACGAACATCAGACTAAGAATGGGACTCTGTCCCCATGGGTTTCCTCCCACCCCACCTCATTTCCTCTCTCTTCGGCTTTCTCTTGTACTTTCACACACATCTCATCCCAAGTAAACCTAAGGCACTTTGCTGGGGAGATGAAAGAATTAGGTAAGAATGCACAAAATAAGAGGTTCTTACTGTCTCCAAAAACAGTTTTGCCTGTAAGTGACAGAAAAGCACCACATCAAGAACTTTTTTCCCTATTAGTTATTTACAAAAATGATATAAAAATTAGTAACATGCTTTACAAGTAGCTATCAAATTGACTAATTTGTGTGATGTTAAAAATAGTATTTTAACCATATTTTACATATGCCAGAGACTACTGTAACTAGAGTATGGGTGAGAGAGAGGGGATTCCTTTGCCATGTGAACCCTGCTCCAGGCAACTCACATTCAGTCCGTTATGGGGTTACTGGCATCCCTCCATCATCAAAGTATGAACACCGGGGCCTGCCCTTAGTTTAGTCTACATTGTGTATTGTGGCTAAGTATTTACAGATGACAAAACGAAACAAGTAGTGTTTTAACTACAAAAGTGATAGTGAAAGAAGAATGTTTTCATAATCCTGAAAAAATTGTAGGTAGCTTTTTCTTTGCAGAGTCGGTGAATGGGATATTTCAAAGCAGTCTTTTGGGATAGCGTTCCAAACCTCTTCTCTCTTTCCTTTTGTGACATTTGCTCTTATCTGAATGTAAAATGTTTAACGATCTTCAAACACCTCTGTCTCTCTTTCTGATACTTCCTTCTGATCATTTAAATGTTTCTAATGTCAAAAAAAGACACCAGCTAAACTGCTTAGACATTTTGTACCAACCAATGGTGTGATACTATTAATAAAAGAGTTCTTTTAAAGTGTTTTAAAATTTTTAAATTAAGTGATTTAAACTTCATTTAAAAATTCCATTTTACAATGACACATTTTTTCTTTATATCAGATTCACATTAATTTAAAAATAAATCTCTTTAATAGAAAATCTGAGTGAGCTCAATTTAAATGTAAGAGATGTATGAATATACTAGAAGTTATTAAGAACTACATTGAAGTGCTGACTGTAAAAAATTAAGTGCTTTCACAGTGAAGCTTTCTGAATTCCCACTGCTTTTCTTCTCATTCTGTAAACAGCTCATAAAATGTCATGTGTGTAACTATGAGTGTTAGGAAAATCATCACTCTTACATTTTTACATTGTTTTGTGCAAACACACCGTTGTTTTGTTTTGTTTTGGCAAATGCCTCATTGCCAAAATAAAGAAAATGAAATTAAGTGAATATTCCTTCCTTCAAGATGAGCTGTCTTTATTACTGGAACGGAAGTTGTCATATCCATGATCATTAGCTTTGAACTTTAAGCATGACTGCTTTTCCTCCAAGGACTGTTTTTCTTCAAATGACTGGCACCAGCAGCATAAGCATGACTGTACAAAACAAAGTCACTCATTATATATTTACATCAGTTATTTTATTCACACTTCCCATTCTCTAAGGTTCTTAATTTCTTTGCATGATTGGGAATTCTTGGGCTACTTTCTTTCCATACTAGAAAATACAGAGAAGAAAAAACTGCATATAATTAAAATTGCCCACCTTTTAATTAAAATTAAAAGAGAAAACCACTCTTAATTCTTGATATTTAACTTTGACTACTTGAGAAATACTCTTAATATTTGATAAATATGTAACTCAAGACTTTTTCGTATGCAAATAGAAATATTACCATACACATACATACATCTGACTGTGCATGTTCCTGTGTGTGGAAGTGTGTATGTAATTAATTTTAATCAAATTGTACTGTACATATACAAATTGTACTATAACAATTTGTTAGATCTGCTTTTTCTCACTTAACAGTAATAGTATCATAATTATCTTTCCATATCAATGAATTTACTATCACATGGCCATTTTTTTTCAGTCACTTGTTATTCTCATATGCCTATTCAGTGCTATTACAGAATAAGTTTATAAAGTTTAAATGTTATAAAGGTTATAAAGATTATAAAATTTATAAAGTATGCAAGTGTTATTTATCCACATTTTTCTTGAATTTTTAAAAATTCAAAACTTTGTTCATTCTGTTCATTTTCTGAAAACCTACGGGTATAAGGAAAACGGAATTTCATTTTTTTCTGCTCTGTAAAATGAGGGAGTAGATCTTGATGAGACTTCTCTTCTAGCTCTAAAATCATGAGTTTAGAAGTGGGCAAATGGTTTTATAGACTGCCGTAGGGTTTACAAAGAAGCTAAATTCTTGGCTTTCCAATGATGAACTATCAGGAACTAAAGGATCATTCCCACAGAAGGTGAGGGAATATTTTATTTCATGTCAAATTGTTGAAAGAGTGAATAGATGGGTGGATAGATGTTATAATGCAAGCAGCCGAATGAAGAATGATTACATAGAACCTGAATTAAATTTCTTTGTTTGACTTGCTATTCTTATGTTCATGTGAAAAAAAAGACCAATTTAGTTCTAATCCAAATTTTTCTGCATAGTCCAAATCTACCCAAAACAGAAACAGTGAATTTAAATCACGTTTAGCTCTTATTCATCATATGATGTCGGTCAGACATCAATACATGAATTTTTTATTAATTTTCTGTGCAATTCTATGATTTTAACTGATTGGTTGAAGCAGTAGGGAGAGGTTGACTAGGATTTATTGGCAAAAATCAACTATCGTAAATTTGTGAGCAAAAGTCTTGTTTTAAAAAATCGTCCATGATGTAATGCAAGGGAAAAGTGTAAAACAATTTGTTAGATCTCTCTGGATAGAACGTGTTATATCTGATGGCAGATTAAAAGAGCTTTTTATTTTGGAATACACTCTTACCTTAAAGCAGTTTTTGTATCTTTTGCTCACGAAATACAGAGCTATTGGATTAATGCAGGAATTCAGGGCGGCCATGTTGATGCCAATATAATCCAATACCAACAAGAAGCTGCAAAAATAACCCAAAACATGTCTGTGAAAAATATGCTGATCTGAACATGTATCCTTTGCAGACTTCTGTGTTTTTGTGAAGAAAAAAAATTGCCCATGTAAAATGGTTTTGACTTTATTATAGGTCTTTGCTGATAATGATCTTTGTCTCTCTTTCTCTCTCTTGCCTTTCTTTCTTTCTCTGCCTTTCTTTCTCTCTCTTTCTCATTCTCTGTCTCCATCATTACACACACTGTCCCGTTTCCCATCATGCCCAGTTCTCTCTTTTAAAATAAAATCTGATTTGGAGTGCTGAGGTTGGCTGAAAAGATTTACAACATGCAAGGGAGAATCAGACCGGATATTTTCAATCATGCTACTCACACATCATTTGGACAACTCTGGCTCCCCATTCCCAGTATTCTCTTAAGTCCCTTTACTTCTTTTCAAATAGGAGTGAAGGTAAAAAGGGAATTGTAATTGCTTCCTAAGATCAGAAAAATGGCACTCTTTCTGTCTATGTAAAGCATCAATGGAAAACTACTGCATGGCATTTAATTACAAAACTATTTCTCTTTTACTTTACTTACTTCAAAAGTTCACATCTATTGGGATCATACTGATCATAAAGAGTGAGCTTCAAAATTCTGCTGACGTGAAGAGGAAGCCAACATAAGGCAAAGATAAGGACCAGGCAAAATACTGTTTTGGCCACTTCCCGTCTCTGAAATAAAACCATAGTCAGACCCTGAAAAGATGGCTCTTAATTATAGTGTTCTCCTTTCCAAAAAAGAATATTTAATACTGTTTACAAAAAGTCAGTGGCATTTGTAAAAATTCAGGACACTGAGCTTTAAATTGAATAGTTAATGTGAATTAGAACTAAGGGTAGAGAGATTCATCTTTAAAAAGTTATGGCTCTTTCTAGATCCATTAGATTATATGGAATATCTCTAGATAGACAATATAAAACTATTCTTTGTATATTCAAAAATAACAGAAGCATGGAAAAGGAGATATGCTTTGGTGTATAATAATTTCAGTTTATTATCATACTTTTGTTTCATAATCATAATTATAATCATGAGTTAGAAAATATTTTTATTTTCTTACCTGCTTTATGTGATCATTTAAAGCAATTTGCATGCCACTCTTCTTTCTCAACATTTCACAGGTCATTAGTGTATAAAAAAATGCAGTGATGGCCAGCGGAAAGCAGAAATAGAAACTAAATACCCACCAATCTTTAGCTGTCTTGTAAAACTATGGGGAAGAGAGAATTTAATGATTAATATTCCTCTGTAAGAAAATCGTATATAAAAACATTAAATTGTAGAAAAATCATATTCATCAAGGAATAATTATATTCTAAAGTAGATCCATTTTTATAAATACTATATAGAATCTTTCAGGCCATACCTACTTGAACAAATAATTAAATTCATGAAAAAAACATTTCCTAAAGTGCATTTCAATTCTCTGAGGCAGTGTGTTCTAATTATGCATTGAAATTTAAGTAGTTGGGCAAAATTCAAAATATTGGTAATTCAGTATTCTTTGTATGAAATGTCATATCTGAATATGTAAGGACATCATAGCATTTAAGGGAAATTTTCACATGTTAGCAAGTTTGTTTCATGGGAAAAACAGATATGAAAAGGTCTATGTTAATCATTTAACTCAGTAATGTATAAATCTATCCTGTTAATTAAAAAAAAAATCAAAGCTGCGTAGGACATATGCCTTTTCTCTTGTTTGTTTTCTGTTTTTTTCTTTAAATTGTTGTTCCAGATATGTCAGTGTTGGAGCAGACTTTATGTAATCTATGCAGTACCTTTTCTCTTTTAACTAATAAGAAAGAAGAACACAGCAATCTCATTCTTCCTTCCACATTAATGGCCCTCTTTATTCTTGCCATGATATATACAATTTACAAAGTTTTATATAATCTTCTTATATGTAAACTGGAAACTAATCACTAGTGGCACTATATTCACTCCTCTTTTCCCCTTCTGAAGACCTTTTTACACTTAGGATCTATCTTCTGATGACCAGCATTGACATTCTTTTTTGATCTCCTGATGAAACGTTCTTGAATAAATGGCCAAGATAAAAACTTCTTTACAATGGCAGCTTTCTTTGCAGAGGGGGGACAGGCTTGCCATTCAGAGTCCACCCACACCAGGGCGACTTCGATTTGATCATTCACTGAATCATCTACTCCCTCTAATGACTGCTGTGTGGTCTTATGTAGTAGGTGTCAGTCCTTGTGGGGATTTGACTAAGAAAGCTATAAGTTCAGATCGATTCTCTCATGTGAACCTGGCTTAGCTGTATCCCCAAGTGCCAGGGGATTCCTGGAGATGTAGTGACCCAGCTTCTTGAAGCTTGGGCCATTAGTTAGTGTTAACGCCACAGTTCTGGGACCTACACTCTTAATTTACGCCAAGGACAATCATAAATCAGTAGGTTCCCAAAAAGTGGAGATCAGGGTGAAAATAGCTCAATATTTACAAGGCAAGAACAGAAAAGGAAAAAAAAAAGTAAAACTTACCTTCATGAAGGCTGTTTTCTGAGTGGGATGAAACAGGCAGATGTGCAGATAATTTCCTTTGTAGTCAATGGTAATCATATCATAACCAATGGCTTCAGGGACAGCCAGAACCACAGAGACCACCCAAATTAAAACAATTTCTACTGCTGTGCATTTTGGAACCCCAATTCCTTTAATTCGACTCCAAGATGCAACAGCTCGATATCTGAAGAGCAAAACAGAATTGTTTGTCAAGCTGGTAGAGCCTGGTTTTATTGAACTACATAGTTTCTTTTCTAAGTAACATAGCAATCACTAGCCTAGTGTTCCCGATATACCTGACTTACATATACATTCTTACCTGTCAATACTTAGAGCGCACAGGCTCAGCACAGTGATTCCCACGGAGGCCTTCTGGATGAAAGGCACCAGCTTACACATCTCAACTCCAAACGGCCATTCCTCTACAAGTAGCTGCATGAGGAGACATGAAGATATTGAGATTTTTTTCAAGAGGCACCCTCCAAACTACATTACTTTGTGCTGAGTAATTAACATGCAGAGTAAGATAACAAATTTCAATTCTTATTCTTTTGCTCATGGACTACTCCCTCGAAAAGCACTGGTATTCCATATATGGAACCGGAGAATGTGTTGGAAATAATGAAAATGCAACCAGTTCAGGAGAATTCATTATGCATCTAGAGTAGCTTAGGGTCTGGGTCTCCACCGCAGGCCAAATGGGTCCAGTCGCTTAAGTTCCCTGTACAAAAATTGAACCTGAAGTGCTGAATATGTCTCTTACATTGTCACAGAGTCTCCAATGCTCAGCTCATGGCCAAATCAAAATATAGTCTAATTAAAAATAGGTGATAAACGTTCCTTAGATAGGGAGAATAGAGTACGGTTATCGAGAACAGAGTGTGCTTTGGTAAACTTGTCTTTACTCTAGTTAACTTGACTGCACAGTAACTCAGCCAGAGTAGACATGCTGCTCCTGGAACATACTAAGCACACTCCTGCCTTCAGGCTTTTTTCTGGGTCTTTCCTTATCCTGGAAGGCTCTTTCCCCATGGATCCACTTGGCAAACTCCCTTATCTCCTTCAGGTCCTGCTCAAATCTTGTATTTTCAACATGACCTACCCTGACCACACTATGAAGAAGAGTCACCAGCCAGGCCTCCCCATCTCCCTTACCCTACTCCACTTTCTTTGGGATCTATAGTACTCAACTTCCATGGCTTATTTGTTTTGTTCAGTTTCTGCTGTATGGCAATCCTAGAGTATGGGACAGAATATAGGCTCTGCAACTGCCGAATACAGTTCCTGACACATAGTAGATGCTTAGTAAATACTCAAGCCTCTAACACACATAGGCACTGGCTAGACAATGAGCCTGAAGACGGCGTTCAGGCTATTTTACATGTATTTCTCTTGATCTGCCCAGACTACGCAGCCATCTATTGTTAAACTCAGTTATTTTCTTTCTTAAGACAACTGGTAAATGAATCACTTGAGGTAAACTTCTGGATTGAATGTTTATGAAGTTTTGAAAATAAAAGAAACTATTTCAAATCCACGTTTCTTTCTTTAATGTTTTAAAAAATAACCTTCCAAAAGTGAAAACTATTTTGAAACACAATTGCATCTTTCCATGTTCTCATTAGTGAAGGTTCTTTGTGGAGTTTGTCAAGCTGGGTGATTGTTCTATAACAAGAATGGCACCAAGGGCTGAAATATGTGCCTCAGTATGAGTATGACTTGGAACACCAACATGGGACCAATTTAATTTCTAAGTTAGACATGAAAAGTTACCCTGACACGTAGGACAAATATTGGCAAACTTACAACAAGTATGGATATTCTAGGCTTCTGAAAGCCTACATGACCAGGCAGGGACCACAGGGTAGCCAAGTGTAAGAAGGTCACTGGTGTCTGGAAGATAATAGGGAGTGGCGGGGCCCGGGATAAATAAATCCTATTTAAAAGGAGCAGCTACTAATAAACCTGGCACGATTTTTGCCAAGAGACTCCAAATACAAAAATCTCTTGATTTTTAGCCCCAAATGGGAATTTTTATATGAAATCTCATAATTTTTCAAAGTTGACAACTAAATCTGATGTGTTTTTTTTAAAAAAAATACACAGTCAGAAAATACTGAATTAACAAAATATATCTGTGGGTTGGACTAGCTTCTATCTTGTGACTTCTGGATTAATCAATTGACTCATAACTCTGCTTGTTCCTTTATTAACTCAATAAACATTTATTGAGTATCCCCTATGTGCCAGACACCATTCTGAGTACAGGGTATACATCAGTAAATGGGCAAACTTGCTGCTCTCATGAGTTTACAGTCTAGTGAGGGAAACACACAAAAAAACATGCATATGCTTAATATGGCATCACACAGGGGGTGTCATCATAGTAACGAGTGTGGTAGGATTTGGGGTACTTTCTGATAGGCTTCTTAACAAGATCTCTGAGGAGGTAACATTTGAGTAGAAACCTACCTAAAATAAGAAGCCATTTATAGAGCGTTCTATGTAGAGGAAAGAGCTAGTGCAAAGGTCTTGAGGTCAAAATACGCCTGGTAATCCAAAGGGATAGGAAGATGTCTATTAGGGCTGCAGTGGAGTGACCCAGGCCAAGTGTCTAGATGACACTGTAGAGGGAGGAGTTTAATTTTTTTTTTTTTTTTGAGGAAATCCATTGCAAGGTTTTGGAAAATGAAAATAGGGAAATCTTATTTGTTTTTTAAAAAGATAACTGTGTCCGCTCAATGTAGACTAGAATAAGGGATCAAGAAAGGAACCTTTGATGAGAGTTCTCATGGTGAGCTGGACCCTTTGGTGCCCTGGGACCGAGGGGAATGCCTTAGAGACTGGATATATTTGAAGGTAGAGCCAGCAGGACTTGTCCATGGGTTGGATGTCAGATGTGAGGAGTCAGGAAATGCAAAGAGGTTTATCGTGTGAATAGTGGAACCATTTACCGAAACGGGGAACACTCAAGGTGCCACAGGTCTGAACTAGCTACAAACTCAAGATGCCTTCAAAGAACTGCCAATTGCCCTTGGAAACAACTAGTAAGAAACAAAAGGTTACAACAAGTTACACAGACTCTGCCAGACCTAGCTTGGTATAAATTATCCAGATAATACTTGTCTAATAATTCTGATTGTCCTGATAGACATATCAGGAAAAAAATAAAAAGCAAAACGAACATTATATGGCACTCACAATGGGCTAGGCACTGTTTTAAGTGCTTTACATACGTATCACTGAATCCCCACAGCAAGCCTGTGAAGTAGTACCACTATTATGCCCATTTTATAGACAATAAAACTAAGGCACTTAGAATTTTATTAACTTGTTATGTTGATTTTAAATTTGTCCACAAATTTTTAGAAACTCGTTCCTTCAAAATATGAAGTCTCACTTCCCTCCCCTCGAATTTGCTTTAAACGAATAGAATGTGGTGAAAGTGATGATGTCTGATGTCTAAGTTCATTATAGGTATTATGGCTTCCTTCTTGCACTCTCTCTTGGATCACTCATTCTGAGGGAGGCCAGCTGTCACTCCAGGAGGACACTCACACACCTCCATGCAGAGGCCACATGGCAGGGAACTGAGGCCTCCTGAAAACAGCTAACACTAATTTGCCCGGTATGTGAATGAAAAGATGCTCCCGCCCTAGGCAAACCTTCAGATAACTGCAGCCCCTGCCAATACCTTGTCTGTACCCTCCTCGAGAGACCCTGACCCAGTGGCTCCTGAATTCCAGAACCACAGACAGAGTGTGAGTTAACAAATGTTTATTGTTCCAGCCACTAAGTTTTGGTGTAATTTGCCATTCATCATTAAACAACTAATATGTTTGTCCTTGGCCACACACGTAAGAACAGATCCACATGTAAACCCACGTGGTCTGATTCTAGCGTCTGCAGTGTTTTGGAGAAGCTGATCTTAGAAAAAAAGAATATGTAGGAATGAAATGAATATTAGTATTTTTAATATGTACGGAACATAGCTATGTGTCAAACAACGGTAAAATATCTAGATAGAGAGTAAAATGTTATTCTAATCATAGAGCTCTTTTATTCATATAATATCCTCAAATTTGGATAGTTTCAAGAATTTTATTGTTTCAAACTATTTCCCAATATGCAAATATTCGTATTACAGAGGTACAGCATTCAGATGGATAAGATGAATGAGTGTCCAGGCCACTGCAGGGAAAAAAGTCTGGCCAATGAGAATGAGCCCTGCACTGAGTCGAGGCCCTGTTTTGAGGTTACTATTGTTTTTGGCTCAGCCTAGAAGTTGGATTATTGCCCTTCATCCCACTGGGAGGCCTGCAGCCCAACCTCTGACCCAAGTTATCACAGAGGACAGGGAAACACAAACTGAAAATTGTAACGATTCTCTTCATATTCAACACAGAGATAGTCAGACAGCAAATCATAATGGAGAGATTATAATTTTCTAATCTACACTTCCAAAAGGAAAGGGACCACAAAATAGGGTTAACTTCATCAGCTTTTTAGGATTTCAGGTCAGACCTGAATGCTGCTTGTCCTTAGTGGCCACAAAAGATGGGTGACCAAGTGCCCACTGATAATTTTATTATTTTGTAGTGAGAAAGATAACTTTGACAACCTCTGCCCTCTGTGACCAGAAGCCTTTGTGAAAGCACTGAGAAACTGGATAGCCTGTGACAGAAACCATGCCCACTACTGACGCTCATCTCTTAGGGGCCTCCAGCAATAAAGTCCTTGAGTTAGTTAATGCTTGGATCTTTTTCAGATGCAAAGAAATCAACCTCTTGTTTAATGGTAAACAAAGCTCTGGGTTGGGGGAAAGCTGCGAAGTTAAAGAAAAAAAAATCACTCTCAACCAAGATGCCTTCTTTAAAATTTAGTAAAAAAAAACACAAAAATTATTATAGATTTTGATAATTCCTAGAAATTAATTATTCCACTATTAGTTGATAAAAATAATGACACCCAACATATGATTTGAAGTCCAACAATATAGCTTTCCTCTTTATAGCAGAAATTGACTCTCTTTATTGCAAGAGAGAGCAATTCTAACTTTAAACCCAGCAATAACACATTTTTATTCCTTATGCTTAGTTTTTTTTCTTTGGGCTTTACCCCATTAAATTAGACAACTTAAAGGTGAGGTCTTAATACTGAAGACAAATCAATCATGTAATCAAACAAGTCTCTCTGATCACAAAAAAAAATGTATTAGAGTTCAATACTGTTTCGAGATCCTTTTTTAGGTTCTGTTTAAAATTAAGTTTGAATATATATTACCTAACATTTAACAAATGTGTACCAGTTAGAAAATACTCCCCTAACTGATCCTGGTTTTCACATCATGATGGCTCATCCAAGGAAGAGCTTTTGTTATTTTGGGTCCTCTAAGCAATGTAAGTTGGTAGTGTCCATTTGACAAATTATCACCTATGCTTGTGCTAATCCCTTTACCCTAAGGCCTATACTGCTTCCCTAGCACATTTCTTTTGTGTAAATAAACACAAATAAATAAATAAACACTAGATTAAAAAAACAGATGTGACCATAATGATTATAAGATTTCTATTCAGGGATGGTCATGATTTCATAACTTTATGTTGGAACAGCTGCTTGAGAAAGGAAAAAAAGGCAACAGAACCCAAATAAATTATTTTTATATTACATTGTACAATTATTTTTAGATTATAAAGTTTTGTTTGTTTATTTCTTAATTTCTAAAGGATAAGTAGCACGAACAGGAAATAACTATCCTTTCTTTAAGGGTATTGTTAAGTGCGTCCTACAAAATCTCTCCAAATGGGAGATTTACATTTTTCATTTCTCTTTTTAATTAAAAATCACACCCTTGAGAATCAACTGGAGAAAACCCTCTAATACACACTACTCTTAATGCCCAAAGGGATCAAGCCCCATAAAGTCAGGAAATGTCAAAGTTAACCATCTTGAACTCACGATGGTTCATTTGCCTCATTAACCCTATATACCATTTTCTTTTTCCATTTATTTAAATTAAGCATCAACAATGAGCTTTAACTGCTTACTTGTCTCAGAATATTATAGGACATTCATGCCTACTACAGTGCCTCACAGTGCTTACTCGTTGAATAATAGTTAATGAATGAGTGGATGAATGAATGAATGAATTTGATTGGAAGGCAGAAATATTGTGATAAAACTTTTGTCATGAGTGTTTCAGTTCTTGTATTTGAAACAAATTATTTAGATACTTGAGATGACTGTGTGTTTATTTTTTGTATCATTTAGTCCCTTCCAAGATGATCAGGTCTTACTGACACATAGAGCCAGGGCCTGGAGGTATGAGGGTTGACTGTTTTTGTGGAATGCTACCTTCCAAGTAGGCTGGACATGTGAAAAGCAAAAATTCCAATCCTACCTTCTTTCTCTTTCTCAAACCTAGGAAGGAAATGGCTAATAAAAAACAGCCCTTAGTGTTTCTCACTGCATAATTGGATTCTATGAGGAAGCTTAGTTGTAAATTTGGTGGAGATGGATGCAGTCAGCATAGAGAGACTGTAAGAGATGATCATTTAAGGGTGAACAAAGACAAACCAGGGTGACTTTGCCAGATTGCTGTCTGTTCGATCTCATGATGAACAGTGAACATTTCTTTCAAATGACTGGTATTATGTTTTTACAGTAAGAGTCAGAAGACGGAAATAATGGAGTGGTTGTGTTTCACAACTTTGGAAAAGGGTGTATTCTTCTGTTTTTAATCTCTGTTTTCTGCAGCAGATAAGAGTTTTTATGAATTTGAACTAGCATTTTAATTCTCATTCAAGGATTTCCATGTCAGATCTCCCTTTCCTTTTTTTCTTTAGACATATAGACAGAATTTAAGGTAAGCTGCTGGTCAAGTACATAGAAATATTTTCTTGACATACATTTCACCCATGTCTTAGAGAACAAATATCAAATATAAGTTCAATCCTGCATCCATAAAAATGTACTTAATCACTTAAAGATTAGGCCAAGTGGATGAGTAATATGTAGGTCAGGAAAAAAAATGTCAGCTTATCCCCCATAGACTTATCTGGTCTATTTAAATAGACCGAAAGTGAACAGTGCCCCCTGGAGTTGTGCAAGACAAAAACTGTCCCTAGGATTCTGTTGCATGCACACCCACAAAACAGAGGGCTTTCCACTACTCTGGATAGATTCTTATGACTTGCTGAAATAGAATGATGACTCCAGGAATATGAATTAAGTTTCTTGAAACAAAATCTCTAAGAGACGCAGGACAGAAAAAAAGATAAAAAAAATAAATACGTCTTGGGAAAAATTTTAATTCACCTTAAACATATTTTCCTACCAGTGTTACAATAAAATTTATTCCCAAGTTGGTAACAGATAAATAAATGGATGGCTACTCTCCTATGATCTGAACTTAAAAATATATCCACAATTTGTACTTAAAAACTTTCACTGACACATTACATATTTTGAAAAGATTCACCTTAGAGCATTAGGAAATACTATTTACAAACCTAGTCTATTACCAGAGCCACGTAGGTGAGCTGGCTTTTCTGAGAAGGTCACCAGGACACGTGAAGAAACAAGAATTAAAACCCACTGGCTTCATGGCTCAGAAGGATACTCTCAAGCTTAGTGAATTCAGCAAACCTTATTAAGTCATTTCATGTCTTTCTTAAATCTAATTCTATCCACAGAGGATCTTACGGGACATTGCTAAGCGATAATGAGAAAACATTTGATTGCTATGGAATCTAAAAGCCCTTTAAAATAATTTGAAAACACAGAGTGAGGGGGAAGAAAACAGTGTAAAATGTAAACATCCAGAGCAAGTTTTCCTCCCTTCTGGAAACCACGATGGAGCTAATCAGGAGAGAAGTAGAGAGGGGACATAGTCCAGAGGCATAAGTATGGCTGTGAGTCTCGGGGACAGAGAATTGCTTGAGTAATGCTTCACTCAACTTTGCTAATACATTCCTGACTGAAGTACGATCTTTCTCTCTCTCTCTACAACCACATTTTGGCCATTTTCTTGGTTCTTTATATTTACACCAGAGGATCTATAGGGAGAGAGAAATAATAAGTCTCTAAAGTAAAAGCATTGAAAAGGAAAGAAGTCTAAAATTAGAGAAGTTGTTGGCTAAGGTATACCCATGTACCACACTCAGCTTTTTTCCAAACATAACCAACCTCTTTTTAACTTTGTAAAGTACTGAAAGAGAATGTTTCACATCATAAATTACATCTTGAATCTGGTTTCAGCTCAGGCTTTAACTGTCAACACCCTTTAAAGCACTTAATCACTTATTAGCATTTGGCATGTTTCTGTAAAAATAATCAACTATAACATGTTAGCAACACAGAGATAACCTTATAAGGTTTTCTTTGTGAAATGAAAAACATGTCACCCTGGCCCTGAAACAACACGGTCTTGGCTATGTCATCCTCTTGTACAGCTATGGAAATACCTTTAATCTTGAACAATTCACTTAAAGTGAGCAAAGAGAAAATATAAAGCCTTTGATACATAAGCCTTACGATATTGAAAGAAACATTGCCTTAACTTTTTGAGAAGCTTGGATTTATGAAGTGACCAAGTGGCAGATCAAAGGCAAACACAAGGAGAACCAGGGAGTTAACCTAGGGAAACTTTTATTGCCCAAGGTCAAGGGTTTGCCAACCATTCTGTCATGGGAATCCATGTGTGAAGCGGTGAATTGGGACTATGAAATCTTGAGTTTCAGGGTAATTTGAATTCTGTTATTGACCTGTTATTCAGTTATGATCAATAACCTCACACAGAAAGAGGAGCAAACTTCCCCCTTTTTTGTCATCTGGGCAGTTATTAAATATGAGTTAGAAAAACCCCACTGCCCTCACATCTTATGTATAACATCTTTGGTCAACAAGCATTTGTCTGGTATTTACTGCTGCAGGCACTATGCTAGGTGGGAGGGAGTGTTACTTTTATTTATTAATTGAATTGAGGTTATTCAAGTACTAGTTTTACTTTTTTATTATTTATTTATTTATTTATTTATTTATTTATTTATTTATTTATTTATTTTTATTGGGGAAGAACAGGACTTTATTGGGAAACAGTGGGTACTTCCAGGACTTTTTTCCAAGTCAAGTTGTCCTTTCAGTCTTAGTTGTGGAGGGCGCTGCTAGTTGCAGGGTGTGCTGCCCACCATCCCTTGTGGGAGTCAACGAACCGGACTGGCAACCTTGTGGTTGAGAGCCCACTGGCCCATGTGGGAATCGAACCGGCAGCCTTTGGAGTTAGGAGCATGGAGCTCTAACCACCTGAGCCACCGGGCCAGCCCCTAGTTTTACTTTTTATTAATACTTTTTAAAAGTTAATACTCTAAATGCATATATGGTGCACCTTATTTTATTTATTTATTTATTTATTTATTTATTTATTTATTTATTTATCTATCTATCTATCTAAATAAATGAACCTTTAAGGTTACCTCGGTTCCATTTTGGGTTCAAACTGCTTCTGCTACTAAAACGTCTCCAAATATTACTAAAGTTTTAGTAAAATATCTCACTTAACTAGAAATGGAAAAAGTGTTAATTATCTTGGAAGAAATTAGACTCTTCTACCCAATGATACCTTTACTTCTTGGATTGTTCTATGCACATAAATGTCTGTTTACTAATTGGAAAATTATAACTTCAAAAGTTACATTTGATGGTGTTCCATTCACTTTTGCCCCTAACTATGAAACTCGGATACACAAACTTGTTACGTACTAGAAGTAGTCTAAGATCAAATAGTGAGACAGGTGACTTTGTTCAGAAAGAAAGTCTTGATTGTCACAAGCAGAAAATGTCTGATGACCTGATAAGGTCACTTGACTCAGAACTCATTTGTGGGTTCAGTGAAGCAATTCCACATTTTGACATGCCAGCATTTTAATGTTAGATGTGCCCCACCTTACTAGTTAAACGTTACAGACCAGCAGTTTTGCCTCTTGGAGCAATGAAGGCAGTCCCCCTGCCTCTAATGGTAGCTACCAACTCTTAACAGCAAAGCCATCTAAATGCCCTCCAACGAGTCACCAGTCTAGTTTTCAAAAAGCTCTCCACCACCACTGGACATCTGATTATGCTCAGATCCTAATATCCACATCAATGTTTGTTTTATCAGTTTACAAGCAGATTTGTTTTCAAAAGCAATTTGCTTGTGCATAAAGCAAGCTCTATTTGAGAATTAACTATATTAACTCCGTTATCCATGTAAATATCACACAGAGTAATATTGTTAAATAGAATTCATAAATAATTTAAAAACTCATCATTTGCTGAATTTTAACTTCTTGAAAAGTTAAAAAAAAAAGGTAAAGAAATTTTAACTTCAACCTGAAATCAAGCTTATTGAATATCACTACTAAAGCAAACCAAGCCAAACCAACTAACCAACCAGCCAACAACATAAAAACCTTCATAGCATCCACAACTGCACCCAGCTCTTTTGCCGCCCACATAGTTTTGACATTGGCGCTCCTACAATTTAATAGTCAGATAGGCTGTCACAGTCAACAAACATCTAGATCACCCCATTTGTTTTAGTCTATACACAAGGGATGTAAATAAGTGGCTTGTGAATAAGGAGAGATACATTCTCACATCAGATACTTAAACCCTGGCTTTTGGACCAGGGACATATATAAAGCATGTAAATACTGGCATGGTGTCCCATGTATATATTAGGGATAGACATCAACTTACATATATCTCTATGGAGATGTATAAAATAGTGATGTAAAGTAAGAATACAACAATATGGCAATATCTATCAGAATTACAAATGCACATGCCCTTGATTCAGTAATTCATTCTAGATACTCACCGTTTAGATAGAGTTGCACATGTGTGCAAAGCTCTATGTACAAAGATGATATTTGTAGTCATGTTAATAATGGCAAAAAGCTGAAAAGAAACCAACCCTGAACAAATTTCCATTCTTATTCACACATACACACACACAGACAAAAATTAATTTGCCTACTATGTGCCAGGCACTGTGACAAATGATATCCACCTATCTACTTATGTATCATCTATACATTCTTATAACATTTAATATATTTATATATATGCATTACATACATATATACATATATACATACACACACACACACACACACACATATATATATACAGTGGGTGCTAAAAATGTATACACATTTAAAGAAAGGAGAAAACTATTAAAATTGTAATGCTGAATATATACCAATAACAAAAGATGAATACAAGTCACATTTGACTTCTGCAATGACAAGAGGTGCTCAAAGTGGTTACCATCAGCGTCCAGACACTTCTGATTATGGTGGACTACTGCTTAAGCAATGTTGACCAAAGTGTCCACTTGTATACATTTTTTTGGCACCCTGGTATATACTATATATTTTTAAATATCCTCTTCGGATGATTGTATTTTTCATTTTTATCTGGATGGTCCTACGGAATACAGTGTGTTAGAGCCCCAGTGTGTGTTGCTGAGAAGGGTAAACAAGGTTTTTATTTTCAGCATGCTTACATGAATATTTGAAGCACTCTAACAGCTTCAATTTGCTGACTGTCCTGTGATACTTCTTTGGTCTTTTACATTGGATTCCCTTCCTGACACAGAAGATCTGGTGAGAGGATTGACTCTATCTAGAAGTTTCTAGAGATTCAGTTCCTTGAGAGTGTCTGGCAGAGCAGACATATTTCCTAAGGTTTGTCAGCCCCTCACAGCAGCACCTTCCTGTGATATCCTGTCTTATTCTATAGTGGAATCAAAGACTATGGCTTCCAGCAAGATTCTATGACATTTTGTCATTTGTCAATTTTATTAAACTGCACATTTACTGAACTCCAAATTAATGTAATAGATTTACATTGATGTCTCTGGGTCCTTGGGTGTGCCAACAGATGGGTTGGAGGATTCTATGAACCCCCAGAAACTGTAAATGTATACACACATGCACACACACACACACACATACACGTGTGTATTATATATTATAGTTACATAAATTATATATAATGTACTAATTATATACAATACAAATAATTAACTTGATTCTCAAAGAGAATTATAACATCCCACAAAAAGAAAATTAGAAATCACTGGTTTAGAGATTCACGTCCTCCACTTTAGGATAAATTTAAATGGCATTCATAATTCACTTAAATTACTTTCTGTGAAGTATAATATCTGATTACTCTGAAATGATAAGTGCATTTTTAGAAACTTACTTATGTGGTGTCATAATTATTTAGGGGAATAAATAGCTTTTATCTAGTCCTGGATTAGGTGTTTTGGAAAATCAAGCCTTTAGAATAACAAACAATGCTGTGATCAATACTATGCACTACTAACCATCTGAAGGGGATTTCAGCAGATTGAAAGATGACTTCAGATGACTGAAATTAAAACCGAAAACGCTTACCAAGTATCCTATTGAGTGGCAGTGTATCGCTTAATGCCACCAACACACTCCAATGGGGCCCTGACAATACTCCAGGTTGGAGAAAGGTGTGCTGTGCCTGCGCTTGCTCAGTGCAGGGAAAAGGGGAGGATCACAGGTTCTAGGCCCAGACGACCTGGGTTCCAGCCTAGTTTCATCACTTTCTAGGGTGTGACGTTGGACAAGTTACTTCTTCTCCTCTCTCCATCATGCAGTTTCCCCATATAAGGGGGGGTAATAACAATACCTCCTCCTTCAAGTTTGTGGCCGTGCTTTAATAAATAAATCAAGTACCATAATAAACAGTCACCATTACTGTTACATTATGCCTCAAGTGACACCTATTTACACATATTATAAAAATAAACCAAAGGCTACCATGTAGGGTCTCATGATGGTAAACCTAGAGATGGGACCTAATTCTTTGTAATGGATTTGTTTATGACCAATATACAAGACTAGATGGCCTGATTTGTAATGACTCATTAGTTTGTTTATGTCAGAAGTAAAAACACAGCTTAACAGACTAAATGTCTTCAGGAAAAGGATGTAACTTCCTAGGAAATCATAAAGGAATTTGAAATGAAAATAAAAACTGTGTTCCCCCTTAGGAGTCAAATATTTTGACTAAATGAATGTAATAATTTGACCCGATTGAGAAAGTCGAATGGCCCGGGAAGGGCTGATTTACATCTTGCCTGAATCAATATACCAAAGGAAAAATGTTCTCAGCCCCACCTTCCATACAGCACTTCAGGTGCTGGCTGACTTAGGAAGGTCTCTAACTGGTCTGGAAGTGTGGGGCTTCCTGGGACCTCCCTAAACAGCCCTTTCACAAAATTCTGTTCAAGCCTAGCAAAACTAGATGTAACTTCCCTTTTGAGAGGGATAGTATTTCACTTCTTTTAAAATTTCTCACAAAACCTTGTACTCCAAAGTTTCTTGAGTCAGTTTTGATGACTTGAATTGAAATTCCTCTATGAAATTGAGGGGGAAAGACTTGATCTATGTGACTCCTTGAAAAGTAAATGGGTCACATCTGGCCAAAATGGAACTGTGACTGCGTTTAAGGCACCCATTTCAGCCTGTGCTTCTCTCAGTAACCCTCAGAGTTCATAAGAACCAGTTGTTATGCAGGATTTTAGAATTTCTTTTATTTATCCTTCATTTACGGGAGTATTTCCTTTTTGGGCCTGAATCCTAATTCAAATCCTATCTCCTAACCTCAGAAATATCTAGATTTCCCTTAAAATATTGCTATCTGGATTAGATTCATGAAAGGTAATGTAAAGGCATTCCTTATAACTTCTCCTGCCACAAAGATTTAAATATACACTAAAAGCCTTTCCCAACCCTACAACTACCACCCCCCCCCCTTTTTTTCCTGTACCAAATCTAGGACTAGCTTTAAGAAAATCTGTAAAACACATCCCTGTTCCCTTACACTTTGGTTCTGTTTTATGGGTATTTTTTCATTGCTGCTCATGATGGGGATGCAGAGTTTTACACATTTGCACAGTCCTTTAACAGCTTCCAGTTCTTTCACTATTTTTCTTAACACCACAAAACCCTAGTAAGTGGATACTAGCAGCCTTAGTAGAGCTGAGGAAACTGAAGCCCAGAGATGTTGGCATGTGTCCAGAGTTCCAAAGCAACCTGGACTCAAATAACACGGCAGTTTATGTCCTGCCCTTGCTGTCCATGCCTGTTCCCTCTGATGCCGGTTGTGATCACACAGTAATGTTAGCTACTGAAACCATTCTTTATAGACTTTAAGTTTGTTCTCTTGGTCTTGTCCATGAAGTACTCTACGAGGTGCAGCTAGCACTTTGGAACCTGACAGATTAGCCTGATTCCCACCTCCATCTCTTACTCATTGTGAAACCTTGAACATCCTAACATAAAGTGACATTTACTTGTGAGAAGGAGTAAAGGAGGGTGACACATCTATTCCAGTGCTTGGCCCATTGTGGGCATCCAATAAAAAGTAAAAACAGTATAGTCATTCACAGCAGGGGAATTCTCCTAGACCATTTCCTAAAGATGTATTCCAGCCCTTCTACTTTCAGGATCCTCCAAGAAAACTCTTCCCAAGGTTAGGGTGCCTATAAATCACGTAGGTATCTTAAGATGCAGGCTTGATTTAGCAAGTCTGGGGTGGACTTGGAGTTCTAACAGGCTCTCAAGCCTGCCAGTCCTTGGACCAAACCTTAGAGTAGAGAGAATGTACCCAGTGAGCTGGGCTTAGGAACAAGATCTTTCAGGACTAGTGATTCTCAAACTTTACAGTTCATCATAATCACATGAAGGGCTTTTAAAATGAAAAAAAAAAAGTGTCCCACCCAGCTGAAGTCTGAGGCCACACAGTGTCATTTCTAACACATTCCCTGATGATGTTGATACTTGTTCTAGGCTTAGCAGTGGGTACTGAAGGCCAGAAGGGAATGTGGTTCCAATGGGTACTGGCTTTCAGGAGGGGATGGATCTCCTGGGGCGAGCTTCCTCCAAAGGCTCTCCGGTCCCCCCTCTCTAACCTGTCGCTCCCCCCATCCTGATATTAGCGGCCGCCCTTTACCTTGTAGACATGGATGGGGATGTCAATGATGATGTGCAGCAGGTCTCCCAGAGCCAGGCTGGCTATCAAGATGTTAGGGCCGTTTTGCATGCTCTTGTTCTTGCAAATGATTCTCAGCAGGGTGGCGTTTCCGATGACACCCACCAGGAACACTAGGCAGGACACCACCGTGTTGATATACTTGAAAGATTGTTTGATCTCGATGGGTCCATGGCACGGGGGAGGGACGCGTGGCGGGGTTCCCCCGGGCTTCCCTGTTTCAGGCATCTGCGGCGGTGCGGACGACCCCGGCACGCTGGCGTTGGACCCCCTCAGCCAGGAGGCCTTAGTGGGGGGCGTCATTATCTCTCTGGTCCCCCAAAGGAGCGGAGTGGCCCCAGTCGGCGGGAATCCCCTCTCTGCTCCCCGGACACCCGCCACGCTGCAGGCTAGGATCAGCGCCACCAGGGCGCGTCCGCACAGGCTTGGCAGCAGCTGCATGCTGCTGCCTGCTCCAGTGAGCGCTGGCTGGCCGCTCCGCTGCTTTCAGAGTCTGAAAAACCAGCAGGGGAAGGAAGACAGGACACTTGGGTCAGCTATCCCAGTCACGCCCCTGCAAGCCGCTAACGCCGAGGGCAGAGGCGCCGTGTCTCTGCGCACAAAAGTAACTCTGGTTTGGGCGCCCGTGGGAAACGCGTGTGCGACCTGCCTGCGCCCGTCGACTGTCCTTCCTGAACCAGATTTCCCAGTGGTTTTTCTCCCCTGCGTCCTCCTCCCGCCTTCCCCCCCCACCCCTGGTGGTAAATAACTCACGGTGGGGCGGAGCGCTCTGGAAGGAGTGCTGGGGGGTGGGGGGGCGGGGGGGGGGAGAAAGGGTGGGTATCCAAGGCAAAGCTCTCGGGCTTCTTGCTGTGCCCTGAGTAAGCCTGTACATTCTGGCGAAGGACGCGTGAGGACTGGGGGAAATCAAGGCACCCGGAGGCCTTGGCCAAGGGCCTGTGCCCATTTCTGCACTTGGCTCCGCGGGGAACTCCGGGACCGCGTCTCGGAACGCCAAGACTCCTCCTGGTGGGGGAAAGCCGCCACTCTCCCGCTGCCTGCGCTCAGGCTCCTCGGCGCCCGCAGGACTGCGCCGGCTGACTCGCAAAATCTGAGACTTCTCAGCTCGCTCCGACTGGGGAAGACTATCAGCCTTAATTCCGAAGCTTCGGTCCCTTCCGAACGCCCTCCTTTACTCCAGCTTCAACTCGCTGTGTTTGTAACATATGTATATCATATAATACTATATTTGGGGAATATATATCCTTTGGGATCTCTACATCCACAGATATAGATATCCCAAACTAGTAATCCAAGCTTAACCCCCCAGGACCAGGTTCAATCACTGGTTTTAATTCCACACTAAGCCAGAATGTTTACCTCGCGAATGGGACGCACCCGGCGCAGAGCGACCAGCGAGGACTTCCTTCTCGGGAAGTGCTGGGCTCGCCCAGCTCGGTCCGTCCGGCTCCGGGAGCAGAGCACACCTCCCTTCAGCCGCAGGCGGGTCTGGCTCTGACCACACGCTGAGGGAAGGCCAGACCGTGGAGCCCCTACAGCTTACTCCCAGGCCCTGCTGTTCCTAGATAAGTACTTATAGTCATTCGTCCCTTCCCCATCAATCACCGCCAGACTCCTCCCGCGCCTCCCGACCGCGCGGAAACCTTTGCTCCTGGGCGACGCCGGGACAGCTGCAGGAGCTGCCCGCTGGAGAGGACAGTTCGCAGCCAGAGATGAGCGAGGCACTTAGTCACAGTTCTGAATTATTCACACGAGGACAAGTTTCTACGCACTCGGTGACGCACTTGGGTTCTCTATTACACGTGTTAACATGGACTTTTAATGCCTGTGACTTTTCTTTCCGTTAAATACCCCGCGTGATATCTAAGACCTGGTTGGTGTGGGGGTCGCTGCTCTTCGCTCTGTTTTTATTTTGTTCTTCAATTTCAAGTCCACACCCCTCCCAACACGGAAGAGCCCGACCCTTTCTTCTGAAGCCCCCTCACTGCCCTGGGAGAGGACTACAGTCCTTCCCTTACAATCTCCAGCAGCGAGTATACTCTTTTCGTGCCATGGCCTGAAGTGTTATTGTCAGGCCACCTCAGGGATTTTTATACTGTTGAGAGACCTGATACCTATAGGGCACAGGAAAATAATCAGAAAGCTGCCATACAAATTCAGGATGATGTTTATCAGGCAGAGCCATAAAATAATTCTTTCCTATCCACCCTTTAACTCAATTTTTATGGGGGAGAGAGAAACAGTAGGCTGACAGTTTTTTCCCAAAGATTTTATAAAACAGAAGTCAGAAATTCTACCTGTGTGATGCACGTTGACTGCTGTCTTGCAGTCAACTTGTTGGATCTGTGAAATTTCTGACCCAAAAGGAACCATTTCATGTAGCAACTCAACTCATGTAGAGACTAGATGGCTCATTCTTGGCTTCACAGCTAGTTAATGGTATCGAGGGACAGAATCTTGAATTTTTGACTCCTATGCTTTTTGGGAAAGTGGAAGTGGAAAATCAATTTGTATTTTTAAAAGGTGAATTTTAAGTGTGAAATATTGTCTAAAGAACATGTTAAGGAGTAAGGCGAAAGGAATGTGAAATATGGCCTAGGGTTGTGAGTGCAACTCACAGGGACTTATCCTCCCTGTCTGGGTAAGAACAAGGTCAACATTCAGTTGCTTCAAAGTCGATCTAAGTAACAATATACAGTGTTATGTGAATGAGGAATTATATGGGTGCTCCATACATTCATTTGAAGTATGAATATTTTGCTCAGTTTTGGACGTGCCTTCGTATACATCCCTTTTCCCCACCATACATAGAAACCCTACAGATGGGGCCCCTTTCTCTCCCATTCACTCTTCCATCTTTACCACCACTTGCATTCATCTTTCTTCCACTCAGTCCTAGATGTCTATCCTAAGCCTCACTGAGATCTACCTCTTCCTTCTTCTCATAGCACTGTAACACTGTTAAACATCATCGAGCACTTGATCACATAGAGACTTTTATGGGTTTCTATTGATTTCATGTGAATTTCTTTTTCACCATAGGTACAATCCTAAAAAACTGAGTGTTGTTTTGGCACCGTCACAGTATGGGCCACAAGTTGAGCTCAAGAAATATTTTTTATAGATCTGATAATTACATTTGAAGTTATTTAATCATATTTTAGTAACTCTAGCTGTAGAGCTCAAGAGCAAAACCAAATAATTTTAAGGTGAACATACACATTCCTCATCTGGAATTTAAAATACAATTATCGGCTACCTATTATAGGGCCTACTATCTATATTAGGCACCTCATTACAGGGTCTCATTTACTCCCTCACAGCAGTCTTTGAGTTAGAAATTGTTTTTCATGATTTTACAGGTAGTGGAATAGAGTATCAAAAATTCACTCAAGGTCACATGGCTAGTTAGTTGTGGGACTATGATTTGGAGCCAGGATTTGAATCCAACACTATCTGGTTACACAGACTGTACTCTTAATTAACTTAATTACATAGAGTCTAAACAAATTTTTTTCTTATTTTGAGAGAGCAGTGTTTTAGACATCGGATTTATTTGAAGTTTCATCTTAAATTGACTAAAAATGTAAAGGTAACCATGTGAGAGATTTATTATTTGATCCTTGTGAATGACCTTAATCAAGCCACCAGAAATTCAGTCTTAGGTTCCCTATTTGTAAAATGGAGGGAAATGATTAGATGATCTCTAAAGTTACTTCTTGCTCTAACACAGCAGTCTGACAGACAAACTAACTGACCCTGAGGAGCAGAAAAGTGAGAACATGCTTCTTCCTTTTTGCTTTCTCTATTCATGCTCTGCACAATACAAGGTTGCTTTTTGTTTTGCTTTGTTTTTTTCACCTTATGACTTGTAAAATCTCTTATTGAGAAATTTATTTATAGATTCACCAGTAGTTAACATCTTGTGTAAATTTCATTTGTAAATAGGAGCAAATACTTGTATCACATTTGAATGCTCCTTCACTGAAAACTTTTAAGTTTGAATTAATTTTGTAGTTAGCTTTTATAAAGAACTTTTTTTGACTTAGTACATGTGGAATCTTTTACAAAATTACTTTTATTAAGGCACTTTTTGAAATTTCCTAGGAAGTGTATCAAAATCTCAGATTGGCTAAAACCACCCATCAAAGAAAATGTCCCACTATCCATTTAAAATGCTTTAACTAGAAGGTGGTCCTGAAGACATGGTTGAATGGTTGAATGCACTTCAGAATTCATTCCTCAAAGAGCTTTGCCATGGGGAACTTGCCCAAAGCAAACTTTTTTCCCTGGTAAAAGAACAAAGAAAAGCCCCTTTAGCCACAAAAAAGCTAATACTTTTATGTAGTCCCCTTGATATGAATGTACCCTTCAAAATCTACCTTGCATTCTCTAAATCATGAATGCTGAGGGACAAGGTGTGTGAAAAACACAGAAAGAATTGGTTCAATTGCTTCTCCACACATTCCCCTAGGAACAGATCCAATGATCAAATAGTGGTTGAAGAAAAGAAGATTTAAAATGACTGCACAAATCAATAGAAAACAGCCTGAGCATTTCTATTTCTTGGATTTTTCTCTTATTTGACTGGAGCTCTTTGTAACCTACAATTAAGGATGTTTTAAAATTCTTTTTAAATTAAGGTATGATTGATATATAGGCAAATGGACAGGGCATAAGTACACAATTTGAAGAAATTTGGCAAATGTTTACATCCCTGTGACGCATACTTAATGAGGTTTTTAAGAAAATGTATTTTCCTTCTAAAGTATTATAGCAAAATTTGACTATTTTGGATTTGGACACTATTCCTATTAAAAGTTTAATTATGACATTATTTCTACTTTGGCAACTTATTTATTCTTATTATCAACTTCTGTAACTGAAACATGATTCATAAATTAGAGGTGTGATTATAAATGAGAGAATCTAGGATCTGAAACTTCATTGATGGTTGTGTGATAGTGCCTAGTTCTAGTCCATGCCCCTAAAGTCATGAAAATTTGATAGATTTATAGTAACTAGAAATAAGGCATAATTCATTCTTTTTTTGCTTACTGAATATTATAAGAAACAGGAAGATCACACTCTCTTTTTTCCTGTCTGAGAAAAGCAAAATAGTTCAGCTACTTCTACTAGTAGGCTACGGTCTACTTTAATTAAAAGATTTAATTAAAAGGTTTGCTCTCCTGGTTATGGCTTAAGCAATTTTTATATTCGTTTCTCTAATATATTTTTTTTTCTTTTTACACCAGCATCAGTGAAAAAAAAAATAAAAAGAATGTAACCCAGTCTACAAACTCTTTAAAAGAATTCACAAGAACTCTTTGGCACAACTTTAAAAATGTATTAGAAATTTTTCAGGCTAAACAGGCAGTCCAACCTGTGTTTACATGGTCTGTCAGTGCATGCTTGACATTTATGTAAATTATTCTTAGCCATTCAATCATAGACAAAATACTACCACAGATACAAGGTTGCTTTTTGTTTTGCTTTGTTTTTTTCACCTGATGACTTGTAAAATCCCTTATTGATAAATTTATTTGTAAATTCACCAGTAGTTAACATCTTGTGTAAATTTTATTTGTAAATAGGAGCAAAAACTTGTATCACATTTGAATTCTACTATATGAAAGACACTCATTTGGGAGGCTGTTATTTCATATGGTTTATAATTTATGATGAGTTTATGGATCTCTAAATATATTCTTTAATTTTCACCTTTCCTTATTTTCATTCTTTGTGTATCCTAATGGTATTTCCAGAGGGATGTAAAATAGTCAAAGGAAATTAGAAAGAGAAGCTTCAGAGTTTAACAATTTATTGTTGAATAAAGGCGAGTTGTTATTTCTTTTAAAAAAAAAGGAAAAGTTCTTTGCATTACAAAATAGAGTATTTTAAAACACTGTGCTTGTCTCCTCTCATGACCACATCAAAAATCACAACTAAACTACAGAACAACCATACTCAGAATCACTTGAAGTCTAACTGAACTGTAGCCCTACAACTACAGACATACATTAAAAGCCACCTTGGGACTGGTAGGTGGGGCAGAGACCAGAATGGGCTGGTGCAACACTCACGTGGGACCACTAAAAATTGGGAGGGATATCTCAGCTGTGGAGGTCCCCCCAGCCCCACACCAGACTCCCCAGTCTGGGGTTCCAGTGCCAGGGAGAGAAGTCCTATAACTTCTGACTGTGAAAACCAGCAGAAATTGTGGCTCAGTGAGACAAGGTTGGCTGGAGTCTCAGGTCCTCCCATTTAAGGGCTCTTGCACAGACTTACTCGCTGATGGACTCACTTGCTCTGAGCTCCATCAGTGGGGCAGCATCTCAAAAGTCACCAGGGACATACAGGGAGGGACTGAATTGTCTGGCTTCAGAGTGAGGACTGGAGGGACAGCTTTCTCCTGGATTGAGGAGCTCGCAGAAGCCATTGTGTCTTCGTTGAGCCCTTCCTACTCCCAGTGTGCAGATGCAGGCAGCCACCCTATCTGAGTCTCTATCAACCTGGCTAACACTGTTGATTAGTCTGATCCCGGTAATGCCCTGAGACTCTGCCACACCCAACTTTCAGGCCTACCCAAGCTGCTTCCAGTGGCTTTTCCATACAAACAGGCTATCTTGGCTCATGCTGCAGACTTTACTCAAATTTCTCAAAGGTTCACAAAACCCAAACAAATAGCATATGGCTTTTGCATTTCTTGTACCTCTTGCCTATGAGCTCCAAGCCCGGCACTAGCAACAGCCAGCCTGTGTGGAGCTTGGCTTCTCCAGGCACCTCCAAACACAGTGCAAGTGTTGACCATCTGAAAATTTCTATGTGGCTCATACCAGGTGGCCTCAGGCAGGGCACAGGCTAAACTTGGCCTGCTTTAGGGGCCCTCCCAGGAGTTCCTGGAGCTGGCATGCCCAGTAGCAGGCTTTGGCCCAGGCTAGAACATCACATAGTTGCCTCCAAGGTTGATACACCCAAAGGGAAGAATAGGTAAGCATCAAAGCCAGGCTAAAGCTAATCCTGATCCATGAGGCCAGCCCCTACACAACAGCTCCTCCTCTGTAGTCATGGCCAGTCCTCACAACCAATCAGCCTGAGGGTGAATCCCTCCCACTGATGTGCAAACAGCAACCAAGGCTCAGCTACAACAGCAGGGCACACACAACCCACACAAGGGACACACCTGATGCACCCAGACAGGGAGACAGAGCAGCCCTACTTAATACATAGAAACAAACACAGGGAGGAAGCCAAAATGGGGAGACAAAGAAACATTTCCCTAATAAAGAACAGAATGAAGCTCCAGAAAAAGAACTAAAAACTGAGACAACAATCTACCGGATGCAGAGTTCCAAACACTGGCTCTAAGGATGCTCAATGATCTCAGGGAGAACTTCAACAAAGAGATAGGGAACATAAAAATGGAGATAGAAAATATAAAAAAAGAACCAGTTAATAATAAAGAATACAATAACTGAAATGAAGAATGTATTAGAGGAAATCAGTATTAGAGGGAAGAATGTATTAGAGGGGAACAGTACGTTAGAATGAAACAGAACATTGAATCAGTCATTTGGAAGAAAAGCACTGAAAGCACACAATCAGAACAGCAAATAGACAAAAGAATCCCCAAAAAATGAGAATAGTTTAAGGGACCGCCAGGACAACATCAAGCATACCCTTAATCTCATTGTCAAGGTATGAAAAGGAGAAGAGATAGAGCAAGACATTGAAAACTTATTTGAAGACATAATGATTGAAAACTTCCCTAACCTGGTGAAGGAAATACACATACAAGCCCAAGATGTGCAGAGAGTCCCAAACAAAATGAAGCCAAAGAGTCCCAAACCAACACATCAAAATAAAAATGCCAAAGGTTAAAGACAAAGAGAGAATCTTAAAAGCATCATGAGAATTGGTTATCTGTAAGAAAGTTGGTTATCTGTAAGAAAGCACTCACAAGACTATCAGTTGATTTCTCAACAGAAACTTTGCAGGCCAGAAGAGATTGGCATGACAGCAAACTTATCATTTAGAATCGAAGGACAGATAAAGAGCTTCCCAGACAAGAAAAAGCTAAAGGAGTTCCTCACCACCAAATCAGTGTTACAAGGATTCTTAGAGGGACCGCTTTAAGACTAAATAAATAAATAAATAAATAGGCAATAACTACATATCTATCAACAATTCATTTAAATGTAAATGAATTAAAAGCTCCAATCAAAAGATAGGTAGGTAAGGGTCTTTCTTACCCATTCATTTAAGAAAACAAGACCCTGACATATGCTGCCTACAATACACTTACTTCAGATCAAAAGACACACAGAGACTAAAAGTAAGGGATGAAAAAGATATTTCATGAAAATGGAAACAAACAAATAAAAAAAGCTGGGACAGCAAAGCTTATCCAAGACAAAAACAGACTTTAAAAAAAGGCTATAAGAAGTAACAAAGAAGGACCCAATAATCCCATTTCTGGGTATTTATCTGAAGAAACCCAAAATGCTACTTTGAGGGAATGTGTGCATACATATGGTCATTGTAGCATTATTTACAATGGCCAAGATATGGAGGCAGCCTGGGTGTCCATCGATGGATGAATGGATAAAGAGGAGGTAGTACATATACACAATGGAATATTGCTTGGCCAGGTAAGGAAATGGGATCTTGCCATCTGCAGTGGCATGGACGGACCTGAAGTGCATTTTGCCAAGTGGAGTATGTCAGACAGAGAAGGACAGATGCGATGTGATTTTCCTTATATGTGGAATCTAAAGATCAAAATAAACAATCAAACAGAAACAAACTCATAGATATAGAGAACATTTTGATAGTTGCCAGATGGGAGGGGAGTTTGAGGGGGTAGGTGAAAAACAGGAAAGGATTAAGAAGTACAAATTGGTTGTCACACAGTAGTCATGGAGATGTTGAGTATAACATAAGGAATATAGTCAATAGTACTATGATAACAATTTACGGTGTCAGATGGGGACTAGATTTATCAGGGTGATAGATGGGTGGTGGTTGAGGGACAGGGTGAAAAATGTAAGCATTAAGTATAAATTCATAGTTACAAAATAGTCATGGGAATGTAAAGCAAAGCATAGGGAATATAGTCAATAAATGGTAATAACTATGTATAGTGCCAGCTGGGTACTAGACTTCTTAAATTTTATAAACGTCTAACTTCTAAAAAACAAACAAAAAACCAAAATAGAGTATTGTAGGAGATAAGGAAAAGAAGAATTTCCACAGCAGGATTTTATTTAAAAAATCAAAATAATTGCAGAGGTAGTGGGTAAAAAGTAGCAGGTAGGGAGGCAGGAGGGATATAGCAACAGGGAACCCAGAGAGTGATTAATTCTTTGGATACCTACATTGTTTATTTTTTATTGTGGTAAAACACAAACAAAAAAATATAAAATAACATTCACTGTCTTAATCATTTGTAAGTATACAATTTAGTAGTTTTAAGAATATCCATATTTTTTTTGTGTAATAGATCTCCATAACTTTTTCATCCTGCAAAACCGAAACTCTCTGCCCATTACAAAATAACTCTCCTATCCCTGCTCCCCACAGGCCCTGGTAGCCACCATTCTACTTGATTCTGTGAATTCAACTACTTTAAATACCTCATATAAGTGGAACCATACAGTTTTTGTCTTTTTGTGACTGGCTATTTCACTTAGCTTAATGTCCTCAAGATTCATCCATGTTGTAGTATGTGACAGGATTTTCTCCCCTTTTAAGGCTGAACTGTATCCCATAATATTCCATTGTATGTATATACTACATTTTATGTATCCATTTATCCATCCATGGATATTTGGGTTGTTTCCACATCTTGGCTACTGTGAATAGCATTGCAATCAATGAACAGGTTCTATAGACTGAATATTTGTGTGCCTCCAAAATTCATACATTGAAACCTATTCCCCATTGTGACGGTATTTGGAGGTGGGCCTCTTGGAGGTGGAGCCCTCATGAATGGGATTAGTGCCCGTATAAAAGAGATTTCAGAGAGCTCCCTCACACCTTCTGCTGTTTGAGATACAACAGGAAGATGGCAGTCTGAACCAGGAAGTGGGTTTTCACCACATCCCAAATCTGCCCAAGTCTTGATCTTTGACTTCCCAGCCTCCAGAACTGTGAGAAATAAATTTCTATTGTCTATAAGCTATCCAGTCTGGCATTTTTGTTATAGCAGCCCCAAAATGGATGTGCAAATATCTCGTTGAGACCCTGCTTTTAATTTTTTGGATATATACCCATAAGTAGGATGGCTGGATCATATGGTACTTCTATTTTTAATTTTTTGAGGAACTGCCATACTGTTTTCCATAGCAGTTTTACTCTTTTACAATTGCACTATTTATATTTTAAAGTAAACTAGCTCTCAGAAAATAATTTATAAAATCACTGAGTAGAAAATATGAATAGGTAAATTATAATGTCATTCTTTAAATCCATCAGGATTGAAAAAACTGTTTTAAAGAAAAACAAAACAAAAAAAATCTCCCCTCATTTCTTAGTCTCATAATGGAGAGGATTGATGCCAAACAAAAGAATAAACAGATAACTCAATTTCCAATATAAATTGCAACATCAATCCTTGATGATCCTTTCTTCTAGAGCTTATATGAGAAAAGAAAATCTTTTGGTTGTTGCAATGGGCAGGTATGTACACTTGGGCAGTGTGATGTGTAATTTGCTTTCTAATATACTATGACGTCAAGGCTTCTGTGAAGCTTTACCACTTTTCCTTCTTACATCACCCAAATGCATACCTTCCCCCAGCTTCCGTTGTCTGGAACTCCATAGTCAAGAACTAATGTGCTCCTTTCTTGAGAGCAGGTTTTTCCTACTGAGGAGGTAAAGAGAATCTTCAGGGACAAGGCCAGAAAGTCCCCCCCCCCCGCCCCTTATTCAGCAACATTTAATGTATTAAAGAACAGTTTCAAAAAAAAGAAAAACTCAAAATAGGAAATATCACAGTCTCTTAAGAGCAATACATTCAATACATTTAATATACTCAAATAGAAAACATATTATTCACGCTACAGGTTTTTAATCTTCCTTGGACAACACAAAAAACACAGTACTCAGACTGCGTTTTAACAAGAGGAGACAGACAGTGGTTGCGTGATGTGAGAATGGTGTTTAAGAGGAATGTTCAAGATACTGGGCACCAAATACCAGGCAGGAAGGAAGGATATAGTAAAGGGAATCTGGTGATGGTCCATAATGGCTGAATGTCTCCCACAAGGCCACAATGAGGTATCACCTGGGACACTAGTCATCTCAAGGCTTGAGTGGAAGAGGATGTGCTTCCAGCTCACTCAGGTGGCAGGCCCCACCTGACTCTTTGCCAAGGTCCTCGCTGGCCAGAGACATCGGTTTCTTGCCATGTGGACCCCTGAATAGCACAGCTCACAGCCTTGCACCTAGCTTCTCTCGAATCAAGCAAGCAAAAGGGTGAGAGAAAGTGTCCAATATGGAAGTTGCTGTCTTTTGGTAAGCTAATATTGGAAGTTACATCCCATCACTTTTTCCATATTCTGTTCATTAAATGAGTCATTAGGTCCAGCCCACATTCCAGGGGAGGAGATTATACAAGGGTATTTACGACAGGAGGCAGGGATAAGTTAGGGCCATTTCAGAGGCTGTCTGCTACATCTATTAAGATAACTCTAAAGAATAAGCTAGGGCTGAGAGACAGCACCAAAGGAGGATAAACGTTTAGGAAAAAGGGCCCCTCCCCAAAGGGGAGAGGAGGGTTGCAGCCCCCTCGGTGGTGGGGAACTTCACCCAGTGCACCTGGGCCAGAGTGGATCCCTGGCCAAGTTTGGTATGCAGGAAGCATCCTGCTGGGGAGGAGGGGGTAGGCTGAGCCTGGCATGCAGGAGAACAGAGAAGAGACAGGAGAGTACAAAGTCTTGGCACAAGACTGGTAAGCAGGAACCATTTGCTGGGGTTTCAGCAACTTTCGTGAGGGTGAGGTCCAATGGTGTCCCTCACACATACTGCTGGCCCATGGCTTGAAGCTGAGTTTCCGTTTATGTGGGAGCTCATTTACTTCTGGCTCCTCTTCTTAAGAGGCAACACCTTTGAGTCACAATGAAAACAAAGGACATTTAGCAGGACTCCCACCCATAGGGTGTCCTGGACTCAACTTTTGTCCTCCTAGTTCTGAAAGATGGAAAAAGCTGCCTCTTCTCAGAACTGGATTGGCAAATGCCCAGGGTCAGCAAAAGTGGCCTCAGAATGACAGACTCAATTTTTTGGGAATGAGGACCAGTAATTCATTACGTTGTTAACGCTTTGGTGGCTTCAAGCTAATCAAAATGCACATATACATATATAAGGTATCTACCTATCTTTCCATTATCTATCTATCATCTATCATCTTTAACAGAAAAGTTGTTCTTAATTACCTAGTTTTCCATTCTTGGTGGTAGAAGTCTGAGACGTAAGGATCACTGTGGGAGCCATCGGGTCCTTGATCTGGGAGCTGGAGTAAGTGCAGAGATTCCCAAGTTGAGGTAGGTTGAAGGCTGGACTCTTGACTACATCTGACCTTCTTCTGCATTGGTGTAGGAGCTGTGCAGGCCTGAAATTGCACAAGAAAGGTATTAGCAGACCCGCCTGGGCGTGTGAAGCTTGAGGAAGTCTGTATCAAGGAACTAGGTCAAGGGTGAGGGTGCTCAGTAGGAATTTGATACAAATTCTCCCAATTTGACGATTTTGTGAGAGACTAGCCCCGACACTTAGGTGAATCTCACCATCAGGAACTTCACAGAAATGTCTTTATGTTATTTTTCCAATTCCAAAGCAGCTGAAAAAGGAGGTGAAGGATTATTATCAATAGTGTGCTTTGGATAAAATTTATCCCGAGTAAGTGCTGTAACACCTTTAGACTCTCATATTTTTTCTTCTTCTAGCACCTTTATCCATCCATACATCCAGATATTCACAATGAACAATCCGTATCTTTTGAGGGAATTAAGTATTTGCAGAAAAAGTATTGTTACTCATGTATAATCTCTGCTATTAATCTCTGATATTCAATCAAGTAGATAAGCAATTAAATTAACCCTTTATCTTATAAATATTTGGGGGTAAATAAGATACCACTTTTATTATATACACATATGTGTTTGAATCTAAATTATTTAGCACTCTAATATAGTATCATATTTTTAATGTTGTAATGTTAACCACTGTGTTGTGTCAAGAACTAAGTGACCTGATCTTTGGTGGTCCTCATTTACCACCGAGAAATATTCTGAGAAAATATTTCATCCCTTTTGTTTACCACCGGGTGGTTTTGGTATTGTTACCAAATATTTTATATATTTTTTTCATGACAGTTCCTTTTCGGTTTAAAATTAGCTAAAGCACATGATATTTTAAGGAGCTTTGTTTTCGAGAGGAATGTTTTTTCCTGAAAATGTTTACCACTGGAGGCATCAGTAATGTATTTGTCTTAAAATTAGCTCTAAAAACACATATTTAAGTTATTTAATCTGAAATATAATGGATTTGCCTGAAAAACAAAAATGACCTTTTTCCGTTGGCATTCTAGACATAACACAGCTTCTCAGAAACCAAGAGAAGATCTAGTCTAAGAAGAATGTGTCCTTACCTTTCCTCTAGGGAAACACTAAATGTGCTTTAGGGATATGAAGCAAAGGCAAAATGTTATTGTCTTAGTAACATTTTCACCAAATTCTTTAAGAAGAATTTCCTAACTATTTCTTAAAATATTTCTAATGCTTAATTTAACAATTTAACAATCTAATGCTTAAAATATTTCCAAATGCCAACTTTAAAATTACATTCTGTAAGTATTACATTTACTTAGAGTGTAGCCCTTTAGCAAAAGATGAAGTAGAAACCAAAGCAATAATGGCTGATTCAGTGGTAGGCTTTTTCAGCTGATAATGTAGTTCAGTTGTATTTCAACATGTATCAGCTTTACATTTTAGGTTCAGACATTGGTGGTCAAAACGTTAGTGATTCATTTCCTGTCATTATGCTGCTTATTACAACAGATTTCTGGAAGTGACTGAACCATGGAAGAAACCACGTAAAGGTATTGTGTGTGTGGCATGAGCAATGCCATGAAGTGTTTTGAATATTATAAATCCTCATAGCATATGACTGAGAGACCAAAATATCTTTCCAGTCACAAATATAATATAGGAGAAAGAGAGTAAGATAAACATATAAGGTCTGGTCATGGTAAGATGTACCTTTTCATACAAACATATGTGTGAATATTCGTTGATACATAGCAATGTTATATTGGCTTTAGCATGGTCTTACAATGTAGCTTCTGTCCTCTTTAGATGGTCTTTTATTTTCTCTAAAAACACATGATAATAGACTTCCCCTTCCATGGCTAATATTTGCTATTATTTGGACTAAGCTTTATCTAGCTTACAGCAATGAGATATCAATTCTCTAAGTTCTTATGTGGGCTAGATATTTTTCAAGGCTCAAAAGACTGATTTGTCTTTAGGCACATTTTCAAATACTATCCTGGTAACAACCTTCCTTTTAAACTCTTGGACTAGAAACAAGAGAGAATCATGCCCCTTTGTAAGAGAGGTGACTTGGAAAAAAGATAAGATAAGCAAAAAAAAGATAAGCAACTCTGAATTCTGGCCATTTACCTAGCTGAGAAGCCTTATGTGCACCATTTTACCTACATGTATCTTCTCGGTAAAAGGGGGAGTAAGAATAGTAACTCTACTGAACAATTTAAATTCTATAAAGTTGATAAAGCATTCAGTACAATGCCTGGAATAAAATGACTGTCTAAGAAATATCTTAGATCATTTTTTATAATACATTTTCTGATTCCTGGAAGGTAAATATTAAGGTGGGTACACTTGGTAGACTGCACAATGGAGTCTCTTCAGCAAGGGCTTGCTTCTAATAGACTTGATGCATTTACGAATTGATTAATAGCTGAGTCTGTGCAGTCACCGGTATTCATGCATGAAGCGTGCTTCCACGAAACTACTTTTGGAGAGGAGTAGATAGCTAACTGGACCGCAATGGTATGACTTCCAAATTTTACTTCAGCGTACTTCTTTTTAATTATATATTTAATATTATTAAACATCTGTAACACATTTCCACAAATTACCGTAAATGATTTCTTCATTCTTTGGATGTTTGTTCTCAGGAAGACAATAGTGTTGTGATGGAGAAATGGTTTCAGGTAGAAACTTCCACAATGGTGGACGTAAACCCTCCACATCAGCACAGACCAAAATCATTTCAGAAATTTTCATAGTTTGTTACTTGTTAACTTTTCAAAAGTACATACGAAAAGCTAATTTTAAATCCAGCATTAATGATTCATTCGTTATGTGCCAAAATAGGACTTTTAGCAATTCTGAGATGTTCTCAGAAGTAATGAGACTTGGCGAAACACATGCAGTGCCTAAACTTTGGTCTTGGAGGAGTTTAACCCACACAGCTGGGTCTTGTTATTGGTGCCAGTGGAATTTGTAGCACTATCTATTTTATGACACTTCCACACCTACTTTTACCTTATAAGGTAAAGACTCGAATTCTAAATGTGTATTATACATAGGCCTATATTTAGCACCAAAATAATGATTTTTGGAAGCCAAAGAGAAACAGAAATTCAATCTCCAGATGCTGTTTTTGAAAAGCAGCATCTGAATAGTTGCTGCCCAATGTCATGGTAATGTTGTTGATTAAGATAATTCCAGCCTGTTTTCCTAAAGCCATTCTATAAAGCCAGATTTCTATTTTTAATACAACATCTAAAACACTTATGTACATAATTGGAAATAAAATAAAATGAAACTATAAGTATTGTAAGGACATTGATGGAGTGGCTCAGCTTTATTAGAGTTCATATTTAAATTCATGCCCCCTCCCGTCTGACTTTCCTCACATTGTTGAGGAATTTCTCAAATTTCATATAACAAGTCATACTAAAAAAAAAAAATAAAACTTCTAATTAACCGGCTTATAATTGATACTTTTCAAGAAGCTTTTTCATGCATACTTATTTCTTCTTCTCTGGGAACTGCGTTGACCATGCAGGGTTGGATCTCCTAAGAGACAATTTTTGTGCCATATGACCCAGCCTTGGTGGCCATAGCTGATTGGTGGGAGGTACAAAACCTAAGCTGTCCTATCAATGTCTTTCTCATCGTTTTGTTTTTGTTTCTTTTAAAGTAAATCAGGGAAACAATTTTTCATAGGAGATCGTGGTGGCCTCTGTCAAATGGCAGGGGTCAGTGCACAGTTAAGAAAATGTAGCCAACTAGTCAACTAGAGGGGTGGGAAAGAGCTCTTTTGATTTTGAGTCCCTCTGTCTAGCTTTTTTGAGGCCTCACCATGAACACCACCGCCACCACCACTGTCACCACCATCACCACCATTATCATCAGCGTCACCTTCACCATCATGATCACCATCACTACCACTTCCAAAGATTGTTGGTCCCTTGAGATCAGGGGCCAGGTGCCTGCATACAAACATTAGTTTTTGAACAAATATGCTTAATGTGTGTCAGAGTTAAGCAAAATATAGGTTAATGTCTCTAATAGTTAAATGAAAAATTCCCTTATGAGATTCTAGTCTTTTTTTCTTTTGGAAAAGAAATTACTTGAATTTACTAATTTTCTATTTCAAATGTATGTAGATGCTATTGTGATTAACATAATACAAATTTATTGAAGTAAACTGCAGTGGAGAAAAATTAGAAGCAACCTTCATGTAGCCATTAAAAATTGGTTAAAGCATAATTTTTTTACATCCTTAATATGGAATACTAGTCACTCATTATTGAATAAAGCAGGTCTATGTGGAAAGATGTCCATAATAGATTGTTATGTGGAAGGAACATGCTTCAGAACAAAATGTATAGCTCCAGACTATTTCTATGAATTATATTCACACCTGGGCATGCACACACATATGTGTATTAATATACTTGTAAAACCATAAAGAAAAATCTAAAAATATATGTATCAAATCATTTATAATACTTACATTGGGGTTGCAAAGTGTGTAGAAAGCTTATGAAGGACTCTCACATTTTAGTTGTAGAACTCTGTGTTTTTTAGAATATACTTTAATTAGTATGCAGTTAGTTACTGTGGCAGCCCTTCCTCCTGACAAGGTTTCTGTCTCCTGCTTTTAAATCTATTTGTAGGCCTTTTCTGCATTGTAACAGTGCTAATCTGTGTTACTGATAGAATATGACAGAAATCATAGTATGTGACTTTCGAGATTAGATTATAAAAGACTCTATATCTTTCCTCTTCTTTCCTCTCCTCTTCTCTCCTCTTCCCACCTCTCCTCTCCTCTCCTCTCCTCATCTCCCTTCACCTCCCCTCACTTGTCCTCTCCTCTCCTCTTCTTCCTCTTCTCCACACACTCTGGTCTCTCTCTCTCTCTCATCACTTGATCTGAGAGAAGCTAGCCGTGCCACGTTATGAACATCCCAATGAAGATGCTATGATGTGATTCCTATAGAGAAGCTGAAGCCTCTGGCCATCAGCCAGCAAGGAAGTGAGGCCTTTTAACAGCCATGAGCAAGACCTTGGGACAAGACTCGACAAATTCAGTCAGCTTCAGATGATGAAATCTCTCGTCCACAGCTTGACTACAGTCTGGTGAGACTCCCTGAACAAGAACTACCCAGCAAAATCACTCCTGGACTCTTGACCTCAGAGACGATGTGCTATAATAAATGTTTGATATTTTAGGCTACTAAACTTTGGAGGAATTTGTTATGTAGAAATATACAACTAACATAGTTATTAATAGTAAGTGTTAAGTAAATGCCTGAATTAAGTTCAAAAAAATATATAAATGAATACAAAGAATGAGAAAACAGTTTAAAAAAACAACAACATTTAATTCATGGCAGCTTTATGTAGTTATATGTGGTCTCAATCCATGGATATGAGAAGCAAAAGTACTGTCACCTGGAGGAAGCATGTATAACAGGAAATATATTAACATTGTAAGTATTAATATTATACTTGAAAGGGTTAGAAACATTGTCATACACTACTGTTTATAAAATTGAAGTGATTCTGATTTAGATTCAAAGAAAAGCACTGCTTTCTGTAGACTGGCTTTCTTTTTACGTAGCCATATATAAATATTTATAACACAACATATATACTCATAAGCCCAGATATATGTGTGTGCATACACACATAGACATACATATTTGACATGCTAATAGAAATTACATTGTTTAAAGTTGAATATAAACTAAAGTCTCAATTACAGTAAAAAGTGAAAAAACATTACACATTAATGTTTGTTTTCTAATTAGAAAGGTATATGATTTCATTTAGAAAAATCCACCTATTTATAGCTAAGAATTTGCTCTATGATGATTGAGGGAAACTTCTATCATGAGAACCTGGCTTTGCTCTTTAGGTATGAATACTCAAGTCATTTTGTTATTTGGGAGAGGGTTTTCTTGATATCTTTAGCTTTTGCTTTGATGTTGGGTGGCCCAAATTGGGGATGGAGGTGACAGGCAGTGTAGCAGTGATGGTATGTGAATGATAGCTTGCTTACTGTTTTTAAAATACATCTCATCAACAAAGGCAAATAATAAGTGTTGGAGAGGCTGTGGAGAAAAAGGAACCTTCATACACTGTTGGTGGGAATGCAGATTGGTGTAGCCGCTGTGGAAGGCAGTGTGGAGGTTCCTCAAAAAATTATGAATAGAATTACCATATGACCCAGCAATCCCTCTCCTGGGTATCTACCCAAAAAATCTGAAAACATTTATCCACAAAGATATATGTGCTCCAATGTTCATTGCAGCTTTATTTACGGTGGCCAAGACATGGAAATAACCAAAGTGTCCTTCGATAGATGATTAGATAAAGAAGATGGAGTATATATACACAAAGGAATAATTACTCTGCCATAAGAAAAGATGAAATAATGCCATTTGTGACAAAATGAATGAATCTTGAGATTATTATGCTAAGCAAAATAAGTCACACAGAGAAAGTAGAGAACCATATGATTTTACTGATACGTGGTATATAAAACTAAAAACAACAAAGGAACAAGGCAAACAAATGAGAAACAAAAACTCATAGACACAGACAATAGTTTAGTGGTTACCAGAGGGAGAGGTGGTGGGGGGGTGGTAGATGAGGGTAAAAGGGATCAAATATATGGTGATGGAAGGAGAACTGACTCTGGGTGGTGAACACTCCATATGATATATAGATGATGTATTACAGAATTGTACACTTGAAACCTGTAATTTTACTAAGCATTGTCACCCCAATAAATTTTAATTAAAAAAAATACATCTCAGATTTAAGGGACAAATGATGTGCTACACTTTTCTAATATTTCCCCATATAATAATTCTTTTTCTTGATGCTGAAATTCCTAATAAAATTCTTGTTGAATTGAATACAATTAATGCTTTCATTTCATTCATTCATTCCCTTATCAAGAAACTTTTGAGTATCTGTCAGGTCCATGAGTATTTATGCAGCTGTTCCTAATTGGTTACTTTTCTTCACGTGTTTCCTTTCACAACTTTCCTTGATAGCACAGTATGTACTCTAACTTAGGGTACATGCTGTGCTATTGGGGACAATCATTTCTTATCTGGGAAAACCCAGCTTGCAAGTAGATTCTTCCCAGTTCTAAATATTTTAATGCAATCCCATTGTAAGGGAAACCCTAAAATAAAACTAAGCACCAGAAGATAGATACTATATTGTGGAATAGGTAACTGAAAAAGTGTTAAAGCAAATGCATGGCCAGTTATGAAGATCTCCAGTTATCACAGCTATGAGTAAATAGGCACAGATATGAGTTTTTTGTTTGCTTGTTTGTTTGTTTTAAATATTACTCTGTTTTCTGGACTTTGGCAATAGTTCACTAGCCAATGGATGGATGCAGTCATCTTAGACCTTTCTCCCCATCTCCTTGTTTTAATTATGTATTCAGTAAAGACGTTTACTATCCACAAGCACAGTAGGAATAAAATGATGAAGCAGGCATAGTCCAGGCTCCTCAGGACCCCACATTAGAGTTTTATTAATCTGCCTTCAGTTGTGTCCTCGGATCTCTGTTGACATTTTATGTTGGACCACTTCCCTCTTGATCAGGGACTTACAGATTCCCAGAACCATTAGGTTTTGTCATTTCATGGGTCTGACAAAGATTCTGTTATTTCTTACTGTTGGCTACAGGATTTTGGTACGAGTTGAGTTAGACAACGCTTTTTTCCAGTACTGAATTCTGTGTATTCTGTGACCACTCATTAAAATTGCTGATAAAGAAAAAGTCAGTCTATCTCCAAGATAATCAATTTCCATGAAGCCAGCTATCTTCACATTTGGGAGCATTTTTGCTATGTTGTATATTTTTAAATTTTCCTTGGAATTTTTAGATTTTGAAAGTTCTGTCTCTTTTTCACCTGTGATGGAGAACCATGTCCAATCACAAATTTGATACCTCTGAGCAGGGCCTGCCTTGAAGAGTGAGTGGCCATGTTTAAAGTATGAAGAGGGGACAGAGACCTGACCTACAACAACATATTAGGATACAGTTGATATTTGGAAGGAAGTGATGAGAATTATACTGTCAGGGAACTCATGAAAATTCCTATAAAAGTCTGTATTAAGTATTACACTTTTCAGATGGGAATTTTCTTTATCATCTTAGAATTTTATTTTGTGTTCTCAACACACCCACTACATAGGTTCTGTGACCCACAATACAAGGCATGTCATTTTTTTCCCAGATATGAAGTATGTCAGTAAATTGTCTTTAGCTTATAAAAATTGAAGATAAATTAAATAGCTGAACAGAGAAAACACAAAATAGCATAGAACATCATCTTCTAAAACAAATATTTAAAGAAACAAGCATCTTAGAAATATTTGGAAGCTGGGCATTAATCCTCAGCTTATTAATAAGACGTAACCTTGATCTTATTCTTGACTGTCAATCCACACGTTTGTTTATTAACTCACCTTGAGACATGTCTTTGAGCTAAATGTGTGCCATGATTGTGATTTAGCCTCCAGTGTTTAGAGCAATGTAGCATCAAACTCCCTTTAGACTACTTCTCTTAGCTAATATAAGCAATTTATTTTCCTTCTTGGACTGAGTTATTTAAATGGATGACATTTGTTTGCGTCTCCAGGTATCTGACCTTTAGGAAATCTGTACTGCTTTCTCAGTATCTTCTTTGTACTTTCTTTTCCTAAGAGCTAAAGGAAAAAATGAGAGGAAGTGACAATATGGGATTTCTCTACTCTGAAAATATAGGATGATGAGTTATATGTACTTGAAGTGAAGTAATTTCCATGTTATTACTAAATAACAGTTAAATTTCCGTCAATGTAGTTATCTCTAGTTAAATAGATTGGCTAGGGTAGGTCAAATCACACCATAACTATTCTTTTTAAAAACAAGTATTATCTCACAAATAATTTTTTATACATCTATTTCCTGAAAGACTCAATTCTATTTCTTATATACTAAGATAAGAAAAATAATAATCAGAGCCCAATTGTATAACACAGACATAACTATCGTGGTGAATTAGATTATCAGAAAATGTGAGGAGAGAGTCAGTTAAGAAGAGGGAATAGAGCCAGAGTAGAGATAGATGTCCTGAATTTTAGACACTGTCTCTCTCAGAAAACAAAGGCTGGAGAAGGGGCAAACATGAGGGAATGAAACCAAGATTCAGGGGACCAAAGATACTCAAAGTCTCTGGAATGAAATAAACCTCACAGACAGTCTTACCTCTTTCTCAATCTTTGCAGTGTCTTTCCCTACGTCTAATTTATCAGAACATACCTACATAGGTGAGATGTGGAAAAGACATGACAACATCAATATCTATTGCTTATTTAAGCAGGTTTATAATTTAAATAGTTTCCATTTATTGAGTGAAATCTCAACGATGGATCATTCGCTTAATGTCTTCATGTGTATTACTTTATTAGAATCTTGTTTTAAAAACCACTGTGAAGTAGGTAGTTCCCCAGCATAAAAGATATGCCAAAGCTCAGAGAAGATAAGCCTGTGCCTATGGCCATTGTGTAAGTAAGTGAAACATCGAGAACCTGAGACCAAATCTGTATGACTCCAATTCCATGCTCTTAACCAAATGTTTTGATCATTCTCACATTGACACTGCATATCAAGGTCCTTTCTCAGCGTCTCTGTTTGCCTTCCACTGACGTACTTATAGGAAAAGACTATGACTATAATCAAAACCAAAAATACGAAGTGAATTTTTTTTAATGGTTGGTATTGGCCCCAGCAGTTTTCCTTTCAATCCCTTTATAGGGAGAGCTCAACTTTAATGTTTTAAATGTACAAATTTAGAGTTCAATTCACATCTCTTCAAGATTAAACAAATGAATAAATTAGGAAGCATAATGGCTTTTGGAAAACATACAGTTGTAATAAATCTGTCATGACCTACTGAAGGATGCATCACATTAAAGAAGAAAACTTTGATGTTTTGCCAAGTATTAAAACATGCAAATTTCCCTGGTGGTGTATACATTTAAGAAATGTTGATGACAGGGCTATTTTAAAGACTCTGCAAATATCCTTTTTTGGAAATATTTGTTTCTGTAGCAACCTTAAGATGATAGCAACTCGTATGCGCATTTCAAGACACCCGTGGATCTCATGGATAGGTTGAACTTGAAAATTGAACTGTGGAACATTTATTCTGGTGGGCAGAGAACTAGGTTGGAATCCTGACTTCAATACTTTTAACTGGTGTGGCCTTCAAAAAATTTTCTTATCTCTCTGTGCTTTCATGTTATTATTTGTATATTTGTCAAAAGAATACCTTCTTCACAAATTTGTTGGGAGGATTAAATGAGGTCATGAAACAAATGCCTTGTACATGGTACGTGCTCCATAATGCCTATCTTAAAGGAGTGCTGTGCAAATTAAATGAGATAATGCTGCTAAAGGATTTTTACATTGTGAGCACTCAACAAAGGTATGTGACTCCTTCCCTAGACATTCTTTTAACTCTTTCACTGCATTCATTGATTTCAAGGTTTTTTTTTTTCCAAAATGTGTCAGAAATCCACAAAAAAACAAAAAGTTGATATCTTGACCATGTTATACATTTAATAATAACAACTTGAGCTGCTTTGTATATAAATGACATTATTTTTATGTATAAAGATTTCGGATATATTCATTTGGATATATCCGACAGTCGCAGCAAAATGGTTAAATTATGGTAGCATATTGAACTTAAAATTCTTATGTACAGACTCATGTTCTAATGGAATGCCCACCTTGATATTCACCATTACTATTGCTTTCCATTCATTAATTTATTCATGCATTCATACAAACAAATATTTATTGATTAACCATTAGATTCCAGGCATTATGTTAACCACTAGGGGTTGAATGTACAAAGGGAAGTCAGATTCAATTGTTGCCTTAAAAGAGATTCATTGTAGGAGTGTGATAAAGGTATAGGAAGGGCAGCGAGCAGGCACAAAAGAGGGAATAGTTAATTCTAACCTTAGAAAGGAGTTTAAGAAATTTTTCATAGGGATGATCATAATGGAGTTGAGCTATAAAAGATGAGCAGATGTTCTCTAGGCAAAAGAGGAAGGCAGGAAATTTCAGAAAAATGACCCAGCTTGACAAAATTTCCAGAGATATAAAACCTTGAATGTACCCGGGGAAGTTCAGTGTCAGTATTGCTAGAATGGAGGATAGTAGAGGCATTCAAAGACTTGAGTTTGGTCAGGTAGACATGGAGGATCTCAAAGACTCGAGTACACCAACCTAACACTGTGTTTACCACTTAGGCTCAGAGAGCATTTGAAATCACAGTGGGTGCCATGAGCTCAGTTAACCAGAAAATTTCGTTCAAAGCCAAGTAGATGATGGATTGGGTTTGTGGTGAAGGAGCAAGTCCTGACGCACAGACAGCACTGGGCTAAAATTGTCACAGTCCATGAGCAAGATGAAGAGACTTGGGCTTCAAATGTCTGGAAGGAGACGGATGGAGGTTAAAGAGGTCATTTATGACTCAGAAGTCACAAGATGTGGTCTCGGTATATAAGTTGAAGATAATGAGAAGAGGCCATTCTGACATCAAGCATGTTTGGTACTATTCATTAAGAAAAGAATCCCCGTTTTTTGTGTTTTTTTTGGGGGGGGGAGGGTGAGGGGCTGAGATGATGAGTTCAGTTTTGGACTAGTTTAATTTATGATGCCTAGGAAATATACAAGTGTGAATTCTGGTTAAAAACTGGAGTTGTGAGTCTGGAGCTCACGCCTTAGATGCAGATATGTGTTTGGGGCTTATCAGCATTCAATTTGGATGCTCTGATCAATGGTGGTTTTGGGGAGTAAGTGCAGAAGCCAGTCCACAAAGAGATGGAGAAGAAATGGCCAAAGAGATAAGAGGGGAGCCGGAGAAGTAAAGGAGGAAAGAGAGTCAAGAAGCAGCCTGAAGTTCAGCATGATGGCAATTAAAAAGTCCATTGGATAATTATTTGGGTTTGTTTTTAAGTTGCTACAGATACTCAATGACTTTTAGAAGAAAAACATCCTAAAAGAGAAGAGATGGTACGGTCTATTTGTCTATTCTCTATTATGAGGAAAATAAATATCTAGAAATAACCAGTATTTACAGGAAAACGAAACTGTTTGAATTGCTCTGTTATCTTAATTGGTTGCTCTTTAATTTACACAATGTCAAAGTTATTTTAGTGTTGTATCAAATAACTAATCTTTGCATAATGTCCACAAGATGTTTTCACATTGCCTACTTAACTGTTCTCACAACAACCACATTCTTTTATAGATGAGGAAGCTTCTGAAAATATGTTAAATGAGTGGGCACAGATCATCAGATTTGGGATAGGAAAGCTGGGACAGAAGTGTCATGTGGGGTGTCAGGCGGGGTCTCTGGTCCCGCTCCCCACATAAAAACGCAGGATATGGTGAGGCCAAAAAGGAACACCCACGGAGCCATAGGTAGGGGAGTCATACCACTATATTCTTGCTGGCGGCATCCGCATCTCTGCAATCCGCTCTTGCTAGCTCAGCCACCATCTTATTGCTAGCCCCCATTTTTTCTGCCAGGTAGCCACGGCAGTTATATTAGTGGCCAATGGCTCACTGGTTACAGTTGACGGCCAACTAACCACAGCTGATGGCCATCCACTCACAGTTGATGGCCATTTACTACCTGAGCCAGCACCTTTCTATGTGAGGCCGAGAGGCTGGAAACTGTTTTCTGGGGTTCTGTCCCCACAAGTGTCTAGTCAGCTCAGGCTGCTATAACAAAATACCACAGAGCTGGTAGCTTAAACACAGACACTTACTTCTCACAGCTGTGGAAGCTGGGAATCTGAGATCAGGATTGCTAATGTGGTTGGGTTCTGGTGAGAGCATTCTTCCTGGCTTGCAGATGGTTACTTTCTTACCAAATGCTCACATGGTGGAGGAGGTGGGGAAAGAGAGAGAGAAAGACAAAAAGAGAGAGAGACAGAGAGAGAATGAAAGCAAAAGCTCTGGTGTCTCTTCCTATTTTTATAAGGGCACTAATCCCATAATGGGCATCACCCTCATGACTTTACCCGAACCTAATTAATTACCCACCAAAGTCCTCATCTCCAAATGCCATCACATTGAGGGTTGGGGCCTCAACATATGATTTTTTTTGGTGGGGAGGGAGGAACAAAAACATTTAGTGTATGGCAAGAACCATGGTTTAATTTTTGTTTTAAAGGATAAGTTGTTGGTTATTGAAAGCCTTCTAAGTATAAACAGTACGACAGGGACAATTGTTTTATACCCTGGAATCCATTTGGCACATGATACATGCTCAATTAATATTTGTTGAACTAATGCACAAATAAAGCAAAAAGTCTTGCTGGGAATACCAACATAATTATGTAAAACACCATTTTAAGCATACAGTTATAGGGTAAGTTCAATATTATGTTGCAATTTCATAAATATTCATGAAAAGAGATAGAAGGAGACTGTCAATATTATGATGCAATTTGATACAATTTTAAGATCATTGTACAAAGTACTTTATTACTGTGTGTTACTATTAACTGGAAAAGCCTGAAATAATATTATATTAAATTATTAACTTTATGAACCAAGTCCTGTTTCTGATGTTCTGTATTATCTTATTTAATCCTTAAACAACTCTGAGAGATGACTAATTCCAGGTGAGGATTTCAGGGGAAGCAAGATTAAATAACTTTCCCAAGGCTGTACAGAGATAAAACTGGTTTCAAAAACCCAAGAAACCTGAGTCTAGAGCCCATGTCATTATTCACTAGGTTATGGATACTTCTCAGATATGTCAAATCTGGCTTTACCAAACAGATATGTCAAACAGGCTTTACCTAATAGTTTTCCTTTTTGATTAGATTACATTGCACAGATTAATAAGGGTGACAATTTGAATTATTTACAGCAAATAAAGGTCAGCTGTCATTATCATACAAAAAAATTAATAACGCACCCAATCTCAGTAGTGACTCTATTCACCCATATCTAACATCCAGATAAAAATAAAAATATCAGTAACTTTTTTTCTATTAATCGAAGATGTCTAGATGGTTAGCAAGACTGACTCAAACCAGTAGAAAAAGAAAACTGAAAATGGAGGCATTTTTTAACAGTGTTTTCAAACATTGTTAATTGTTTTCAAACAAATTGAAAACATTGAATTGAATTGTTTGAAAACATTGTTACTAAGCAAACATTTGTTTTCTGAATTACACAAACTTTTTCTTAACAGACTTCATTATTCTTAAATTATTATATGCTAATTATATGAATAATATTAGTTTAGGGAGTATTATGCCTTTGCAAAGATCTGTCTAGCATATTGTAAATTATTTTTGCTAAATATAAATGTTTATTCTTTGATGGAAATAGTTAGCCTGCCATTTAAGGCAACAACAGTCTAAAATAACACTCAATTCCTTATTTAAGCAATTGCTACATATTATAGCTATTACATTCTAGTTAAATACTCCTCCTACAAAAGCTATTATTTGATTTAACGTTCCTGAAAATGTATTACACCCTGTCCTGTAGAGCAATATTTTGCTGTGTGGATATGATAAGTGAGAACAGTGATTTATTTAAATTATCTCTAGTATAAAGATAGATTTGAACCTATTAAGTTAGATGCATCTCATCAGATTACGAGTCTGTATAGAGCCTGGACTATTGTTAAAACCCATGGCATTAAAGAAGTCTGTTGGGGTGATATCCATAACTATGGAAGTTTCTTACATACTCATTGATTTCATCTTTCTCCTTATAATCCATGGAGTTCATCTATTACTTTACTGAAACTCTTCTTTAGCCTATTCAATTTTTCAAATAGGTGTGTTGAGAAAATTTTACCAGTTTAAGTATTTCATAAATAGTACTGTTTTCGATTTCAATCAAACTTCAAAGGATGTTCCCTAGTTTTATTGTTCTAAAATTTACACAACCATGTTTGTTCTGTTCAACAAGTTAATGGCTTTATACATTTTTATTGTATCCTCCTTTTAACCTTTATTATTTCGGATTTGTGAGATCTAATTATTTCGGCCTTTCCTTACGGAAGCCTCAACAGCCCCTTTGTTATCTTAGTTTCTCTCTTCCATGGACTTTTTAAGGTTCATTATTTATCTGCTTCTTGATGTTAGTCATAACAAATATATCCATTATTCTGAGTTGATGCATATTTTTTTGAGTAAGTAAATAGATTTTTCTAGAAAGTTTCTAGAAAATTTTAAGAATTTTTTTTCTAAAAAGACAGCCACCAGCACGGTTAAATTTCTATAATATAATTATTTTCTTTTACACCAAAACAAATCTGAGGGAAACACAGGAAATTTCAGAAAACCTGAGAAAATGAAAAGCTAACACTGAAGATGGTCAAGCTCAGGGTAGATGATCACTTAACAAAATCTAAAAGTAAAGCTCATGGAGTGATCTGTCTTATTTCACACTTAAACAGTCTGGAGGACAGATTGCAAAGTATAATCTGTAAAATTTCAAACTCCCTGATCTTTTATATGTTAAAATGATAATCTTACAGGAGTAAACTTTTTGGAAGATTTACCAGGTATTATAAATGGACAGAAAGATGGCCAATGAGCCTCAGCATGAGCAATAACACTCCAAGGGGAATATTAGTTAGAGTGTTAGAGAATTCTAGGCCCTGAATATCAAACAAATCTAACATAGGGGCCTGGTTATCAGGGACCTGAATGCGTCCATCTAATATGTTGCCTTGAACATGTGTGATTCCTATTAACTCTGAGATTAAATCACTCAATGAGCCTTAGTAAATCACTGATCCCAGCACAAACTAATCTCTTCCCTTCATGCATTAGATTGACCAATTTTTACAATGTATAAGGCACCAGGTATAAGCTACATTATTAGAAGAAATTAGAGTTTACTTACTAAAGGAGATAAAACAGGTGAACCCAAATTTAGTTAAAAGAAAGAGTGTGGTACATGTACAGTAGAAGTATAAACAAAGTGCTGTGCAGTTCAAATAAAGGGCTGTGCAGTTCAGAAATTCACACAGAGTTGAATAGATTATGAAGTTCTTATTATTAATTAAAAAATGAATAGGATTTCAAAGGGCAAAGTAGAGGGAGTAGTATTTTCAGGCATTGGAAACAGCATGAATAAAGGTGGCAAAGCATATTTTAATGAACAGCAAGTTATCCACTTCACCTAAATATTTTGGTATTCGTGCTTGCAAATTGGGTGGGAGCTAATCCCAGAAACTAGGATGAATTAAGCCTACGAGGATGTGGGACTAGATTGAAAAAGCCAGTCATACAATATTTTTGTTATAGCTGCCTGGGGTGAGTTGGATGAGTTGGTAGGCTAAGGATAGTGCTTTGGTAGGAAATTTTTCAAGCATGAGATCTTGGAAGGGGTGCAGATTTGGAGTGAATACCCTGAAGTTACTGTGAACCCAATGCCCTTTGTCTTAGAAAACGTATTAGTTGGATTATAACTGGGGGCTTGTGGTAGTGCTATACTGATACCTTTAATTTCAGGGATTTATGACTTATTGATGTGTGTGTGTGTGTGTGTGTGTGTGTGTGTGTGTGTGTGTGTGTGTTGTGTTGTGTTTTTGTATAGATGATTTTAATTTTATGCTTGAAAATATATAGAGCGAATCATTTGGACTTATTTTGATTATACAAACAGATACTCCTATTTGCTGATTCCCAAGACAATAAAGTGGACTTCTGGTTTTGGCTCCCAAACCAGAGCTTAGAAGTCATCACTCCCATCTTTGCAATACAAAAAAAAAAAAAAAAAAAAAAAAGAAAGAAAAAAGCCAAATAATGAAAATCAGCTTTTCTTGGACCCATCAGAGAACTGAAATCACACAGTAAACTGTCCCATAGAAATCTGGAGAGGCAGGTAAACCCAGAGAGCATTAGCCAATATCTGCTTTTCCGGAACAGAAGCCACATAGACTGGGCTCCCGTATAACAGTGGATTATAGCAGCAAGCTGCAAGACTGAGATGCTCTCTAGGAAGAGTACTTAGGGAAACCCAGATCAACAGAGGAGACAAAAATCAAGGATGCTGGAAGAGTTTGAAGTCTCTGGCATCTACAGCAACAGCAAATATTAAACATAATCCAACTTCTAAACTGATTGATAGAAAACATTACATTAAATGCCTGTTTCCCTCAGTTCCTATTATCTGATACATTATGTCCAGCTTTCAACAAAATATTACAAGGCATGCTAAAAGCCAAGAAATAAAACACAATATAAAGAGACAAAGCAGGCATCAGAACCAGACTCAGATATGATACAGCTATTAGAATTATCACACTAATGAGACAGTCATACTTTGCCGTTAGTTGGCATCATTTGTCATTCCTTGAGGTTTGCTGGGCCACAGATCTTGACTCGTGTTTGAAGTACTAATAATTACAAAATAAAGACTTTCTTAAAAGCCACAAGTATCTGTATTTTACACATGTAGAAATATCACAGAAGCCAAATTCAGAAGTCCTGCAGAAAAATTGTACACTTGCTTCTTTCTAGAACAGTTGTTATCTAAAGAAAAAGCCAAACTCTCCCAGGATAAGCCAGACTAAAGTTCTAGAGTATAGTATTGTAGAGTGTGTTGTCCTCAGCTTTTTTCTTAGACGTTGGGGTAGGGAGAGTGACGAGGGAAGACGGAAGGAAGTGATGCACTTACCATGTTGTGAAGCTAACTGTGTCATCACTTTCAATAGTTCTGAGACTTGCAACAAATATAGTTATCAACACATAGGAAAGGATTTCTATTTCATATTGTTTCCTCTGGAAACTTCCAGTTTTTCCAGCTAAGATTTGTCCCACTGCTCAGTTGTTTTTTTGGTTCACTCTGATTTATTGCTGAGCTCATGAATCATTTGCCTTTCCTACATAAGAAAAGAAAAAGAATCCCTTTTCCATTAAGTTCAATTCTGTCAGTGACTGGGTGTGACCCGGTAGATGATAACCTCAGCCATAGGCCCTAAGCCTGAGACTAGAGAAAATGATGTGGAGAGTACAATGACAGGAATTCAAGTTAGCATGTAACAGAGTATCTACTTCCCCAGAGATAGTTGTGTGGAAGACAAGGGAAACATGCTGACGTGATTAGTGATGTATTTATAACAGTCGGTACTCCCACCCTTAGTTCCATTGTTGAACTGCCATTGTTCTTTCCATAAGGATCACACTAGGCAGTTTCAAGCTTATACAAATGATTTATTTCCACACTTGCAAGGGTGAGAAATGATTCTTTAAAGCAAGCATTTACTTGAGGAAAAAATTCAAACACGTTCCTATGGGGATAGAGGATGGAGAATGCAACGCTAGACTATTCTTAAAATGCCTTAATGTAAATAAATAATGTTTTCTAAATAAAGACATTTTATGCAAGTCAACATTAGTCACAACTCTGAGCATAACAAATTAAAGAATGTGGGTTTAAACACGGGATGTATTTGAGCCCTGTATTATAATGAACACATACAAAGTGTAATGACATTAATGGTAATTTTATTGATTTCATATTGTCTTTCTCATTCATCTATGAATAAGGGGGTTGGTTTTTATTGTATGTCCAATTGCATGACCACCTCAAAAATTTTAAGATAAATCAAGTTAATTTTTAGCTCTATAAAACTTTTTAAACATATCTCAGTCAAGTATATTTGGTGAAGTTCTAACTTTCTTAATACCAAATAGAACGGAGTGGGTACAGGTTGTGAGAGAGAACTTAACTGCTTCTGTCTGAAAAATACCTAAGCCTTAACTAGACTACTTAATGGTGTCTTGCAAGTCACATTCCAACAACTTTGCTTTTAGGGATGAACCAGTCTACTTCTCCCCAAAGTCTCTGATGTGCTAGACAAAAATCTTCTAGAAAGGGAGAAGAAAGATTTTCTTCTAATTGAAGTAGGTCTCTTTGGGGCTTAAATAGGATTTTTAACGCTAGAATCAATGGTGTTGTGGGAATAACATGTTTGGGTTTGGGAGTCAAAGAAATTTGGCTTCGAATCTCTAGTTCTAAAAATAGGATTTAACTTGGCTTTGGATGCCTCCCTGAGGCCCATGTACACACAAGAGCTTGAGAATAAATACATAGTTCAGTGCTTTGTACATGGTAAGGTGCTCCGAACCTGCTGCTTCTGCCATTCTCCATGCTTTTGTATATTCATGGTTTTTAAAGAACTTTTCTTTTCTTTTTTTTTTTTAATTTATTGGGCTGACAATTGTTAGTGAAGTTACATAGATTTCAGGTGTACAATTCTGTATTACATCATCTATAAATCCCATTATGTGTTCACCACCCAAAGTCAAGGAACTTTTCAATAAATGATAAATGAGGGAATCTGAAGGAGTTCACACCTGATACATGGCTTCTATATTCTCAGAGAAGTGGGAGCTTATCAAGACTGTCCAATGTACTGAAAATTGAAATGATAATTCAGAATAGCTTTTGTGCCCCTGTCTACATGAGCTTGATGTCTTTATTATAAGAATATTGATGTTCTGGTTTCTTTTATTACAGCTCAGGACATGTGGCAGTCATGTCTCTACATTTTACTGCTAAAAAACTCACAGCCAAATAGTTGGTGAGATGAAGTTAAGATAAGCAGAAGTAAGAGAAGAAAATATGTCCTTTTAAATCATTTATAATGTTTTCACAAAGCTAAAAACGTATACTTTTAGAGGTGAAACATGGAGATTACCACACTGTTCTTCATGGGATCTATTAATTCACTCATTTACTTAGCAAACATTGAGCATCTTTCTGGAGATGCAAAGATAAGATAATGTCTATATATGTGAAAAATTAACAAACTAAATTAAATTAATAAATACTTTTTAGTTTATCACTTGCTTTTTAAAGTTCTGTTTATTTTTAAGGCACTTAATGGAGGAGAAAAGACAAGAAAGCAATAAGTGACAATATTATGCAGTATATGGTCTTACAGGATATGTAGCCACACAGGTGTGTCACTTAGATTTCTCTTCAAGAGAAAACCTGAAATGAGGAGGTCATTTAGGTGGCAGCCTCTAATTGCAGCAGCTTTAGGATCTGTTAATAGCATTTGAGCTGATGCTACACTCTTTTTGGACAGGCCCCCAAAATGAGTGAACAGTGAAAGAGGAGTGGGGCCTGGCCACTGCCCAACACAAAGCTTTCCGTAGCATTCTTTGCAATGACTCTTCTACAGTAGTCTGAATGGAGTTCCCTATTGAGCTGGCCGAGACTTTCTCAGAGCTGCACTGCAGCCTGAGACTCTTCCTACACAGCCTTCCTTCCTTCACTCTCTCCTTTTCCAGGGATTTTAATGTAAGATTCAGAGAACAAAGGTCAGTCCCTCCCTGATGATAGAAACTGTATGTGGTAAAATTCAGGAACCTCGTTTCTTAACATGTGAAGACAGCACAATTGTATCAAGGGAAAATTAAGTCAAATACAGGTTGATGTTGATCTAAGATGGAGAGGGAATCCAGGCAACAACTGAGTCTCTGATGGTTCCTGAGTCTTGGCTGAATCTCCCCTTTTCTCACACTTGGCAGTTCACCACTTCCTTGGGTTGTAGAAGTAAATAAATTCCTCTTTTCATCTAAGTCAGCTTAAATTGGGTTTTGTTTCATTTGCCATTAAAATGTTTTGACCACTACAACCAAACTGTGTTGTAGCTTGCCAATAAATGAAAGAGTGATGAGATCAAAGGATAATTTCCTTTAAGATGGGAAAGACTTGAGCATGTTTATGCTGGGAGGGAAAGCCAGTTGAAAGAGGGAAAGATGAAGAATACGGCAGAATAATATGTATGAGTGACAAGGTGGGGCCACTGGAAGCCAAGGGAAAAGGAATCTAAAGTACAATGGAGAGGTTAACCTTGAACTGAAGGCAGGAAGGACCCCTCTTCCATGCACACAGAAGGAATGGGGGCAGGTGGAGTGGAAACAGGTGCTAACACATTGAGGGGTTGCATGTGAGAGAGGAAGTTAACAAGATCTTACCTACTGATTTTCATTTTCTCAGGGAATACCATTTTATGTGTGAAAGAGGATGTGGTTATGTAGGACATTTTAAGAGAAGTCAAAGTTTTGCATAACTGGGGAGATGAAAGTGAACATGATTCCATGAGGGAATTGCAGACCCACTGGGTGCCCAGGCAGGTGAAGATTATAAGTGTCTAGAGGCACCACGGACTTGGCTTTTCTGGTTTTCCAGCAGTGCTCAGCAGCCCTCTGCTACATTGATCCAGAGTTGATTTAATTTTTTTATAAAAAAACCTAAGACTCTTTTTAGAGCAGTTTCAGGTTTACAGCAAAATTGAGCCGAGAGTCCACATCCTGTCCCCTTCACACTGTCTCCCTTGCCATCAGCATGCCCCACCAGAGTGGTACGATCTCACAATCGATGACCCTACATAGACACGTTATTATAACCAAAGTCCAAAATTTACATTAGGATTCACTCTTGCTGTGCATTCTGGTTTCTGACAAATGTATAACGATACGTATCATACAGAGTAGTTTTCCTGCCTTAAAAACCCTCTGTTGCTACACCTATTCATCCCTCTCCCTCCAACCACTGGCAACCTCTAATCTTTTTACTGTCTCCATAGTTTTACCTTTTTCAGAATATTGTACGGTTGGAATCATACAGTATGCAGCCTTTTCATACTAGTAGCTTCTTGCAGTTAGCAATATGGATTTAAAGTTCCTCCACTTTTTTTCATGGCTTGATAGTTCATTTCTTTTTATCACTAAATAATGTATCCATTTGATTTTGGTGGTGAACACACAATGCAATATACAGATGATGTATTATAGAATTGTACACATGAAACCTATATAATTGTATCAATCAATGTCACCCCAATAAACCTAACAAAATTAAAAAATAATAAAGTGAAAGAAAAAAGATCTTCCTTCCTATTCCTTTTTCACTGGCTTGGAAAAAAAATATACCCATTGTAGCAGTTTGTTTATCCATTCACCTACTGAATGACATCTTGGTTGCTTCCATATTTTGGCAATTATGAATAACTCTGCTATAGGTTTTTGTGTGGATGTAACTTTTCAACTCTTTGAAAAAGTTCAGAAATTGCCAAACTGTCTTTCAAAATAGTTGTACCATTTTGCATTCCCCGCAACAATGAGTGAGAGTTCTTGCTGCTCCACAACTTCGCTATCAATATTGATATTTTGAGAAATAAGTTGAGGATAAAAGAGTATCTCAGAGGTGCCCAGGTGGAACACTGCAGGGAATGAAACCAGGAGGGAGCTGGTTGGGAGAAAATGGGGTGCTTGGTCATTGGATGAAATGGAAAGGTAATTGAAAGTAAACAGACTGAGAGAGTTTGTAGGGTACATGTCAAAGATTGCATTTTTTAAAAATCAACATAAATGGGTGGACTGAGAAATTAGAGGTTGGAGGAGAACAAGAGGAGTAATGTCAAGGATGTCAAGAGAGAGTTTTACAAACAAAAGAAGGACAAAGAAGAGAGCCTCATTAAATTACATGTGGAAGGCACTCCAAGACCACACAGGTTTTCAGGGTAGCCTACTCACACTAACGCTGTCCACAAATTTTGCTAGATCTTTGAATACAGAGGGGAACAAAAAGTGTGCATTTAAAGAAAGTGAAAAACTTAAAATTATAATACTGAATATACACTGATAACAAAAGATGAATACAAGTCACATTTGACTTCTGCAATCATAAGAGGTGCTCAAAGTGGTTACCATCAGCGTCCAGACATTTCTGATTACGGCGAACTACTGCTTGAGTAACACTGACCAAAGTGTCCACTTGCATACATTGTTTTGGCACCCTGCAGTATTTGAGAAGCCAAGTCCTCAAGGAAAGCAAAAAGAGTGGCAAAGTCCATATGCAGGAAGCTAACTCAACCCAGCAGAAATTAAAGCAATATTTAGTATTTTTAGGATAGAAATATTCTGGATGAAGCAAAATTTTTAAATGAGGACAGAGACCCTTTATTAGATAATGTTGTTATGTTTTTTAAGCAGAAATCCAATTTTATCCTTAATCTCGTGATACCCTTGGAACAAGATGTTTATCTTATCAAGGGGCCCTTGTATTGCTCTGTAGATTGAAATTGTACCCTGGGCTATACTGCTGATTTTCATGGATGTGCTGCAGAGGTTTTGGCCCCAGGCAAATTGCATTCCTTTGAGGTTAACCCAGGCAAGGCTTTATGGAAAACATTGTACAAGGGACAAAGGCCCCCAGCTCACCACTTTGTAGGCAGCCTTCATTCTCAGCAGACAAAGGCATCTCCAATAGGCACTGGATTCCAACTGTAAGAGAAAAAAAGAACATTCATCTTGTATTTTTCATCATCCTTATCATCTGGTTGTTTATTCTTAATCTTTGAAACAACCAAAAAGTAAACTACTACCTCTAAGCAACATCTCAAAACGCAGAATTTATCATTTGCTTTAGATTGACAAAAACTAGGTTTGAGGAAACAAATAACTCCATTAGGTTCTTTCATTTCATTGAATATTCAAGTGATCATTTCCTGAGTAATCAACACTCTTAAGTGCATTCAATTAAATAATTGCCATAGGCCTATTAAGATGAAAAACATGTATATTACAAATGTATTTTTAAGATTAAAATCTATATTTATATATCTTTTATAATCAACTTATTTCAATATCCAAGGTAATGAATCAATATTAAAATTATTGGTAGAATTGAAATACATGGAGAGGAGAAGGATTGTCCATGTACAAAAATTATGAACATGGCATCTTTAGAGGAATGAAAGACTGTACTTTCTAGCATTTGTTGGGTTAGAGAGAAGTTAAATAAAGAGTTTGGGCCAAAGAGTAGAAAACTTTAAAAATAGGACGGAGGAATTTACATATAGAAGGTCCTTAAAAAGTTTTTGCATATTGGACTGGCACAAAGAATAGTATGGCAGTGGTAAAAGGTATGAATTTGGGGAGATGTTGAAGAGTGGGTATTAGGTAAGAGTTGATTGCAGGAATCGAGGGGCCAAGTAACAAACGTCTGTACTAGGGTGGCTGGGACAGGTAAAATGAAGAGGACAGATGTAAGAATCAATTCACAGGGAAAAAAATTAGTTGTTTTCAACTTTACTTCGAATTGCTTTAAATAAAAAAATATATGGTCACCCTTTTCATTGTGCAGTATTTTTTAAACAAACTTCATAACATGGAGAATTTCATGCCTACACAAAAGCAGATAGACTATTATAAGCCCCAAAGTACTCATTACCCAACATCAACACAACCAGCCATGCCCCTATTTATAACCCCTTCTTCTTCACCCTATTTTTTTTTACATCATTTGCCATACTAATATTCAACAGCGGTCATGATAAATTTTATTTAACTTTCGCTTTAAAACTCATGTTGTAGTTTTATAATTTTCTGGAACTTATCAGTTATAAAATAAGTTTATTTTATTCATTGGGCACATGCTCATTTTTTAAATTAAATTTATTGGGGTGACATTGGTTAGTAAAATTATACAGGTTTTAAGTGTACATTTCTGTAATGTATCATCTACACATTGCATTGTGTTCACCACCCAGAGTCAGTTCTCCTTCTGTCACATTTGACCCCCTTTACCCTCTTCTACCACTCTATTCCCCCTTACCCTACATGCTCATTTTAAATAAAGATTTGAGATTAAGAAATACACAAGCAACAGTCCTAGCTACATAGGTAAAACTTTGAAAAGTTCAAGAAAATGGCTTGCTTCTCCTGTTTGAAATCAAAAAGGTTGATTTACAGAATACTTAATTACAGGTAAGAATCATTTATACCTAGTGAACATGCCTTACAAGTGCAAATACTCAGTAAACATTTATTCATTTAACTGTTGAAATAACGATAAGAATGGAATTCAGGTAGTGATTAAATTTAAACAAATGACATTATTTAGTAATAACTACTGACATTACTATTGAGGACACTTTAAAATAAAGAATAACATATAATTTAAAAAATCAGAAGAACTAACAAAGGGGCATATTTATTTCTGAAAAATGTTACATGATTTCCACTCAGAGTTGAAGGCATTGGGATATGAAGACTTCTTCCGCAATTAAAGGTGACTTAATGGCAAATCTAGGACTGTGTCTGTATTAGGTTTTATTGTTGCCGTGATAAATTACCATAGATTTAGTGGCTTAAAATGGCACAAATTTATTACTGCGCAGTAGATCACAAATACAACATAGGTCTAACTGGGCTAAAAATCAAGGTATTGGCAGGGCTGTGTTTTGGAGGCTGTAGGAGAAAATTATTTCCTTGCCTTTTTCAGCTTCTAGAGGCCATACACATTTCTTGGCTCAAGGCCTCTTCCTCCTTCTTTAAAATCAGCAAAGGCAAGTAATACCTTGTTTAAGCCACATGTGTCTGACTCCCTCTTCTGCCTCTTCTTCTATTTTTAGTGACTCATGTGATTAGATTGAGCCCAGTCAGGAAATTCAGGATAATGTGCCGCCTCTGGGTCCTGGATTATTATCATAGCTACAAAGTCTCTCCGCCATGTAAGGTTACATATTCATTGGTACCAGGTATTAGGACATGGACATCTTTGGGGGGGGCATTATTCTGCCTACAACAGTGTCTTTGTGATTTGAGTGAATACACTTTTTCCCATCAATATGCTTTCCACTGTAATGATATAATATTGATAAATCATTGAACAATGAATTCTATCACTGAAGAGTGAGCGTGTGTATGTGTGTATTTTTTAAAACGTGAATCTACTGCTCTGTAGAAATGTTGAGTCACTGTTTCCTTTGAATTCCTTCTTAAGTGTCCTCCACCAGCCCCGCTGAGAGAACAAAGAAAATAATATGCTTTGAGAAGAAAAGTCCTCCCCATGAAGTTTAAGGTTTGGAAGTCAATGGATTTATGTGATACAAAAAAGAGTTAACAGACTAGTATTTTAACATATTCACTAGAATGCAAGCAGTAGAATCTTGGCGTTTATAGGCATACAGGTCATAATTCTGACTATTTTGTTTTATCCAGAAAGTTAATTCCATGTGGCAATTTACAATTTTATTAATACTTAGGCGTCACAGTTCTTTGAAAATGACAAGCAGAAGTATAACTTAAATTCCCCAAGCCTTATTTTCCCAGTGTGTAATTTGGGGATGATAACACTATCCCCGGAAGCAGTTGTGAGAATAAACTGCATAATACATATAAAGTTCTCAGAGAGCCGTGAGTACATAGTGATCATTCAATAAATATCAGCTATCATTTTTATTTGCTAATAAGGAATCCTGGATGAACTGCCCTGTAGGAACTCTTTCCTGTGGCTTTGTGGTTGTTCACTCATACTCTTATATATTTTATGGAAGAAACCATATTATTTGGGCAGCATGCATGAATTTGGGTAATTTTGAAGGCTTCAGAACAGAACATATTGATCAGGAATATATATTTACAACTCCTGGAGTGTTGGCCCCTCAAAATAGATCACCTACGAGGATTATAAATGGATTCACAGTACAATCACCTTTTTCTTTCTACTATACTGCTAGGATTTGAGACAAAGTTTTTAAAAATTCTGAGATGTAGTTTCAGTTTTTGGAAAAAGCCAAGATCCACAAAGAGTCATTCCGTTGAATAGAGCAGGCTATTACTATTTTGGACCAATGATGAAGTGTGAATGTAGAATAGTGAATCTCAAACTCCTTATTGTATCTTTGAACATCCTGAGAAATTTCAGAAATATGATTGTGTAGATCTCAACCCCAAAGATCCATATTCAGTTGTATGGAGTTAGGGAACAAGTATGTGTACCTTTAAAAATATCCACAGGGGATTCTGATGTATGGCCAGAGTAAGAACGATTACTTTAGCTCAATTAAATTAGAATCTTTATGTCTGAATATTGACAGAAGTAATTTTTAAATCTCCCCTGGTTATCCCAAACTGCAGCCATCACTGAGAACCTTTGCTTTATACTACTTAGACTAAACCAGATCTGAAGATGTTCTGCAAAGGTTTTGAGCAATGAGTCATCCTCAGGTGAGTGCTGTGAAGGAAGAATGTAAATGTGAAAGTTTATGTTCATGTGTATTTTCCAAAATACCACTATCTTTTTACTTCAGTGTCCCATCTGATCTAAGCAATTTGAGTGGAATGCACTAGGGTATCGAGTTACAAGATGGTTGGATGTTGCCTGCAGCTGAAGCACAATATCTGTGGTGACCAAGCATTGTTCAGGGAGAGAAGGGTGGTGTGGAAGTAAGGAGGAGGGCGTACATGATCCTCTACAGGTCTCCTGAGTTATTGAGGGACTGAGGGAGATAATGAAGAGCATGGATAATATAGCCCCTCCTACATGCAACTCTTTTTGGTCACCCTCCATCATTACTTGAAAGTCATACAGATTCAGTAGTATCTCTGTGCCTGGTGATTTCCTAACTTTTTGGCTTCTGGACTAGCTCTGATGAATGGTAACAGAGGAAGTACTTAAATCTGAGAGAGAAAGTAAATAGGAATTGAAATTGAAGGAGAACTTGATGAAAGATGGAGCAGCATTGTCACAATACAAATGATTAAGTGCCCTTATTTATGTATCATTACTTCTGATCAAATGATTCTTAACTTTTTTTCCTCTGTCTCAGAACTTCCTGAAAATTTGACAAGAGCTATGGATCTCTCCTGTGAAAATGCACATGTCCACAGACACAAAAAGACTTGTACATCATTTTTTTACAGTCCTCCTGGAGTCACCACTATACTACCCAGAATTCCACAGCCCTAAATCACTGGCTACTTCTCTCAGTCTTGTTGCACTATATTAGTGGTAGCTGTGCAAAGCATCAAGAGTTAGGAACATTTTGACGTTAGTTTTTTGGAAAGTATTAGGGATGAGTATGAACATTTAGATAAAATGACTTTTTTCATGTTTCATTTACATTAATTATTTCCTGGGGAGGTTAAGAAATGCGCTAGAACATTGCAGTTTTGGTGTAGGCAGAGTAATCGAAGCTTAAAACAGGAGGAGAAAAAAGTCACATGTGGGGAGAAGACAGATAGGAATGACTAGAGAACTGAATGCAGGCTTAGTAAATGCTATTCTGTTATTTTCCAGAACTCTAGGATTTTAAGAATTTGTCCTGGAGTTTCCAGTAACCCAAGTAATAACCAGAAGAGCAAAGGTAAATTAAAATTTTCCTTCCCAAACATGTTGTGTTCTTTCAGACCCTTTGGTGAAAGTAGGAGCTTTAAGGGAATAGCTATTGGTTATACAGGTTATTGGTTTGCTTGCGTTGGAAATATTGTGCCTGGAATCATTACACAGCTAAGGAAAACAGGAGATGGTGAAATGTGAAGATCTCGATACTGAAAATGGGTTCTTAAAATGTAATCAGGAAAGGCTTTGGTAGAGAAAGCAATGGCATTGCTGGTTATAATGACTATCTAGGGCTCAGTCAGAATGAGCCCCCTACAACGCAGGGATGGTGCACTTGCCCCAGGAATCATTTCTTGATCTGCTCAGTTGGGTGGCCGTGAAGTGGGGTCCTCCCGAAGGCCTGACCCCAAAGCACCCTCTCCTGCTTCTAATGCTGCACAGACTGTACTTTCATGACACCAAGTTCATACTTTTCTTTCCACTACAGTGCAATCTTCTGTGTGCTCCCACTGTCCTGTGTCTAGAGCAGTGCTTAGCACATATGAAGCGCTCAATAAATGTTGTCTGTTGAATGAAACTGAATTGATCTGAATGAGGTTTTAATGACAAAATGTAACTAATGCTAACAAGCATTTCTCAAAATGATATTATCTAGAATGGACAAAATAACTGGATTCTTAAGCAGTGAAATGCCAATTTTTAATTAAAACATGGGAGAATGTCCCATGGATGTCCTTTTGGATGCTTTTCTCATAGCCTCCTAAAAATAAAAATTGGAACTTCTTCTACGCAATTGGTCTTTCAACATAGATAAGCATAGATCTGGCCTGGGTTGTGAGGCATAAAAATTTATTTTTCTGTCTCTGATATTTATGTTTGTTTCTGAGAATGTCTAGCTGAAATGGTGACATTTGTGCAGTTTATTAGCAGTAAGCTACATATGTATTGAAATAGTATTATGTAACCCTAAATAGTTTGAATCCCCAAAGGGACAGAAAAGATTTTCTTGGATGACATGTCTTATTATTCAAGACTCTTAGGAAATTCTGTAAATAGTCTGTCCACTAACAACTGTGGCTTAAACATTCCAGTTTGTATTTTAAATGTCTTTCCTTTCCAAAGAAGTATTGAATTAAAATTTAACATCTTGTTTCCAACAAGAGAGGAATCAAAATTCGTTCTCCTATAAACATGAGACAAAAAGACAGTATGCCATGAACAGTTCAAGTTCATTCCCTCAATTCATGAAAAATTGTCTGAACTCATAAAACATTGCCTTATAAGTGATATTACATTATACAAAATAAAATATCATATTAAAGTCATAAAATACAAATAGATAATTTTCTCCCATTTATTTGCCTACTGTACTAAAATTATCTTTTTTTTTTTTTTAATTTGAAGGTTAGTTAACCAGAAACCTATGTCCGACAACTCTGTTACATTAAGCAATATTATGATTATTTGTCCCCTGGTTATAGAGAAAGAGATGCTATTCTCTCTAGAATTAGAAGACTTTTATGTGGAGTAAATCATAACAACAGCTTATTTTAATCATACACTTACTTAATAAAATGCTCTAAATGTATGGTCTCATTTGATATTAAAAATCTTGTGAAGTAGATAGTATTCCCCACTCCCACCCCAATTTGCAATGGAGAAAACTGAGTTCAAAGACTCCTTTACTCAACAGATATTTACTAAAATTTTATATTATACCAGACAAATGTTAGGTCCTGGGAAATAGAAAGTTGAAAATGACAGACATGTTTTGTGCCCTTACGTAATGTATGTATTAGTGGTAGAGATCGTAAATAAGAAAATTAAAATAATTATAAGCTTTATTAAGTGCTATGAAGGAAATAAAGAGAATGCATGCGGGGGGGGGGGGGTGAGGGGGAGTGGAGAATGATATTAAACAGGGCAAATAGCCCTGGCCTTTGGTCACATAGTCAGAGGGTCATTGGTGAGTTAAAGCCATACCCATAGCTTCTGCTTTCTAAGTTGGTGTTGTGTCAACTGCTTTATACAGATACATGGACAAAATCGTAAACTTCTGAAAAGAAATGAGGCATTTTGAGAAATGACATTTATTCTTTTCAGGCCCCACATTGCCCTGGAAGTTGAATAAACAGGCAGGAGTAACAGGAAGCAGACTCCACTCACCCTTCCACAACATGGAACATCCTGAGAGTTACTTCAGCCCGAGGTATTGTGAAATGACATCTCCCTGGTCCCTAAGGTTAGCTGGATCTTCTATGTCATCACCTCTCTTTTGTAAATGTTACATTTCATACAGCATTTTTCATCTTTCAGGAATATTTTCAAGTAAGTGAGAATAAAAGATAAAATGCTTATTTCAAAAATTAATTCTATAGCCAAGGCTATGGTATCACTGTAAGATTAGAAGCTAAATTTGTATGCGCAGGATTGCTGTTTGCAAAGACTATTTATTCTTTCCCAACAGAGTTGGGAAAGCAGCTGAGCAAAATGGAATTCCAGTTTCTTTAGAGGGTTGTTATAACGACAGGAGTTCAGTACAATAATGTCTATTTACTTGTCCCAATACTTGGTTACTTCCCTCGTGACCCTGTGCAGCCTGAGGTAATGCATTCTGCATGGTAGCTTGGGTCTGAGAAGGTTCTAAGAACTTGCTGACAATTATGCATTGTGTTTCATTATTCATCACACTGGGGTAACGTGAATCTCTCTGATGTCCACAGCAGGCTGATCTGAAGCCCCGTTCACAAGGAAAGTCATGAGGAACCCTTATTCTGCTTTCAAAGCTCCCCTTCGCCTCTACCACTTTCATTTTATTCCGTAAGGATAATAGGAGTAGTTTTTATGATGGAAAACTACCATCTTGTTTTTAAGAGTTTGACTCTGTTTGAATCTACTGCATTTTCTGTACATAATGTACCTTGTGTTATCAGAAATTTGGGATATTTGCTCTGGAAAATTTTAACAACTTCAAAGTGTAACTGAGCAGCCAGAAATTCTTCTGATGTCAGCTGCATTCCACCAACACCAGAAGCCTCCATGTATCTGGCATTGTAAATAAATAAGGGACATTATGTTTAGAGATGTTTGAAAAAATGTGGTTTTTCTTGACCTGTGCAAGATTAATTGGAATGTTTCTGTAGCATGCCTGCTTGCCTTTTCAAGCTATGGATTAAGGCAAAGTTCCAAGACTTTTCAGGAACTGGTGTCTCCATTTTCTAGTGGGTTTGTGCAACTCATTAAGATTGTTCAATGTAGAAGTTTGGGCAAGAACATTTGCTTTATTTAAAACTTTTCTAAAATCGATACCAAAACAAAATTGTTTTTATATGTGTGTTCATTGAGCTTGGGTGGATTGAACTCTAGAGAGCTTGAAATGCTAAGTCCACTGAAAAACAAGGAATGTCAAATGTAAGAAATAAACAAAAATTCTAGACTATTCCAGTGTCCTGGTGTTGGGGCTGTAGGGTGTATTCCTGTAAGTATAAATTGGCTGTGGAGATGTGGATAGCACGTCACTAGCAGGGATCTGCTGTGGGGTGCCCTGTTGAAGCAGAAGGAAGATAGCAGAGTCTTGGGTATGACTGAGGAAGGAGGGGTGAGGCAGGAGGCTGTCACTTAAAGTAGCCAAAGAGTGAGCTGTTTAGATGAAGTGTTGGAGCCACATCTGAGAAACACCCAAGGCTGTGTGACCAGGAGACAGAGGGATGCCTGAAGAGTCTTCCTGCACTTTTGCTGCCCCTATAGCCAATTCTCCACACCCCAGTCAAGGGGAGAAAATAAATATCTTAGTTCAAGTTGTTCCTCTCTTTAAGACTTTGCAATGTCTTCCAGTAACTGAATAAAGTCCAAATATATTTCTAAATATAACTTGGAAGATAAATGCCAAATAAATTCCTAACTCTTTGAAACTGCCTAAATAGGTCTAAATGATCTGTCCTGACGAGCTCTCTAACCTCGTTTCCTACCCTCCCTCAGCCCGACTCCAGCCACACCAACCTCCTTGCTGATCCTGGAACATGCCAAACTTAATCCTTCCTTGCGGCATCCCTCCTGCTGTACTTCTCTACTCCATAAGGCTGAAATATACTACTCCAGATATTTGACTGTCTTGATCTTCAGCTTCACTAAAGTCTCCCTTCTCATGTCTTCTCCTTAGAGAGGGTGTCCGTCCCTATGGCATTCTCTAAGGTAGTCTCTTTACCCCTTTGCTCTCTATTTCCTTAAAGAGAATAGCTTTTCAGTTTTATCACTTTCTGATATTATGTTATATATCTATTAGTATTACTAATTGGTTTTCAATTCATTGGTTTTCAATTTTATCACTCTTTTTTTTTTCCAATTTTATCACTGGTTTTCAATTTTATCACTTCCTGATATTACATCATGTAGCTATGACTCTTTCTTAAGTGTATTGTTCAAATCTGTAGCCCTACCACCTAAAACATTGCCTGGTATGGTAAGTTCTTGATAAATATTTGATGATTTACTGAGGAAATGGCTATCTGCTGATATAAATAATAAGGGTAAGCAACATGGCAATTGGGCCATAACATTTGCAGCAAAGAGAATCATAAACAATGTGATAGGGAAGAGTGGTTCAAGAAAATAAATTTTGGAACAGTGAGTTGGAATGTGTTTTAGAATGGGCTAGAAATAAGAGATCTATAGATTACAGCCCCTGATAGTTAAGAGTAAATGATTACATCTAAGACTTGTACCAGGCCTGATGTAGCTACATTTTTGTTGTTATTAAAACATTGTAATGCATTTAATTTTATCACGTGAGTGTTTCTTCTATGTATCCCAAAGCAAAAATAAAATGGTATGTCTTCTATAATTTTGGTTAAATTTGGAAAATATGATATGTTTGGGTCTTTCTAATCTCCTATACAATTGTTATTCAGAAAGATAGAGAGGGGGGAGGGGGAAAGACAGGAGGGGAGAGAGAGAGAGAGAGAGAGAGATGAGTTTCACTGTCTTTCTTTGATCAGCAGGAACAAGGTGACTTCCCGCAGCAGTGTTGGAGAGAGTAACAGGAAGCTGGATAAATGTGCAGAAGCTGAGAGAGCGTATGTGTAAATGAATGTCTTTTCTGAGAATGTGGCAGATAGGCAAATGTGACTTTGACAGTAGGAAGACAGCAAAGAGCACGGAAACTGACTCAGCAAATTCTAAGGGTTGAAGTTTTTCTTTCAAACAGTAACTGGTAAAGTGGGATAATATAACAGAAGATAAGGAAAAAACATATACAAATACATGATTTTTTTTACCAAGAGTTTTTATTATAGTGCTTTCTTAATTATATTTCCTCAAGATAAAATAGTTATTATTTTTAATCATGAGGTAATATACATTTAGAAATTGGAACAGTTGATAATCAACGAAATACATTAAATACTTAAACTTGAACACTTTTGGAGTTTAATTAAATGAATAGAGAATCTGTGGCCTCGGGGGTTTACCTGTGGTTTACGCCACAGTTGAGAAACATGCCTTAGATGACTCATCAAGGGAAAAAAATTGGTTAGATCAAAAGTAAAAGCATTAAATACAAGAATAAATATTTGGGAGATTTAAATGGAAAGTTATGAGCTAAAAGTAATAGAAAATCCATGCACTACATTTGCCATACATTAGAGCCTGAGTGTGTTTGATGAACTGGAGGTTAAACAGTTTCTGAGAACTTTTAAAGCCATGGCTTTGCGACATTCCCAGGATGACTCAGCATGGGAAACTTCAAGTCAGTGTAAGCACACAGGGCATTCTGTGAGGGGCAAAACCCTTCCTGCCTCTGAACTTCATGGGAGAAAACAGTGACTGTGGAAGATACTTGCTCTCTAAATTGGTGAGAACAAAAATGTTCTGAAAGAAAAAATAAAGGGGGCTTCTGTGAAGAGAACTTTATTACAGGGTGCTATTAAGTTAAGAGCAAAACTTCTAGAAGATCTTTAAAGGTATGAGGTTGTCATTATAGACTATGGAAAAATGTACACAGATATCTAAAGCTACCTGACATGATCTGAACATAAAACCATTTAACAATGTAGTGAAATATCAATAGATTTGGAGTCAGGCGGTCAAAGTTTGAATCCGGGCTTACCACTTGTTAGTTGTCATTGAAGTATAACATACACACCAAAAACTGCATGAATAATGGTACAGTTCAATGACTTTTCACAAAAGATACATACCCATGTAACCAGTACTCCTGAAAGTGATATTACAAGAATGTCAGAAAGCCCCCTTTCACTCATTTCCTGTTATTGCCCCCAAGATTAAACACTCTCCTGATTTGTAACAATACAGATTCATTTTGATTATCAGAACTTTATATGAATAGAACTATGCTATATATATATATATATATATATATATATGTATATATATATATATATATATATATATTGCTCAACATTGCTCAACATTATGTTTATGTGATTCTCTCTAGCCATGATCTATTGGTTTTCACTGCCTAATTATACTCTATTGTGTACATTACCACAGTTTATACAATTTACACTTAATGGACATCTGGGCTGCTTCTAGGTTTGATTATTCTCCAGAGTGTTGCTAGGAATAGTCTAATACATTATTTTTTTTTAATGAACATCTGAATGTAAATGTCTTAGTCTGCTAGAGCTGCCATAAGAAAATAGCATGGACTGGGTAGCTTACACAACAAAAATTTGTTTTCTCGCAGTTCTGGAAGTTGAAGTCCAGGATCAACGTGTCGGCAAGTTTGGTTTCTTGAGAGGGTCTCTCTCCTTGACTTGCAGATAACTATTATAACTATATAACTATTATAACAGATAACTATAACTGCCTCTTTGCTGCTATGTCCTCACATGGCCTTTCCTCTGTGTACATACTCTTAGGGTCTCTTCCTCTTCTTATAAGGACTCCAGTTCTCTTGGATTAGGGCCCCACTCTCATAACTGCATTTAACATTAATTTCTGTATTGTGCCGTGTATAATGTGAGCCCATGTTTTTGGTCCAAACTTTCAGGGGGAAAAAAGTCTTTTGTCTTAAATTTTGAATTCGAACTTTTATTTGTTTACATCTAGGTCCTTGTTTTTTATATTATAAAGGAATTTTAGCATTTATTTTTTAACATATTACAGTACAAGAAATTTTACGTAACAAATAATTAACAGAAGAACAAATACAAGGTACAACAAACTTTATGTACCAGTAACAAATTTACGATATTTTCGCATCACAAGGCCAAGAACTCTGCGCCGTTGCAAGTTTGTTGTAAGTTCAGCAAAATCGATTATCGTATTCCAGGGTATTATTTTGCATATGGATATCGTTACTAATTTTTAGAGTTACACTTTTAACTCATAAGCATAAATAAAAGAATTAAAAACGTATGTATAGATATGGAATTAGTATCTACCCATGTATAATGGGCATCCTTATTTTTCCCTCACAAATTTGGGCAAAACAAGGGCACATTATCTGCAGCAAAATACGGTACTTCCTTAAAGTCACCATCTTCAAATAGTCACATTGGTGGTTGGAACTTTAACATATGGACTTTTTGTGGGGGAAACAATTTAGTCCTTAACAACATTTCTGTGGGTTATATACTTAGGAATAAATGCTGGGTCATTGGATATGAGTACATTCAGGTCTAGTAGATATTATAGTTTTACGAGTTGCTTGAAATGATTTGCATTCCCAATAGCAGTATATGAGGGTTCTAGTTGCTTTATAACCTCAGTAAATATGTGGGTTTTTTTTAGCCATTCTGGTGGATGTGTAAATGGCATATGACTATATTTTAATTAGCATTTCCTTGAGGAATATTGAAGTTGAATATCTTTCAGATGCTTATTAGTCACTTGGATATTCTTATTCGTAAAATGTCTATTTAAGAATTTTAATCATTGTTACATTTCATTATCTGTCATTTTCTTATTGATTGATAGGAGCTCTTATATATCCTGGAAATCAGTTTTTTGTTGAAAATGTGTCTAGCAAATATCTTCTGCCCTCTATGTATTGCCTGTTAAGTCGTTAATCATGTTTTGATAGCATAAATCCTTAACTTGAATCCTTGAATCCTTAACTTGAAGTTTAATTTATAATATTTTCTTTTATGGTTAGCACATTTCCTATCTTATTTTAGTAGCCTTTTCTTAGTGGAAGGTCATGAAGATTTTTGATGTTTTCTTTTAACTGATTTATAATTTTACTTTCACATTTAGATCTCCTTAACATACAGAACTAATTTTTGTGTACTGTGTGAGGTTGGGGGTAGGGTCATGATTCTCCTTTTCCCATATCGATATTCAACTGACCCAAAACCATTTTTTTAAAAAGATCATCTTTCCCCATTTCACTGCACTGTCATCTAAATCAGGTGACAGTTCTAATTATGGGTCAGTTTCTGGATGTGCTCTTCTTTTTCACTGGTATGTATGTTTATCCTTGAGCCAATATCACAGTGTCTTAAAGTGTGATAGCTTTATAATAAGGTTTGCCTTCTTACAGTAATCTTCTTTGTCAAGAGCTATTCATAGCCCATTACATTTTCAAACACACGTTAGAATTTGCTTGTCAATTTCCACAAAATACTTTCTGTGATTTTGGTTAGGATTACATTGAATTTAGAGCTAAACTTAGGAAGAACTGATATTTTTATAATATTAGGCTTCCAATTCCTGAATAGGCTATATCTCATTATTTATTTAAATCTTCTCTGACTTCTATCAGTGACTTTTTTGTAGTTTCCAGTGTAGGGGTCTTACACATTTTTCATTATATTTATTTCTAAACATTTTACAATTTTAAAATGTTATTATAAATTAGTCAAGTGTTTTAAGATATTTCCATCCATACCTCTACATATGGTATTTTGAGAATTTTGAGTAATATCGATCCAGAGTTGATGGAAGCAAATCATAATGGTCAAGCAGTGTCTTCATTCATTCCTTCATGCATTTGTTTATTGAATAATTATTTACTGGATGCATGGCAGGGGGAGATGAGTGTCGACTGGATGCCAGTCCATTCAGTCTCAGACATGAATGAGAATGCTCTACTACAAGGAATGGATTAGGTCTGTTCAAGGCCAGAGTGGAGTGTAGCCTTTTCTGTCACTGTGGCTACATGTTCCAAACTCCTAGCACTCTAGGGAAACTCAGAAGAACACAAGCAGAACATCACAGTACTGTGTGCACATGACTCTGACAAAACAGGTACATTTAAGGATCTCTTCTATTACCGTGTTTTCCTGAAAATAAGACCGGGTCTTATATTAATTTTTGCTCCATTAGGGCTTATTTTCAGGGGATGTCTTATTTTTTTCATGTACAACAATCTACATTTATTCAAATACAGTCATGTCACCTTCTTCTGGAACGTCGTCATAATGTACTAAATGCATCCGTCTGGCTGAGATCTTAACTGGGGCTTATTTTCGGGGTAGGTCTTATTTTCGGGGAAACACAGTATCCTTCCTAAAAGGCTGCTTTATATGGGATCATAACAAAACTAGTATTAACAGTTTGGGACAGACAGAGGTCAAAAATTGAATAAGATATTTACAAATTTGTTAAACGGAGTTAAGTGCAGGAAAATTTGTTTTGCAGTTGCTGAAGATTAGCTTCAGAAACAATAACAACAAAAAAACCCTCTGCTAGTCACATCTATACATCTATTATGCCCTAAAAGTCATTATCTATTTATATACTAAGTAAAGCTATTGTCTGATGAATTTAAATAGTAAAAACACCAAAAAATACAGTTTTGGAACTATTGAAAATGGGAACTATTTACAACACTTTCTTATATTTATAACAATATAGCACAACAATATTTCTCTCTCCCTTGCTCCTCTCTCCTGAATTTGCAGCATAAAGGGATAATAAATAACACATATATTTTTTATTAGATTATACTCTAACATAGAGGACTGAATTGTTTACAATTTAGTGATTAGAAAGTACCCCAAATGTTACCAAAGTCAAGTCTCTATATTTATGTAGTATAATAGAAGGAAATAATGCAATTCTGCACCACATCTGTCTTCCATGGTGGTCTAACTAGATACTTGCCCATTCCGATTGTTGACAAAAGATTCTTCCATTTTTGGAGAAACCACAGTTAGTAGTTTAAGCTGTTAGAGTTTCTTTTCTCCTCCTCACCAGCCAGCCTAGCCAAGATTTCACAGACAGTATTTTTCCTGTTTCTCACCACCCAGAAGTCCTTAATCTATTCAGGGAATAGGAAAAATGCAGGGGTCCCCTTTGTGAATTGCTTGGAATCAATCAAAAATCCTTTTAAAACCCTGATCAGCACAGGAGTGAGTGCTATAAAGAAAAACCGCCAACCTGTGGGAAATGGAAATGGCACGGAATTGTTTTATTCTTATTCTTTAACACAAAGTCCTGGGTTTATAACCTTAAAAATCTTATTATAAGAGTAAGATAATGACACTGCAAAACATGGAAAACAATGCCAATATTAATTTGTGATCCCAATAGCTCATTCCATAACTTTTTTCTTTGGGGTAAAAAAGATTTGTAATTTTTTTATCATGTCCAAAAATAAATAAATAAATAAAACACAACAATCATAAATAAAAGAGGGACACATGATATGTACTCATCAGAAGCATTTTGAAAAAGAAATTTAACAACCATTGCTTTACAGGAAATATGTGATCTCATCAACAAAGTAGAAAAATAAGGAAAAATTATCTTTTAAAAAGTCAGAGGTAAACCAGCACAGTGGCTAAGAGCATGGACATTAGAGTCAAACTGTCTGGTTTCAAAGCTTAATTTTGCTACTGAACTCTTCCTGTAATCTTGGGCAGGTTGCCTCAGTTTCCTATGTAAAGTGGTGAAACTCATTGTACCTACTCTTTCAGGCTTTATGATAGCTTGATGAGTTAATAATAGGAAGTACTTTCAAAACAGTCTAGAATAATAACATTTGATAAAATTAAGTTATAGTTACTATTCTTCAGTTTCTACTATTTTTAAAATAAATAGTGACCTACACTCAAAAATAATTGTATTTCTGGTCTCCGAAAGGTTCATTAAATAATGAATGATAAATTCCTTTTTCAGTTTGGAAACAAAATTTAGTAAATCTCTTAGAATATTACTATAAACTGTGTTTCAGAATTAAAGTCCTTCCCCACAAACGAGGCTGTACTTTTCTGTGTTTTGTGCTATCATTTGAAATGAGGATGCTATGGCACCAGGAGGTGAGAACTCTGCACTCAGAAAATCTATTCACGCTGACTGCAAATGTTACCAGTGGGAGGAAAATTCTAGTGTATCTAATTTCATCACTGATAAATCTATAAAAGACAACAGATCTGCCTTGGGACTCCATCTAAGAAATTGTCCTCTCATATGCAAAATGTTTTTAATTTTATGGGTTACAGCTTGAGGGTCATTTCTTTAGAACTGATAAGACATCCAGTTCTCTGCCCTGGAGATTTTATCCAATAAACTCAGGTTTTATCAAATTTTATCTTATTTTATCAGATAAAACTTAGGTCTCCTTTGAACTTAAGTCTTGATTATATGTCATCTGTGTCCAAGAAAAAAGGAGTATTTTTACTAGGTCATCTGTGATAAGATTTGTGACTTGTTTCTCCTGCAAAATATTTTAAGTTTTCAATTATTTCCTCTTTCCTCCAGGAGAGTATAAATAAGCTTTTTTCTGTGTGACTATTTGGTTTCCTTCAAGATATATTAGGCCGCATTTATCACGGCCATATTCTCTATTTCAAGGGAAAAAAAACTCTTATCAGAGAGGATTTCAGGTATCCCTTAATTTAGCAGCACTTTTTGTTCAGATTTCCAGATAAGGCACGAGACAGGTTTTAAGTATAAAAAGGGTAGGCTGTTTACCACAGAGCACACCGGCATTCATAGGATGAGAAACTGGCCCCTGTGCTGTTTGATAAAAAAAGAAATTCCTAGCACGGTGATATTTTTAGCACATCTGATGGGACATCAGTTCCATCCACACTTCCTTAACGTGTTGTGCTATATTCTCCCTCCAGCCTTCCAGGATTGGTTTATCATCCAAAGTAACAGGGAGAAGTTACAGTGAGAGACTCTCACAAGGAGAAAAAGCTGTTGTTTTATAGTAACATGTGTTATTCTTTCTTCATTAACTACACAACAGCATTTGGGTCTCTACTAAAAATTATCACACATGCTAAGAGATGAACCAAGCCCTTCTGAATTTTTTTCTTTGTTTTGTCACTGTAACATCTGTATATTTAAATGACATGTTTATTTCTGTCTCCATCTTGGGTATGGCTTTCAAGTGACTAAAAATTAGGAGTTTGTGTTTGCTTTGCTGCATCTACGTGTATTTCTCTACACAATTGATTAGCTGTTGACTTCTTTATACACCAAGAACTTGGAAAAACAACAATAATTTCTCTCTTTTTTAAATAGAATGTAAAAACAAGTAAAGAAAGGGATGCCTTAAAAAAATCTGTTAAGCAACACTTTTGTCAAATGTAAGTCAATTGCCTATATATAGACAGCTTTATTATAATTATAATATTCTGGAACATGATTTGTAACATCTCTTCCCTTTCCTAAACATGTAATTTTGGTTTAATATCAGATTGGTAATCAGCTGACCAAAATTAGATTTCTTATATGTATACAGACAGATATCACAGTTACAGGTCAGTAATGCAAATAAAAAGAAATAATTTTGGATAATTTCCTTTTGACTAAAACTACTTGTGTCACAGTTCAATAAATCTCTTATCAGATATAATTTCTAAGACATTATTAAAGAGATTGTCGGAAAGAAAATCTGGGTTATAGGTAAGACTAGTTATATATGTCTGTATATATATGTATGTATGTATGTAGAGAGATATATACATATGTAACCTTTTTCTAAAGTTAAGAATTTGAAGGGTAAATATCATATAAGGTCACAGCCTCTGAGTTGCAAAAATCACCGAATTTTATAGATTTCAGATTTAAAGCTTAAAATTTTCAGTTGCATTTTAAAAATTCTAAAACAATTGACCACCTGGTTTTAAAAAGTACTTAATAATATTGTAGAAGTGAAATGATTCATAAAACAAAATCTAGAAAAAGCAGACATAAATTTAAAAATTAAAATTAAAGTTATTTTAAAAGCACATATGATTTGCATTAAAAGGAAGGTGTAGCCCTGCCAAGCATCTTTTCCTCCCAAATATTCAGGGTGCATTTTTAGGACATTCTGCAAACACTTAAATGCCAGTGGTTCATTATTTTAAAAAGATCATCTCTTTTAAATGACTAATATTGAAATATAGATTCTATTTTTGTCCTAGGGCCTCAAAGACAAAGTCTGTTTTATGGTTTATAGAATCATTGCTAGGAAAATTTTGTGTTCTTTTTGGAATTCCGGGAGGCATAGGAATTAAACTTTTTTTTTTTTTTCTGCTTGCAAAATGTTACCTGAGAGCAAAGCACTTTTTCAACTGTTGGACTCCTTAAAATATGTTGTTTCCCTTTTGTTTATAATACCCTTCTGGTGCTTTCTTATGGGCTCTGAGTACCAAACTTCTGTTTTGATCAGGGGTAGAGTGTTATCATTTTTATATTAAAATGAAGAACATAGTTGGCCGCCAATAAGATGGGGCCTATCCCAGGGATACAGTGACACCCTGTCAAATGTCTTAACCCCAGTGGGGAACACAGGGATGAATAACACTCTTGCCTCAGAGTCCCTGCTGAGAGTTAAGAAAACATCCTGGAGTGTCCCTTTGTAGCTTATAGGTTTCCTGAACTAAGTTACGGATTAGGACAAGAGGCGTGGCTGAAATCTCTTCCTGAAGATTGTGATTCTGAGAACCAGAGGAATGAAGACCCAAGGTTCCCACAGCAGAGCCAGAAAAATAAATAAATAATAACGAAGCCTGCACCTCTGACATTCAGCCAGTCCCATGGGCATTGTAGCTTGAGCCTGATATGTTGTTTTCCTAGTTCAGGCTGGAACTACCTAGCACAAAGAACAAATGCTTTGTTCTTGCTAAATACACACTTATTTTCTGAACTCTACAGATAATAAATAAGAATAATAACCCAATCCCTAAAGTCCACGGAGGATGCATTGCCTCTCTCCCTTCCTAGATCATCTCTAGGGTAAGGTCTTCTTATAAATTGTTTCTAAAGGGATTACAGAGTGATTAATTAATGGAGTTTTGTCAGAATGAAAAGTTGTGCTAAATGATTTAATTGACCAAATCATTTTGGGGGATCTATTATCACAGCAGAGTCAAGAAGGGCTTAAAGTCAGCCAGAAGCTTTACCAACTGAATTCAGCAAATAAATAGTAGGCACCTATGATGTGCTAGGCTGGATAGCAGTTGCTGGGGAGTTTAGAAATTTATTCTAGTTTTTCATTTCTCTCATTGTCTATCTATAGCTGGACCTCAACTTATTTCAAAAATAAAGATGCCCTCACTCTTGAGGAAAACATTCTAGGAGTGTTGCAATCTGACATATTTGTACTGATTCCACCACTACCATTTGTGCCATCAGAGCCTTGGCTTCTGTGAATGAGGGTGGTCATCACTTATATGCAGCAGGTTGTGACAAGAGTTGTGGTGACTTATCTAAGGCACATGAAGGGGCACCTGGTAAAATTCCAGCAAATGGTAACTCCTCTTAGTTTCATTAACTGAGGTTGGAACCAGTGTTCACAACCCAAAATAGAAGGAACTCAAATTTTCCAATACATCTTGAATAGCTACAGTCATTTCTTTTTAAAGATATAGTTGACACTCTGAGCAGAGCTGAATGTTGACTAAAATAAAGCAGACTACTAGTTATCATTGAAATTCTGATAAGACTACATGGTACCGTGTTTCTCTGAAGATAAGACCTAGTTGGAGCATCAACTCTAATGCGTTTTTTGGAGCAAAAATTAATATAAGACACGGTCTTATTTTAACATAAGACCGGGTCTAATCTAATCTAATATAATACCCTATCTTATATTATTTTTTGCTCCAAAAGGTGCATTAGAGTTGATTGTCCGGCTAGGTCTTATTTTCGGGGAAACATGGTATTTATTACACTTAAGAGCAGGACCTGTCCAAGATAGAATTGAGACACTGTTTTGGTCTGTTTTTATCACCTTCCCATCTCCTATTCAGGTTCCTTTCACAACTCATACCCTGACTTCCCAGAGCTTCTTTCTCTACCCTAACATTATTAGGTGGCCACTTTCAGTAGGGAGCAAAGGCTCTCAGAAGTGTTTGCTCACACTGTGTAAATGTCTGTCAGCTCACCAGCTGCCACTCCACATTTTAATAGGGGTCTTTAGAACACACCGTTTTCAAACCAGAGGAATCACGCTGTCTTGTGAGGCAGACTCTCTTTTCTATAGCTACTCTCTCACTCAGAAAGCTCATTCAATCTCATGACATTAACTTCCATTTCTTTCCCTTTGGTTCTTAAAAATATGGGTCAAGTCCACCTCCCTCTTCCAAGTTCTGGTTATGCAGCTTCTTAATGGTCATTTCAATTGGTTCAACCCATATTTGTGAGGCATCTCTTATGTCTCAGATCAGGATCAATACCTGAAATGTATTTATAATAGAACACCACCTTCTTGTTCCTGGTGAGAGACCTCTTTATTCTATTCTTCCTAATCATTTTGTACAGTGATTTGTTACAGAGACCTATCAATTCTTCCTTGAAAAATTGTCATCAACCTATACACTAGCTAGCTGTCCCAGAAACAAGAATCTTAAAGCTCTAATGTGTTCCATGCAGCACCTGCAAACTGATCTTCACTTTCATCTCATTACCTCAACTCAGTGGTTCTGGACTCAGCCATTTTACAGCCTGTAACCTCCAGTAAATCATTAATTTTAATCTTGGTTTATTCACCTATAAAATAGAAACAGTAATGCCTGCTCTGCCTCCCTCACAGGATTATTGTAATGATCAGTTGAAGTGGTGCCTAGGAAATAATTGTATATATTATTACACTGATATAAATATTTAGTCTTTTTCCCCCTACCTTATCTTGTCTACAGTCAGACCTGAATTCAAATCTTGAATCCTCCACTTATTAGCAATGTGATCATTAGGTAAATTAGCTAATCTCGCAGGACCTCATTTATGAAATGGAGTTGCTAAGCTCCCTACAGCTTAATATAAGGATTTAATGGAATGGTACCAAATACCAGTTGCTCAGTGCCACCTCGTGGGCTTTAACGCTAGCTTTTCTTTCTGTCCTCATTGACTCGGTTCTTTGTCTGTACAAATCTTTCTTAATCCCAGCTATACAAACTCTGACAATTAAGTTCACGAACTCATCCTAGAAAAAGTGCTACATACCTCATTGCTGAATATCACTATGGTCACCTTTGAAGTACTCCCCTTGGGAAGCTATGCACTGATGCCAGCACTTAGTCTACCCTTCAAAGCAATTTTGGAACTCTTTTTCTGGAATGGCCATCAGAGCTGTCGTCGAATTACCCTTAATGTCCCGAATGCCATCAAAATGTCTTCCTTTCAATATTTTCTTTACCTTTGGGTAAAGAAAGAAGTCATTGGGGGCCAGATCAGGTGAGTAGGGACGGTGTTCCAATACAGTTATTTGTTTACTGGCTAAACCCTCCCTCACAGACAGTGCCGTGTGAGCTGCTGCATTGTCGTGATGCAAGAGCCATGAATTGTTGGCAAAAAGTTCAGGTCACCTAACTTTTTCATACAGCCTTTTCAGCACTTCCAAATAGTAAACTTGGTGAACTGTTTCTACAGTTAGTACAAATTCATAATGAATAATCCCTCCGATATCAAAAAAGGTTAGCAACATCGTTGCAACAAGTTAGCGAACTTAATTGCCTGACCTCACCTATAAAACGCTTAGAACAGAATCTTCTAAGGAATTCATGCCCCTGATTATTATTGTACATCTTAACAAAGGATACATGGAGACATTGCTGATGAGAATTGCACATACTCAGGGCAAGCCACGCCTCTGGAGGCAAAGGCTCTAGGCCAGGGGTGTCCAAACTTTTTTCAATGGTTTTCACCAGGGGCCATACGCAGTAAAATACACAAACAGCCGGGTCACTCACTCGAGGTGAAGTACGTATTGTCTCACCTGGTTTATTTAAGTAAACTAAATATATTTTTGGAATTTGCTGCAGGCCAATTAACAATGGATTGAGAGCCGCAATTGGCCCATGGGCCACAGTTTGGACAACCCTGCATCTAGGCTTCACTGGAGGAAGTCAAAGTCAAGAAGACCACAATGGTATAAACTATCAGGGATGGATGTTTCTGAAACTCTTCCATGAAAGTGCACCCAAGAAGAAATAAGAGGAAGCCTATAGCCCTGGTGTCTGGAGGAGTAGTGAGAGACAATTCCTTAGATGAGATGTCAAGATAAGAAGAGTTCCATGTTCAGACTTGTCTCATCACTCTAGAAGTACCAGTGATGGCTGACAGCACTTGTCTATCAGCTGGATAATTCTTTGTGATGGGGGTGTCTTATTCATTAAAGAGTACTTAGCAGCATCCCTGGCTTTTACCCAATAGATGATAGTAGCACTTCCCTCCAGTTATGAAAACTGAAAATGTCATTATCTACATAGTCAAATGCCCTGGGGGAATATCCTCCCTGGTTAAGAAACATTGGTCTATGAGGACAGATTTAATTCCCTCCAAGGACCTCCAGAAGTAACTTTATGAAAAACTAAGGCCCATAAGTAACAGGTGAGGGACACACTGGTGAAACAAACACAAGTCACACATAGAGGATACAAAAGTTGAAGGCTATGCACGTGCGAGTTTAGGGCTCTTTCAGAACGTGGGACTTCTGCTCTCAGTCTCATCATATAATTGAATATTCTGAAGTACAAACTGGTAGGTATCATCTTTTGAATAACAAAGTCTAATAACAGCCTCCTAGTGCCATCTCTGGCCCTTAACACCTGACATTTGCTGTTCCTTTGCTTGAAAACTTCCTCCCTGATGACCAGTGCCCCCACAGCCAACCCTTGTGATAGTTAATTTTATGTGTGTCAACATGACTGGGCTACGAGGTGCCCAGATATTTGGTCATTTATTACTCCGGGTGCATCTGGGGGGATGTTTTGGATGAGATTAACATTTGAGTTTGTAGACCGAGTCAAGCAAATTGCCCTCCCTTATGAGGACAGGCCTCATCCAATCAGGTGAAAGTCTGAATGAAACAAAATGCTGACCCTCTTTCAAGTTAGAAGAAACTCCTCCTACCTGATTGGTTGAGCTGGGACATCAGTTTTTTTCCTTTCTTCAGACTCAAACTAAAATATCAGTTCCTGTAGAGTCCGGGTTCCTGCTAGCTTTCTAACTCAAACTTACACCATTGTCTCTCCTGGTTCTCAGGCCTTCAGACTTGGATTGGAACTACACTACTGGCTCTCCTGAGTCTCCAGCTGTTTAACTGCACATCTGGGGACTTGTGAACCTTCACAGTCACATGAATCAGTTCCTTATAGTAAATCTGTATACATATACATGAAGATATATGTATACTCTTGGTTCTGTAGAATCCTAACACCACCACCACCCCCCCACTTCCTTGATTAACCCCTCTGTATTTTTCTTCTGTATTTATCTCCAAGCATCCTTCCCTGAATGTTAAGGCTGACTGGATACCACTTCTTTAGGCTCTAGCCTGCTTAGTGGTCTATTGCTTCCTCTATACTAAAATTTCCTCAGAATTGAAACCATATCTTGTTCACTCATATATTCCCAGGACCTAGTGCGGTATACAGCATAGAGTTAGTTGGCAATCACAAGGCATTTATTGACAAAATGCATAATTGCTTAGTATGAGATAAGCATAGCTTGAATAATCATATTCATCTTTTCTTTAAAGATCTCTCTACATGTCAGCTACTACTTAGAAAAATAACAATTTATTAATAAAGCACTCCTAAAGTCATTGCTATTTCTTGAAACCAAAGAAAGTGATATCAGATTTAGAAGTAGCCTGGTTAGTGGGAAACAATCTAGCAATGGAGCTAAAACTTACTGTGTGATGTGAAAGGTGATGAGGCTTTACCTCACTTTGAGTAGAATATTGTCCTTTTCTAGAATATTGTTCTTTTATTCTAGAATATTGTTCTTTTCTATATTTTTTTTGAAGATTGTGTTCAAAAACTGTTTTCCCCATTTTATGCCCTTTTATAATATTTATTGTCCTGCTCTGTGGATTCTTTCATTAGAGGTCTATTTGCTCCTGGTTTGCCTGGAGGGAAAGGATAATCCAGAAGTCTCATCTGTCTCTGTTACTATGTATTATTCCTTGGGAAACGTCAAGGCAAATGCCATATAAATAAATAAACCCCTCCAGAAGCTTTAGCTCTCACTGTTAGGCAATGGGAAGAAAGAGCAAATGTTTAAGTTTTAAGAGATAGACTTAATAAAAAGTCTGCCATTTTCTGTAGGGTGGGAGAAAAAATATTCTTCTAAAGCATATGTAATTTTGCATTGAGGATTAATAAAATGTTATTGAGTCTGGCTTTGTTATCAGTTTATAACAATTGTTATTTGGTTTATCACAGTCTGACAATCTCAATTCTATTGGGCTTAGTGTACATATTCTGTTGTAAGTAATAAAATTAATCTTTGAAAAGGAGTATAATCTTTTATTAGGAGAGGCTAGGCAAAGCGGATTCATTTTCCATTACTCTGGGGAGTCATTTTTGGTTAATCTCTTTTTGATTTCCCTAATCATGTACAGTATCAATAAAATCCAGTCAGATTTACCGTCCTCTAAAATCCATATGAGGAAATTCAATTATTCTCAGACACTGGTGAATCTCCTACCAGGTACGCTCCTTGGGGAAGGGTGCAGGTTGTTCGATCTAGTTATATCTTCTGTGCAGCTGATGGCTGACATGTAGATGTGGAGATAGTTAGCACAAAGTGTAATTATTTGGTGAAAATTACATAATGTATTTTCTTTCTTCTTTTTTTTTTCTCTCAGAAGAGTTGAAAATTGGGTGTTCTGGTAAAATGAGTGCCCCTGACAACAGAGATGTATCACACTGTCCTTTAGGTGATACATAGACTATCATGAAACTTCCCACACATAGATTGCAAATTTTTAAATAATTAAAATCCTAGAGCTCTGAAGACACTGTTCCAGTGAGGTACCATGTGGTAGCTATTCACCAAAGACCGCTCCAAACAAACCATGCCTCCCAATATCTGTGCTCTTGTGCTGTCCCCCTCACATTGAAGCTAGGCTGATCCTGTGACTTGCTTTTCCAATAAAATGAGATAGAAATGATGATGTGTTTGCATTTTTGAGAGACTGATCTGCCACGTAGAAAGTCCTATTGTTCTGAAGGACAGGCCACATGGAGAGACAACATGGAAATACTATGTAGAGTGGTCATGTGAAGAGGAGACATCCTGAGATGAGAGAGAGAGAGAGAGAAAGAGAGAGAGAGAGAGAGAGAGAGAGAGAGAGAGAGAGAGAGAGAAAGAGAGAGAGAGAGAGAGAAAGAGAGAGAGAGAGAGAGAGAGAGAGAGACTCAGCTGTCCCAAGCATCCCAGCTAAGCCCAGCTTTCCCTGCCAAGGTGACAGGCACATGAGTGAAGCCATCTTGGACACGGAATATGCAGCCACCATGTGACTGAAGCTGCTTAAGGAACTTAATACAAGCAAGACTAGCAGAAGAACCATATAGCTAAGCCTAGTCTACTCACAGAATCATGAGAAATAATAGTATGATTATTGTTTTAGGCCACTAGCTTTTGAGGTAATTTGTGATACCATCACAGAAAACCAAAATTGACACCCTAAAAATAACTTAGTTTAGCCATCTTATACTATGGGTGAGGAAATGGAAAATAAGCAAAGTGAACTCATTTGAATAATGTTACCAAGTAATTTAGAAAAAATGCTGGAATTAGAATTCACATCTCTAGATTTCAGTGAAGATGTCTGTTCATTTTATTATGCTGAGTTACTTTAAATACACAAACTTCTGAAACATCTCTGTCTAGTAATTCCACTTTGAGAATGTATCATTAGCAAATAATAAAGAGAGAACATTGTGTCTAAAGATGTTGATCACAGTTTTACTTATAATAAATAATTGGAAATAAACTAAGTCAAAATATAGAGGCAAGACTAAGAAACTTACACCAAACCGAAAATAATCACATAGCCATTAAAAAGAATGCTTTTAATCAACGAAGAAGGAGTGGCCTTAAATGACACATTAGACTAACATTTTGGATTTAGCTGATATTTTTAGGACATTTCACACCAAAACAGCAGAATACATTCTTTTCAAGCACACATGGAAGGTTTTCCAGGACAGATCACATGTTAGGCCACAAAATAGTCTCAATGAATTTAAGAAGATTGAAATCATATCAAACACCTTCTCTGACCACAGTCGTATGAAACTAGAAATCAATTACAGGAAGAAAACAGAAAAACACACAACAAACTACAACATGTGCAGGCTAAGTTACATGCTACTAAACAATGAATGGGTTAACAATGAGATCAAGGCGTAAGTCAAAAGATACCTTGAGACAAATGACAATGGACCACGATGACCTGATACCTATGGGATACGGCAAAAGGAGTTCTAAGAAGAAAATTCATAGCATTTCAGGACTACATCAAGAAACAAGAAAAATCTCAATCTAATCTCACACCTAATGGAAATAGAAAAAGAAGAACAAACAAAGCTGAAAGTGAATAGAAGGAAGGAAATAACAAAGATAAGAGCAGAAATAAATGAAATACTCTCTAAAAAATACTAATGCTTTTGAATAGCATGATAAATGCATTGCATAATATTAAGTGAAAAAACTGAAGCATGCCATAGGACATGCAATGTTTAACATAAGATCCTGTTTTTCTTCTAAAGATGAGATAGAGAAAGCAGATTGAAAAGTGATGACTTTTGATTATCTAAAAGGCCCTTTTGGGTTTTCCATGCCATTTGAGCAATATTGGTCATTTTATAGTTCTCTGCTGACAGAGGAGAGAAGGAATAATAATCTCTATGAACTTTGGTACTTCTCCTATGGGTTCTTTCCTTAACAGGATCCTGATGTGAGCTTAATTTAATTTGCGTTTTTCTTATAAAAGAATGGAACAAAATAAAATTCCATGCTAGTTATTTATACTCTTCATTTTTCTCAATTCCACATAATCAGAATTATAAATAGTATTTAAAATACAAAATACATGTCATTCACTGTATGAGAAAATTTAAATATTAAATGATTATATTAACTTGGCATTACTCTTCCTAGTTTCCATTTCCAATTTCTTAAGTTAGAGTGGACTCGTTCAAAAAAGAAAACCGCCTGTTTCCTTAGAGAAGTTACTGCTGTTGAAAGCTGGTATAACTCTTATGTGTTAATCAAATTTATAGGTAAGTCTTTCATTCGAATACCAATGCAACAAACCGTTTTCTCAAGTGGTTTATTTTTATCTATGACATTTTATAGTTGGTACGATATATTAGAGACTGAAGTACAAAATCTAAAGCTATTTTTGTTAGTAATTATTTTAAAATGTGAACTATGATGAAGACTTTTAAAATTTTAAAAGTTCTAAGTCAGTTTTTAAAAATGCACACTCGCGTCCCCATCTTCTGTACCGTTGCCTACACTTTTAATTTTCCCAGTGCCTGGCTGTAACCCAGAACAAGTTGAAATACAGTTTAAATATCCGAAAAGTTTGATGACTTGAAACATAACGCTTTGGTGTAATAAGTAAAACAGGGAAGGACTGCCTCTACTCATCTCCGGTGAAACAAAGTACATTAAACGTCTGTACTTTATTATTTCTATGTGCCACCAGTACTGGCGGGCACGTTTTTCTCCCTGACTTTTAGGATCATAGCTATCATAGATGGTTGAGGCTGCTGGATATTTTTTACCCTAGATACATAAGGAATAACATGTTTGAAAAAGTAAATATATCTATTTAAGCCAGCATACTTGCTTATCTATAGTTAACTTATTTTAAAGGTTACAGGCACTATTCTCAAGATTACACATAGTGAGCGAAAGATATGTTAATACATTGCACGGAAACAAGTCATTACAATATCATAATAATCTGTGATAAATACTTTATTCAGATATATTTAAAGTCGTGGTTACAAGGATATAAAATGTCAGCGTACTCATGGGTCATGGTTACCAATGCATTCAAGAAAAACAATCTCTTTATTATAGACAATATGAACACATTTTAAGATGGAAACATCGTAAATTCTTTCTTCATTAATCATTAATCTTATTTCTAAATATCTAATCTTTTAGAATCAAGGTGTTGCCATTAATAGCTTAAAAGTATGAGATTTCATCTTGAAATAGTTTCAAGTTTGAACAGTAGCCTGAATAATTATATGATGAGGAAATTAAAAATACTTTGTTTTAAACAACTTTGATTTATTCTCTTTTCTTTGTAACTTACATCAAGTCTGCATATTACCACATAAATAACATAAATTATTTATCAAAGACGATATCTGTTCGAAGTTGTGGAGATTGGACACGATGCTCAAACAATCTCTGCTGCCTGGTTAGTTCTTATTCTTTCCAGGAGAACTGCCATCCACACAGGAGTGAGATATTGGTAACATGTGACTCTGTCGCTCACTACAGATGACTGAAACATAGTGACATCACTGAGCCAATTATATTCCCTCCCCTGATTTTGCAACAGGAACAGAGCAATTCGGGTCAATGTGGGGGGCCAGACATTGAAGGACATGCAAACTCAGGGCTGAGGCTGAAGCTGAGCCTGCGGCAGCCATTTGGGCACCCACTTTGGGACAACAGACATTGAGAGCTGAACAGAGAGAACTGGTCTTCAGCAAGACACAGGATAACTAGGAACAATAAGAAAACAATATCTAGATTTTCAATTCTACAGAGCAGCCTTTGTTCCTGGAAGTTTCCCAGTTCTAGCTGTAGCTCTTGGCCAGCCCTGGCTCTGGTCTTGCCACGATGGTCTCAGAAATTTTACTGAATCTTTAGAATATTTTCATTCTTCTTATTAATTTATTATCTGAGTCTGTTTCTTGCCACCAAAGAAGCCTCATCAAAGACAATAGTCTTTTTCAAATTTATAGCAAAGTGTAAATGCCAATTTCATCAGTAGTTTTCCAGAGGAGACGTTAAGCTCTTTTGTTAGATTGTAAGCTTTTAAGGAAAGGACCCTTATCTTACCAATTATTCACAGGTCATATCACAATGCATAATATAGAGTAAATGCTCCATAAACATGTGCTTAATGAAATGAACCTGGAGAATTAAATGAGAATTTGATATATCTGCATCATCCATTTTGCGATTTGTCCAATTATTCTTGGTATCTGTGGATCACTTTCACCTTTTTTACTTCTTTCTTTAGATTTTTAGACGCACAATGTTTAATCTCAGTGTCAGGAAGAAACATCAGGCACATGGACTGTAGGAAGGCTATGTCTCTGACAACTGCTAAGTACTGTCTTGAAGTTTGTCTGGGGCATCAGCCAAACAGCAGCTGAACAATCTTAATGCTTTAAGAAAACCTGGTTCTTGATTGTTCTTTCTGTGTTTCATTCCTGCTTTTTATTTCTGCATTGTTTCAGGTGATTGGATTCTAGGAAGTTACACAATGACGATATAATCGACTCGTGTCAGCCTGACTCTCAAGTGCTGATGTCATTAAATCACACATGATGGAGACCTTGTGGTCTCATTTAACTTCCAGTCCAGATATTTATAAAGGGTCCTGAAACACAGAGAGCCCTACAGGCTACTGTACTGTTCGTAGCCTTTCCCCACCTTGCAGGTTTTCATAGACACCTCACGTGAAGTTGGTTGTCTATCAAAGTAACTGAATGGATGAGCTTTTCTTTCTCTGAGAGTGGGATGTCATTTTCTATAGAAAATTCAGTCAGGAACAACCAGACTTGAAGGTTCTGCAACATTAACCCCCCCACCCTCGTTTTTGTTGAATAAATCATGGTCAAGACAAGTGATCAATTTGTACTTTGATCCAGATCTTCATTGAATCAGGCTACACTGTTTTCCACAAATACTGACTTTTCTACAGCTAAGGATGAAAATAGCAGCCATAGGGAATGGGAAGGAAGTAGAGAAAGTAAGGGGAAGGGGGACAGTGTTGAACTGGAAATGTAAAGACTCACCAGAGAAGACTAATGGAGATTAATGGAGGGATTTGTAATTAAGAAGTAATTTCCCCCCACTTTTTCTCTGCTTTCAAACAGTTATTGCGATCATCGATCTTTATGTAATACATTCACATGTTTTGCTGAATAGTCAGGGAAGGATTCATTAACATTGATATGTCAATGTTGCACAAGATGAAAAATGCTAACTTGGGCTTAGCCAGTGTTGAGTTGTTTTGTCCATGAAAGTCACAAAATCAAAGACAAAATTTTGGAACTGGATGAGGTTTTAGTAACTATATAATAATTATTAATTTTGTCATTAATATTGATATTTATTTCAATTCCATCTGATCCAAACATCTCATTTCATTTTATAGATTTGAGGCTTCAAGATGAAATAATGTTAAAGTCAATTGAAAGAAATTCCAGTTTTTAAGATGAAGTAATGGTAAAGTCAAGTGAAAGTTAATGGCTAAAATTGGATCTTCTGAATTAGTGCCCTCCCCAGTATATGACAATATTTTCTCAGCTTATTTGAGGTTTTTGGTGATAGAAATACATATATTTCTATGTTTATCTGAATGTTTGACTTTAAATATTCTTGAGTCTTAGAATTTGCTTCATTAAGGATGAATTCATTGCCTTGAAATCAATCCATGAATTAATTCTACTGATTGACATATTCATCCATGTTGGATACTTACTCTGGTTTCTAGAAGAAGAAATGTGGTTGAAAAAGAATGTTATGTGAGGAAGTTGAATAACAGATATTAGAAAATTCTACATGTACTCTTCTTACTGCTTCCTGTCATTAAAAATAACTTTCAAGATATTTGGTGAAAGAACTCTAAGTCAGAATAAATATTTAGAAAAAAAGTTTGAACTAAGTTAAACTTCTTGTAAGGATATTTATTTCAAACTTACGAACTTGACATTCATTCCAGGCAAGATCTGGAATGGATATTTAAAAGACAATGAATATCTAAGGAATAATTACTAGACTATCACATGAAATTTCTAAGACATTTGGAAGCAATCATATAAGATTAAACTTATGTCCATCTTTCATGGGCTTATCTGACTGAATAATTAGGAATGTATAGCAGATATATGACAAATGTGAAGAGGAATCCATTAGCAAGGAATCTGATAAATTTTCTTATGCGATATCGGTGGAAGAGATTTAAAAATATGCACTAGATTTAAAACAAAGAAATTTGAAAATAGTGGAATGATTTTATTCAAAAATTGTTCATATAATAATAATCTAGTAGCAATCACTTATTGAGCACTTACTATGTGCCAGGCATTGTACCAAATGTATACATTATCTCATTTAATTTTGTTATGTAATATTTAGTGTAACCTATTTCAATTCTACACATGAAAAAACTGTAGGTTATAAAGTAAATAAACTTCCAGGTTCACTCAAGCAAAAGGAGGTACCAATATATAAATATAAGTTGTTTGACTCTAAGACAATACTTCCTATCACTAGATTAATATAATCTTAATGGAAGAGTCTAATGTTTAGCTTGGCTCTATTTAGTTCAGTGGAATTATCTTCCTGCAATAAAATATAGAGGGCATGCTACAATGATGTAACTGTATTGTCATAAAAATTTAAAATTATTGATATAAAATGATACATTTATTTAATTTATTCCATTAATAACATCTTATTTGTCCCTTACACTTTGAATGACAGAATAAGGATCTAGAACGATACTGAGAATTGGAATTTTTTTCGGTTGAAATGAGCAAGATGAAATGTAACAAAGATAAATGTAAGAACTGGCCCTTGGGTCCAAGAAAGCAAAGTTAGAACACCCAAGGAGAGAAGCAATGTGTGTGGCTTAGCATATGTGATATTGATTTATGATTTATAATAAGAAATATATATTTGGTCTTTGTAGGGTTTAGAGCTTTAAAACTCTTGGAATTTCCTAAGTGAGGAGAGTGAGAAAGTTATCTTTTGTTATGTTAATGAGGTGAATTTTGGAAAGGCCCTAAGTAACTCATCAAAGGGGGCTGGCTGTCAGGGAAACCAAAGTGTTATTAGAAGGTTGAAACTTTCAGTCTACTGCCCAAACCTCCAAGGGCCAACAATTTGCTCAATAATGCCTATGTAATGGAGCCTCCACAAAACCCCAAAAGGATGGGGTTCAGTGAGCTTTCATGTTGGTGAACACGTGGAGATACAGGAAGAGTGAAGCACCCAGAAAACACGTGGAAGCTTCTTGCTGCTTCCCACATACCTTGTCTTATGTATTTCTTCATCTGTATCCTTTATAAATACTCTTTATAATAAACTGGTAAATGAAAGTATATGTTTCAATGAGTTCTGTGAGCCACTCTAGCAAAGTAAACTCGATGAAGGGGTCATGGGAACATCCAATTTGTGGCCAATCGGTCAGAGACACAGAACCTGAACTTAGTTGGTGTGTTACGTGGGGTTAGCACTGTGGAACTGAGACCTAATGATGTCTTCAGGTAGATAGTGTCAGAATTGAGTTAATGGCCTGGTGGGGTGAGGAAAAAACAACACATTGGAGCATATGTGAAAAAGACTGAGATTTTGGTTTATAGTAAGCTCCAAGACAGTCAACAATTTGATGAGTGTTTAGCGAATATCAGTGATCACAAGCTTATTCACAGAAAAAAAAAAATAGAACAATGAAGGAGACAGTACCAGACTGTTCTACATTTGTCAGAACACCTCTGGGATTTTGTTTTAAGTTCCAGGTGCCATGAAGCATATGGATATATGTCTATATAAGGTTGCTAATCATGTCATACAGGGGGAAAAAAATGTTCAGGGTGATGGTGGGGTAACATTATAGCTATATTTAAATATTAAAAGATTTTCCAAGTGAAATGTGGCCAGAGACTGGTATACAAAGATAACTAAAGCAAAACATTTTGTTTTAACACGAGGAAGAGGTTTTTAATAGCACTATTTCTAGATGGCCCGGGTTGCTTCATTAGGAGGTGGTGTTTAATCTTAGAGGCATTCAAGCAGACAAAGAACAAGCAAATGTCAGAAATTTGGTAAACAAATACAAGATATCTCATTCTTGAGAAAATTAAATTGTGGTCAATCTATAACTTCAGATAGAGAGGGTAGAAAGTGCCAATAATTTTGCAGACGATCTCAAAGGCAGCCAGGGCACCTACTTCTTGGTAATTTTAAGCTGTTCAGCCTACTTAATTTGCTGGTGCAAAATATTTTGCATATTTTAAAATAGGGCTTTAGAAATATTTGCTCAGAATAACTGTGGCTTGCTCTAATGAACAGTTCCTAGACTTTATATAAATTAAATGGCAAAAACAAAGTATTCAATCTGCTAAAACAGTTTTAAAATATGACTGTGTATCATATATCTCCCAGTCCCAATCTGGTCTATTATTTTTGTTGTTGTTGTTTAATTAAAATTATTCAGTAACAATAAATAGTATTTACACAGGAAATTCTGGGAACCATAGTTGTCTTTCCTTTTACTTATTAGATAGTCACATAGCCCTTGGTGAATCCATTTATTAAAACTCTATGAAAATAATGTCTTCATGGTATTTGGAATAAGAACGGTTCCTCTCCAGTGCAGTTTGATGCCCTTCTTCAGGGAGCACATATTACAGACATGTTTTTTTCAAAGAAAAGTATCAAAAAGAGGTTTGTCTTGTGACTTTTTGACTTCTCTTCATCCCCCTCCAACCACAGTCATCTCCCTCCTTCCAGACTCTGGGACTTGAATGTATAATTGCAGCTCGTTGTCTGCAGAGTAATTATAGCCTAATTTGACTTGTTGCACAGCAGGATGACAAGAGGGCTGGCTGTCAGGCGGGGTCAGAGGTCAGCCATTACCCCATAGACTGTAAGCAACCTCATCAGGACTCTGGATGGCTCTTCTGAACTGTGAGACGGGTCTGCAGCTGTCTGTGTGTCTCTTCAGATGACTCTGGATGAAAACGGACTGTTTTCAAGACGCAACATCCCGGCATGCAGTTTGGCTTCTTGTTCTCTTATCAAAGACATGACAAATATTCTGAAGTGAAAGGCGCTGTTTTCTCGTGCTCTCCATATAAATGTCAAGTGGAACATATATATAAGCCAGCACTAAAATATCACATCTATTTTCCTTTATACCCTTGAGATTTTAAAATGATATTGAAAAAGAATGCTAAATCAGTATGCTACATTAGGATGGAAACTACTGTGTGTTAAAAAGGACAGTAACTTGAATGTAAATAAATGAATTACATTCAGACTGAAAATCCTACAGATCCTGTAAATAAAGGATTATAAAATTACAAAGTAAAAAGAAAGCACATAATATACCAGTTAACCTAATCCTATAGGTGATTTAAAAAACATTCCTTAAATGACATTACTTATGTTTTGTCTGGTCTAGATTTAAGTCTTTGAACGGATGCAATTTCGGATATATTTCTAGAGAGAAAACATTTTTCTATTATTGAAAGATTCTCCAATCCCATTTTCAAATATTTGAAATATTTAACACAATTCATCTTTTCCAAACTTTAGGCAGACATACTGATCTAACTCACAGTAATTGCAATGAATAAATATAAAAAAATATAGTTGAGAATTTGCTCATCAAATTTTCAGATATTACTAAATTAAGTGGCAATTTTAATGTCCTAGAACCGGGAATAAAATATAAGATGACCCTGAGAAAAATTGGTTAATCTAAAAAAGAATACATTTAGCAAGTTAATAATATATAACTTGTTATAATAATATATAACTTATAAGTTATAATAATATGTAACTTGCTAATATATTTAGCACATTGAGGGGCCAAAAAAGTTTAAACTCAAATATAGTAGGGGAAAATAACCCAAGAAATTTTGTTGTTAATGCACTAAAGAAGAAGAATGAATAAACTGCTTTTATAAAATATGCTGGCGTGATACCATGTTCTACCAAATGTGTTAGACACCAGGAAGCATTCCTATTGCTCTATTTTACAAAAGGAGAATACTGTGTTTCATTTCTATTACTCCATTCCATTATATTATTCCTGTCCGGGAGCTGTAGTGCACTTATTTAGTCAGAGTTTAGGGCAGTATTGTAAACCCTAGAAAGCCAGGAGTTCATCAGAGAAAAGCCATTTCTAGGTTACCTGGCTGAGGTGAAAACATAGAAATCAGGATGTGGCAGAACAATGAGTAAGCAGGAAGGAAGTGAGAGCAGTAAGAAACAGGCAGGCTGAGCTAGATTGCCCTGGCAGGGCCAGAGACAGAAGAAAAGAGAATCAGGATGTCAAACCCAAGGTGCTAGCATCAGGATTACAGTGGGCATATGGGAGGCCCATATTCAGTTCTCTGACTGCAACGGGCGGTTGAGGGAGACACATGCAGTGTCAGAGATCTGGTTTTGTACCCCCCTTCATTTGATCCTTCTGGTTAATGCTATGAGAAATACCACAATTTCCTTAATTACCATAAGTGTTTCCCTAGAGGGCTTACTATGTATGTGTCAGGACATAGAATAAAAATTCATTTGTTTAATCATTCCTTTATTCTATAAATGTATGGAGTATAGAATGTGTCTCATAGTGTGATAGCTATTAGGATACAATGGTGAGTAAAAGACCATGAGCAAGCATGAGACAGAACTTAATCACATAGTGTATACAACCTAAATAAGTATGAATATACATATAATTCAAAATGTGATAAGTGCTATTGACAACAAAATGGGACCCTAGAACACTGAGGGGACCAAAGTTGGTCTGAGAAAGTGCTGCAATGTGAAGGATGAGCAGGAGAGAACAGGAGGAAGAGAGGGGAGTGGGCACTTTGGACACAGAATAGTTCTTAAAGGATCTGAGAGCCAGAGAGTAGAGGGAAGAGTTCCACAAAGAGGGCTGAGAAGGGGGAAAGAGGCCAGATTACACAGGGTCTAGCAGAGTATCTAATGGAGGAACAGGATGCTGTTGAAGGTAATTAACATGATCTAATTATTTTAAGATAACCCTGGCTGGGATGTGAAGAATGGGTTGGATCTACTGTACAAACTAGTTAAGGAACCAGTTGCTTGGACCATCATGAGAAAGAGATAGGAGAATAATTTACTCAACCTAACAAACTCATTTACAGATCCTCATTTTACAGAGGGATAGACAGAGGCTTAGAGGGGTCAATTCCCAAAGTCACAGGCCTACAAAATAAAAGATTAACTCTTTTGTGTTTAGTTTTCCTAATCACATACTCATTGAAGCAAGATTTATACAAACGTGGAACCGAAACAGAAACTTAGGTTCTATGTAAATCAATTCATCAATTTATTAAAATAATACTTGTTGAGTGGCAGTTCTAGGCACAGGGGATACAATATTGAAAAAGAGAAAAGTCCCTCTTCTAATAACACTTACATTTTAGTGGACAAAATGGTAATAGATGAACAAACTAGCTACCTAACTACCAGTGATAAAATAATAGCAATAAAACAAGGTGATGTGATAGGCAATGACAGAATATCTCCTTTCGTTTTGTGGTACCAACGAAGGCCTCCTAAAACTAGAATAACAAGAATTTGGTGACCGAGGGAAGAGCCATTCAGGCAGAGGGGATTTCTGGGACAAAGACCCTGAAATAGTTTGAAGGACAGAAAGGACCTCAGGGTAACTGGAGGACCATGAGTATCAGGAAGAATGGCACAGGATGCATTTGAAGAGATTATCAGGATCCAGGTTACAAAAGACCTTGTAAGTGTGAAAGTCAGATTTTATTCCAATTGAAGAAAAAGCTTAGGGAAGGGTATTAAAGGAGACATGGTGAAGAAGATGGGATATGATTCCAGTTGTAATTTTTTCTCCTTTTCTTATAATTTATTTATTGAAGAATGCTCATCAATTTGGATTTTCCTAATTACATCTTAATGGCATCATTTTCCATGTCCTTTTATTTTCTGTATCTTCTGTAAATTGGCATTTAGAGCTAGAAGTTTAATTGGATTCAAGTTTGATTTTTTTATTTTTTCTCTTAGGCAAGTGTCCTTCCATCAGGAGGCATATAATACCAGATTGCTTCTTTTCATGATGGTAGCAATGGTTGAGAATCATTACTCAGATGCCTAAGCAGTGGTACAAAATAGTGATAATGTAATACATTATCTATTATGTACTATGTAATCTACTATGTAATTTATCTATTATGTAATACATTATCACTATGTACTACTATTCAGAGGTATATTGTTTTGAAATACACTTTAGAGATAGTATGAACAAAGCTTGCTGATAGAATTTTGAGAGGCAGAGAAAGAGAGAAATTGGGAACGACCCCTATGCCTTCGGCTGGAGAAATTAGGTTGTGGAATTGCCAATTACTGACTTGGGGAAGGTTGAAAGAGCAGGTTTGGGGTATATGGAGAATGAAGAGTGAAGGATTAGATATAAATATAATTCTAAATATCCAAGTGTATGTCTCAAGAAGGCAGTATAGAATTCAGAAAAGAAATCAGAACTATATAGTATAGTCACAGTGTATACAGCTGATCCTTGAACAATGTGGGGATAAGGAGTGCCAACCTACAGCACAGTCAAAAATCCACATATAACTTTGGACTCCCCCAAAATGTCAGTCGTCCCTCAGTATCCATGGGGCATTTGTTCCAGGACCCCCGCAAATACAAAAATCCGTGGATGATCAAGTTACTCATGTAAAATGGTGTAGAACAATGCAGACCGTCAGCCCTCCACATCCACAGATTCCCAACCATGGATTGAAAATTCTGTCTCTGATCTGGGGTTGGTTGAATCTGTGGATGTGAAACCCAGGGACAGGGATGGTCAACTGTATGTTTATCGGGGGAAAAATTATATGTATATAAAAATACATATGTATATAAAAATTATATGTATATAAAAATTTATATGTATATATATACATACATTTGCTCAAAATCACCATTTAAAAAAACTATGTATATATATATATGCATAGGACATGTGCTGTTCAAGCACAAGTGCACTGGTATTTAAGGCTGAGGGTCTGATTGAGATTGCCTAGGAAGAAGCGTGTAGAAGGAGAAGAAAAAGAAAAGTTTTGAAGCCTTTTATAGGATTCTGAGTGGTTGATCCCTAGGCAGAACCATGTTGAACATTGAACAGAGAAACCAACCTCTTTCCAGAGGCCTCTTTCCATTCACCAATATAAATTGGAGAGAAATATGTCCCCTATACACCACAGAGGAGAAACACACACATTTTTGCTTGCTTGGGGATAAGTGGTACTCATCCACAAAAGTCAGAACAGGCACTTGTGTCATACACCTGAGACTTGAACATCAGGGAGAATTTCTTGTTTGCTCCTAGCACTACAAAGCACTGTCTAACAAGAGGGGTTACAAACCCCATCCCTTGTGTGGTAGGCAGAATTCTAACATGGCCCCATGACCTTTGTGCTTGGCGTTACAACTGTGTTTTTCAGATGCAATTAAGATTATGAATCTGTTGACCTTACACTAGGATGATTCCTAATTGGGCCTAATTTAACCACACAAGCCCTTCAAAAACAGTGAGTTTTCTCCTGGTGCCAGAAGAGGAAGTCAGAGAGATTCTGAGTGTGAGGAAGGGTTGAGAAAGTATTACTTTACTTGAAAATGGAGGGGCCCACATGGTAAGGAATATCAGCCACTGAGGAAATAGGGGCCTGAGTCCAATAACCACAAAGGACTGAATTCTGCCAACAATCTGAATGAGCTTGAAAGTGTGTGCTCCAGAGCCTTCGGATAACGGCAGCCTGGCTGATACTTTGATTTCGATTTTGTGAGTCTTTAAGCAGAGAATCCAGTTGAGCCTGCCTAGCCTTCTGACCTACAGAACTGAGAGACAATGAACAGAAAGTGCTGTAAACTGCTAAATTTGTTTCAGTTAGAAAAACTAATCTGCCTACAATATGCCAGGCACTGTGATAGGCTGCTACGAGGTGTGCAATAACTATGCATGAATCCTGCCTTCAGAATGCAGGTCTAGGATGGTTCAGTCATTCATTCATTTATGGAAAAGGAGAGGTGGAACTAAACCCTGTCTTAAGAGGTCAACCAGCTCTTCTCTTGTATGTGAAAACAAGCAGTCACAGCCCCCATTCCTTTTTCTCTTCCCCTGTACTGGAGCAACACACACTTGGGAGCTGCAGGATTGACTGACATATAGCACTTACAAACTTGTTGTCTCTATCAATATAGAATCATTGACTTAAGCTGGAATGTTGTATGAAGAACAATACTTAATGTTTGCTCAAAATCATCATTTAAAAAAAGTACCCAAAATCTACAATAAGCACAAAACTAGTACACTAGCATCCACATATGAAATTTCTCTTCTGAACATACAAAGACAAACAGGTTGAGAAGATAAACCTGCCTGGGTCTTACCCAGCATTTAATTGGGGCTGGCACACCTGGGATCTGGTAATGTTCTCAGGGGCACTATTTTAAGTCAGTGAATCTGTGCAGTTTTAAATTATTTTTAAAGGAACCAATGTAGACCTATTGACTTTCTAACCAATGACATAATTTTGATAAATACTTGCACATAATAATTGGAGAAATTTTTATTGAGCGATTGCATCAGAGCAAGCAAACTTGGCAAAGTGTGTCCATGGGAACAAGTCTAGCCTCCCGCTGCCTGGGAGGTGGTTTGTCTGGCTAACAGTGGTAGGAAGAATCCAGGGAAGAGATAATGGAGGCCAAACCAGAAGAGTCCCTGTGGAGATGGAAATGGACAGATAAAAGATACATTTGAAGGGGGGTCAATTGGATTTAGTGACTTTAGAAGAAGGGGGAGGAGTCAAGATACTCTTGTACTTTATAGCCACATATTTTAAATCTGAGTGGGTTTCTACTTAATTCTTGGAACCAGGTCTTTTTTTTTTTCATGCAAACCGGTAGCCTGACCCTAAACTGAGAATTTTCGTATTATCTCTGACCTAAATGTAAAAATGAAAGTCATCAAAGTCTCCTGATGCAGTCCCACATCTAATCCCATTCAATCCAGGAGCCAGGAGAACAGCCCTAGTATGCATTTCAAATAATTCTGTTTGTTGTAGTATATGATTGCTCCTCATTCTTGGTATGTTCTGGGAGTTTAAAAGCTCATCATTTGAAATGGTGTATCTTGATGCCTCCTGACAGACAGATGAAAGTTTTGTGCAAATTTTTTCCTGCTCCTTTCAGATTCACTCTGTGCTTTCTCAATGCTCCATGTAACAGCAACCCCATTTTAATGCAATGACTGCCATGAAAAAGTAAAACTATCAGTCATTGTCAAATACTTTATAAATGGAGACAGAGGAGGGGTTCAATCCTCTGTGGAACAAGGACAGAGGAGAAAGGTCAGTGATATATCATGTGGTATCGGATTTCCCCTTAAGCAATCTTCGGCTAAGACTTGCTCATAGTGTAGAAGCTTTTGTCTGGTCAGAGACTCTTAAGATTGCTCCTCAACTTCAGGCTACAAATATTCAAGTCTCCGTATAGCATTGGAGAAAGGAAAGAATGCATTTCAAGTGGATTTGGGGAAAGACTTATTATTATTATCTTTTGCCATTTACGAAGGCCAGGCACTAATATTAACAGTGGTCTAACTTATGAAAAATTAATTAGATGACATAAATTATGCATGTGGGAAAAAAATCTATCAATGGGTGGTTTGAGGAGTCAGAAGAGCACTTAAGTTGAAAACAAAAGTTATTTTGTTCAGCAGGTCACATTTGGGGCGGGTTTTTGTTTGTCCTTTGTGCCTGAAAATGGTGAATACAGAATTGTTCATAGGTAATTCCCTCGTAGTGAGGGAACTAGTCTTTTCAGTAGAGTTTATCACTATGTGCTTGTCTGCTGTTTGAAAGCATAGAAGGCAATTGACAAAAATTTAATAGGAAAGTCAGAGAACTGAAAAGTCCCTAGAAGAACTCGCATGTCTGAATACTGAACTCATTGCCTAGCAACACGACACAACCTCATAATAAGCCCTTGTCCCAGATCTCTTGAGCAAAGAATAAACACAATGACCCTGGAAATCGAAAGCATACATGTAATGTAAAAAGTAACCAGCTCTGATGCCAAAAGAAGTTTAGATTTATATTTAAAAATCTTTTGTAGAGTAATGAAACATATTTACTTACACAGTATCAGTTTGATTTTAAAAGGAATATTTAATATTATTGCACTTTTTTTCTGGTTAATTTTCTTTTCCATACCAAAAAATAGAGGCAGTTACAACACCCATGAATAGTTGCAAATCAGAGCAAATGTATTAGAAATATTCAATCTCACTTTGAAAGTTACATTATAAATATGACTATCAATTAATATGTCTTTTTAAAAGTTTCATAAATCTATTTTTGGAACAACGTGGGAATATAATAACTAAATATAAATAAAAGTGGTTTAAATTCAAAATAATTTATTCTAGTTTAAATTATATAATGAAATGAAAAATGACAAACTATAACTCAGGAAATAGTAGCTACCCTGAGTTAATGATATATTTATCTTTGGCTCCAATCTTGGTAAGTATGATTGGAATCTTTAGTATAAATTAAATTCTATTCTTTTATTAGTATACCATAGAGGATTAAGCACTGAATGAAAAAAAAAAAATTCCTGGTACTATCTGGTATTTTCTACAGCCCATTTTCTTTTTACTCTTTTCCTTAATCTTTCTTGAAAAAAGATGTATTGTTTTCTCTATTTAAGGAAAATGCCTTAATTAACACTAAGCAATAGTCTGTAATAAAATGGAAAGAAATCAATGATTTGGCCTGGAATTAGAGAGACTTCTAAAGGGAAAGTACAAATATACCTACAGGAGAGTCTAAAGGAAGAGAATACTTTCCTCCACATAGTTTAGTAATCAGGTAGGCGTTTATAATCCCAGCTGATTGTAGCCTCTTTCATTCTGGGGAGGACTGTCCACGGGCTTCACTATAGTATGGAATATACTGTGGTATGCAACTTATTTTCATGGTGATATTGCCTTTGCGATTTTATATTATACTCATGGTTCTACAGGGGAAAATATATGGATGAAAATATTAATTGCAACTTTATTATCAATTCTAAAGTTCTCTTTTAATTCACAGATGTCCAAACGTTAACTTAAAACTGAGTGGCTGAAATGTGTCTCATAATATTCTAGGCATTTGCAGTGTCAAATCTACAAAGACAAGTGCATCTGGAGACAAATGACCAGACGACCATAAAACAGAAGCTTAATTATGCTCACTTACATTTTCAAATTATTCCCAACAAATTACCTTGGATAGGTGACACATCCATCATGGCAAAACTCTGATTTCATATTCACCGTAATGTCCTCCTGTAAACTGCTCTCACAAGGCTTTAACTAAGTTTTCCTTGTGACCTCACTGAGCTGAGATATTGCAGGCTGTGTGTTTTGCAGTGCCTCCAATTAATTTCTGACCTTGGTGCTGCCTGGGCACAATGAGGCAAGTGAAGGGTGGAGATCAGATTTAATTTTGAATTTCCTGACTGCTGCTGGTTTGTATCTCAACTCAAATATTACTTAAACATGTTATTTTTGGTCGATGGCTTTTTATGCAGCACACTGGGCAAATGTAATTAAGTGGGCTAAGTTTTGTTCTCAGCTGTCCTCTGAGTTCTTGTGTGGGAACTTGGAATCTCAACAGGAAACACCTGTATGGTAGTTGTATACCAAACCTTCCCAAAGAACTAATATATAACATTGTTCTGGCACCTCACAAGCTCTTCCCCAAATAGAAATGTCCAGCTGTATTTGAAAGCTGTATTTTTAATTACTGCAACTCCAAGCGCATGGCTTGGAAGTGAACCTTTTTTAAGGGTCTATTAGGCTTAGCTATATCAAGAATAAGCCACATCATTCATTTACTTCATCATTCAATTGAAAAAAAAAAGTACTCAACCAACCTTTATTGAATGCCTATTCTGTGCAAGAATTGTGGAGGTATATAAAGAGAAATCAGATGTAGATCCTATCCTTAAGAGAGATTAACAAGAAAACATTATTGTTTGTAATGGAATCTAATTCTTTCTTAGAGACAGCAATCAGCTATTTGGGTAGGCTCTTTGTTTTGTGAAAAATAAGTTGAAACCATGCCATTAAAACCCCATATGACCTTGTTTTTGGCAATATATAGATTAGAAATAATAATAATAATAACTCAACAAAAAAATCTAGAAATGTAGGATAAACATAACAAAGCTGCATTTTAAATTTCATAGCTGAGCTCCTATTAGAGAAATCCTCAGAGATAAAAACAAACAAACAAATAAACAAAAAACAGAACTAAGAGGGCTTTGAAAGCAAAAGTGGTAACTCAAGTTGAATATGAGTCTGTCATTAACCCTGGTAAAACTTCCTGATTAACCTCATTCAGACGTTTGGATTTTAATAGCTTAGTGGGCTCAGGAAATAAGGCCTTGAGCCCAAGCAAGATGAGACGATGAAATTGAGATTCCAGCATAAAGCTAAAGGTCTCAAAGTGTTTCATTTCATCCTTAGTGAAAGGGTGCACCAAAAAACTCTGCCACAATAGGGAAATGACAGGGATATCTACCAGGGTCAGCCTCAGCTCAGAATAGGGAAAAAAAAGTTTTCCCCAAGTACCTTCCTGCAATCACAGATTGCCCTCATCTGAGTTTAGAATTTGAATTTACTAGAACAGAAATGTCCAGATAACATCAAGCTAGGAAGTTAAAATGATCAAGGACCAATAGTGTCCCACGGAATGTAACAGAAGCAAACACAGTTCTGGTCAATAGCAATACAAGTCCAGCCTAGAGCTCACAGCATCCCCAGATATAAATCATCAAGTTTAATAAAAAAAGAAATAGCATTCAAAATATACAAAACACTGTTAAAACTCAGCAATAAGAAAGACAACCAATGCACTTAAAAACGGGCAAAAGACATGAACAGACGCTTCACCAAAGAAAATACATAGATGTCAAATAAGCTATGAAGAGATGCTCGATATCATTGTCATTAGGGAATTGCAAATTAAAACGAGATACCACTACACACCTATTAGATTGGTGAAAATCCAAATACTGACAACACCAAATGCTGGTGATGATGTGGAGCATCAGGAACTCCCATTTATCGTTGGTGGGGACACAAAGCAGTACAGCTACTTTGAAAGACAGTTTGGCAGTTTCTTACCAAAATAAACATAGTCTACCGTGTGATCCAGAAATTGCACTCTGGGTATTTACTCAATGAATTGAAAAACTTACATGTTTACACAAAAATGTTCACATGGTTGTTTATAGCAGCTTTATTCATAATTGCCCAAACGTGGAAGCAACTAAGATGAATAAGCAAACTGGGATACATTTATGTAATCACGTAGTATTCAACAATAAAACCGAAGGCGTTATCAAGCTCTGGAAAGACATGAAAGAACCTTACAAATATGCTGTACATGCCGTACCTGAAAGGAGTCAGTCTGAAAAAATTACATACTGTATGATTCCAACTATATGACTGACATTCGGGAAAAGATAAAAGTATAGAGACAGTAAAAAAAAAAAATCAGTGGTTGTCAGAGGTTCAGGGGGAGAGAAGAAGAGATGAATAGGTAGAACACAGAGGATTTTTAGGGTAGTAAACTATTCTGTAAAATGATGTAATGGTGGATACGTGTCATTATACATTTATCAAAACCCTTAGAACTGCACAACACAAAGAGTGAGCCCTAATGTAAACTATGAACTTTAGTAAGTAATAATGTATCAACATTTTTTAAATCAATTATAACTAATGCCCTACACCAAGGTATAATGTTAATAACAGGAAAACCTGTGTGTGGGTGGGGTAGAAGCAGGGAGGTAAATAGGGATTTTCTGTACTTATTGCTCATTTTTTTCTGAAGTCTAAAAGTTCTCTAAAAAAATTAAGTCAATTATTGTTATTAATTACAACACACATAAAGAAAGAAGCTACTATAAAGCAAAGTCAATTGGAACAGCTAAAAGGGAATTAGCACTTTGGCAACATCAAATAATTGATATATTGGCTATAGAATATAAAATTAGAGTGTTTGAAATGTTTAAGGAGGAAACATTCAAATGATCAAGAAATAAGAAAAGATGAAGGAAAAAAAGAACCAGAAATATTTGAAAATTAGTCAATAGATATTCTAGAAAAAATATCACACTTGAAATTTAAAACTTAATGACATTAGACTTCCACTTTCAGCCAAAATGGAATAATAGGGACTATATATACCCTCTCACCTGAACCAATTAAACAATTAACAAAATATATGAAACAATGGTTTTTCAAGACACTATGTATCAGCTATCAAGGGACAGTAATAGCTGTGAGATAAGAAACAAATACGGCTTGTCCTATAATTTCCTGAGATTACTGTGTTGAGAGTTTCCAAGCCATGGTGCAGGAAATGGGAACTCAGAAAGAAGCCAACAGACTCTCTGAGTTGCGAAGACAGAACTGATAACCCTGCGAGGCCAAGGTAAGTAGACATTGCAAGACAAATTACCTGAAAGTAGAGAACTAAACAGCTACAGAACTCTGGAGATATGCAGAGGGTTCTCCTTGAATATTCAGCAGAATTTTGGTCAGCCTATGCATGCTGCTGGAGGTTGGAGCTGTTAAAACCATACAGAAATATTAGAATAATAGTGCCTGATGCCCATAGAGGGCTGAGAACCGTGTCTGTCCCACCAGACAGACTAAACAATCTTGTTTCACAGAACCTTTGGTGAAGTATAGAGAAGGGTCTTGCCTGAGCATGGCTCCACCTCTACCCAACAAATCTTTAAAGAGAGACCAAAAGGATCAAACTGTTTCCAAGTAACCTAACTGCTTCCCAGATAGAGCTCAAAAATATTTATAGGAATACAAAATATACAGCATTCAATAAAGCACAGTTCAAAGTACCTTGAATCAAATGAAAAGTTACCAGGTATGCAAAGAAGCAGGAAAATTCCATCCATAACAAAGAGGTAAATCAATTAGAGGAAAGCAATCTAGAATTCACACAGTTGTTAAAATTAGCAGACAAGAACTTTGAAACAATGATATTCCACATGTTCAAAAGTTAAATAGAGACATAGAAAGGACCTAAATCAAACTTCTAGAGATGAAACTTACAATGTGTTAAATAAAAAATACATTGGATGGGATTGATTGTGATTAGATATTATAAAAGAAAATGTGAGTAAACTTGAAGATATGGCAATATAAACTCTCCAAAATAAAATCCAGAGAGAAGAGAGAATTTAACAAAACAAAACAAAACAAAATAATGAACAGAGCCTTAGTGAGCTGCCAGAGAACTTTAAGTGAGTTAAATATATATATTTAATTGGAGCTCTTTGAGAAGAGGATCGAGCTGGAGATAGAACAAATATTTGAAGAAATAATGGCCAAAACTTTCCCAAACATAATGATAATTATAAACACATTGTTCCAAATAGCTCAATGAACCCCAGACATAAGAAATACAAAATAAACGACATCAATGCACATCATAACCAAATTGCTCAAAATCAGTCATAAAGAAAAATCTTAAAAGTAGGCAGAGAAAAAAACATGTTACATGTAGAGAAACAAAGTAAACATGAGAGCAGATTATAGTCAGAAACAACGCAATTGAGAAGACAGTGGAGCAATATGTTTAAAGTACTGAAAGAAAATAAAACTGTCAGCCTAGAATTCTACGCCAAATGAAAATATATTTTCAAAAATGAAGATGAAGAAAAGACTTTTTCAGATATAAAAAGATAAGAGAACTCATTACCAACAGAGTTTCACTACAAGAAATACTAAAGAGTCCTTACTGCAAAAGAAAAATGATACCACAAGGATCTGTAGATCTACAAAGAGTGGAAAATGGTAGCTGCCTACTCAAATATGTAACCTATTTTTCTTATTTAAATATCTTTCAAAGATATTTGACAGATTAAACAAAGGTAATAACAATGTTGTGTGGGCTTTACATCATACGTAAAAAGCACAAACGTCAGTAGGAGAAAACTAGACTATACTATTGTATGTTTCTTATGTATGTTCAGTGGCACCCTATCACTTACAGATCAACTGTGAGGCTTACAATTATATGCTACTAGCCTTAAAGAATCCACTAATAAAACAAACCAAGAGAAGATAAAATAAAATCATTAAAAATGTTAATTAATCAAAAAGAAGGTAAAAAAAAAAAGAGAGAAAAGAGAACAAAGAACAGAATGGGATAAAAAGAAAACATTTAGCAGGTTGAAAGATTTGAGCATAATCCAACTGATAATTGCAAAATAAATGTACAGCTATAGCATGTGAATATTAGAACTAAATATTGTTAAGATGTTAATTCTCCCTAAACTGATATACATCTAGATTAAATACAATCCAAGTAGAATTCATAACAGGCTATTTTGTAGAAACTGACAAAATGATTTGAAAATATGGAAATGCAAAGGATTTAGATTAGCCTAAATAACTTTGAAAAAGAACAAACTTGAAGGATTAATACTACCTGATTTTAAGATTTATTGTAAGTCTACACAAATCAGGAGAGCACTGTATCAAGATAGATTAATAAACATAACAGAGTCTAGAAATAGAACCACCCGTATACAGAAATAGATTTTGACATAGGTACAAAGGCAAATCAATGGAAAAAAGGATACTCTTTCCAACATAACTCACACAATATACAAAACTTAACACAAAATCTGTAATAAACTAAATATAAAGCACAAAATTATTAGAAGAAAACATAAGAGGGAACCTTTGTAACCCTGGGTTAAGCAAAAATTTCTTAGCTATAACACCTAAAGCACAATCCATAAAAGAACAAATTGATAAAGTAGACTAAATCAATATAAAAAACCTTTGAGAGACACCATGAAGGGAATAAAAAGACAAGCCACAAACTGAAAAAAAACATTTGAAAATCATATATCTGGTAATGGACTCATGTACAGAATATAAAAAGAACTCTTCTAATTGTATTCATTGTATTTTAAAAGAACAAACTAGCCATTTTTAAAGAATGGGCAAAATATTTGACTAAATACTTCACCAAAGAAGATATACAGATGACAGATAAGCACATGTAAAGATGCTCAACATTAATCATTAATTAAATGCACCTGACAACCACAATGACATACCACTACACATCTATAAGAATGGCTAAAAGTAGAAGTGACTGACCACACCAAGAATTTGCAAGGATGCAGAGAAACAGGAATACAACTATGTTGGAAAACACTTTGGCAGTCTTTAAAATGGTAAACATGCAAATATTCAAATCACAAAGAATGAGGACAATCATACAGGATAGTGACAGTGATCTGCTAAAAAAAAAAAAAGAAAGAAAGAAAGAACTTTTAAGGGATGACAGGAAGAGCGCAGAGATTTGTACATATGTTTAATAAAAGTACAGTGACACATCTTCTGATATAATGACAAGAGCTTCAAATATGAGGCGTTTTTAGTAAGGAAGGAAGGGCAAGCATCTGGAAATGGCAATGAGGAGGAAGAAGCACACATAATCATCTCCAGATCTAAAGACAAGAAGATTGTGGGAGTGAAAAGGTCCACCTGAGAGGCAGTGAGGGGAGAAGAAAGAACCAGGTTTCCCTCAGAGCAGGAAGGTGAAGGAAAACAGGCTGAACATAGAGAATTTTGATGATGACAGACTGTGAGTTCCAAGAAATGTTGACAAAAACCTTGTTTATCTGAGGACTATGAATAGATTGTATTTTGTAAACTGTGTACAAAGACAGATGTTTATGTGTAGACAATATTTGTGCTTGCTTTCCCAATTCAAAAAAGACATTTTCTAAAACATTAAAAAGAGAGTTCTATACATATCTTCACCCCATAGCAACTACATGTCTGTTATTCGCATTTTGATTATTCAAAGAGAAGTTTGAACAGAGCCCTTCTGCCCGTTGTTAAATGCAAGGCTATGAAATTGAAATGTATTTGTGAAATTCAAATATTTTTTTTGATTCAGGGAGCTATTTTAATCAATGCAGAAAATGTTAATAAAATAAATGATTAGCCTTGCCTGAAAAATAAAT